>NW_011495050.1:7380850-7390122 GCF_000754665.1 Bison bison bison
CTTTTTATTAAATATTTGTTATTTAATATATTTTTCTAATTTCTATAACAGGAAATATATCTGAAGTATAGATATTTTTTCTCTTCCTCATATAGATATGAAAACTAAAGTTTAGTTCATCTGAGTGCAAGGCAGAGACTGTATTCAAATCCAGGTCTGTATAACACAAAAATGCAAGTACTTCCATCATGATTTCCTCAGATAAGAACAATTAATGGTTTATAGTTCTCTAAAATAAAATAAAAATTATAAAGTCTAAAGCCTAATGAATTCCTTTAATATGAATAAATGCACACAAGTAAAAAAAATGTGATTCAAACATCTAAATATCCCAGTTGTACTTGCCATAGTTTCAAATTGTACACTGTGAAATCAGTATGCAAAATGAGCATTTTATTTTTTCATAAATCTTAAATTCTCTTAAGAAACCCATTTTCCTATGCATCAGACACTCTCCCTTGATTGCACCAAAATTATCAGAAGATTAATGTTGAGTCAAGTGGGAGATGATTTTGCATGCTGTCAACAACATTCAAAGACACTGGTATTGATTGAGATTTACGTATCTAGTTTCATGAATCTTGTCACTTGGGTGTAATTATTCCTTTTGGTCTCTACCTTAATCAGCCTTAGCTATTCTAGAACCAACAGAAATTCTATGATACAAGCCCATGTTGCTGTGTAAGTTCTTTCACTACTCTTAGGTAAGTAGAAATATCCTGTCCTAGTGTCTCCTGTGGTTTAACAGAATTTTGTTAAGATCATTCCCAAAACTTCTATCCAGACATGGTATGTAGTAATCCTTGCCCTGCTTTTTTTTTTTTTTTTTAAACCATTATTCAGATTCTTCATGGAACTGGGGGACATGTTTCTAACCTTGGATCCTCCATATTTATCTGATTTGACTTGAAAATTCTTTTTGTTTGTTTATTAGTTTTTGCTCTCACCCTTTATTCTATGGCTCAACCTTTTTATCTTCTATCACTTCATAACTAGCAAATTTTCTAGTCTCAGTAAGAGACTTGTTATTGCTCACAGGGATTGTTTCATAGACTGAGGTTTTATAACACCAAACTATGTTAGACTCAAATGTTTTGGCTTCTACTTTATCACCCCTTTCCTAAGGCAACAAAAACAGGAAGCTTTGTTCACTGCATAGTGGAAATAATCAATTGTGCAAAGATTTATGAGTTGGAAAAAAACCTATGTTTAATACTGTCTTCCCTGACAGAGAATAGATAAGTTAAAAAAAAATACTGGGTGTGAACACAGAAAATGCAGATTTTTCCATATCTATCATTAAAATATGCAAATTTATACAATGATAGTTTTTAAATTTATTCATCTCTGCAAATAGACATAATCCTTTCTTTGTCTGTCTTATATATTTACTATTCTCTTTTTTTATCCTAAGGCACTCCATTCTTACAGAGTATTTATTAAAACTGTAATCCTTTGCATATTAGTCTACCACTTTTTGTATTCTTCTCACTCTAAGTTTCATGATAGAAGCAGTTCATTTGTTTTCTTCATTACTGTGACCCCACGGCCTAAAAAAAAAAAAAAACACCTATAAAAGTGATCAGAAGTAGTTTTTCAATGGGAGAATAGTATTCCACCCCCCACCACAGATGTTATCTTAAAAGTCAGCAAAATGTATATCTCCTATGGATATTTCCCCAGATGCTTGTTCCCATTGCTTTCCTTTTTGCTATTCTATGTCTGTTGTGTATGCTTGTCTAGAATGCTCTATCCTCCAGGATTTTACCAATATGGATACATCAACAGATTCTTTGGTGTCTTGAGTTCTGAATGGGTTCAGCCAGTGGGAGGCTTCACAAGTGTTTGGAAGTTGTATAAAAAGTGGAGTCAGTGTTCTAATTCTGTGACCTCTCTTTCGGTCACATTGTTCGTTGCATACCTCAGTCAGTGGCCACTATTTCTCTCAGGTGGCTCCTCCCACATAGCTGTCTTTTCCAGGTTTTGATGATCTTGGATTCTCCTTTGATTTCTTAGGTCTAGGATAGAAACTTCCTATAGTAAACTCTAAGCGTCTATATTTTCCCTTGTAATTTTCAACTTGATCTTCGAAAATGAACCCTTTACTGAACTCCCTTCAAGTTATCCAGTTGGTGTGCTTCATGTATTCCCTGACAGATCTTAAACATGTCAATGAATCTCAGTTTTCTCATCTATTATAGAAGACTTAGGTAGTCTATAAAGACACTTGCTGCTCAGAATTCTCTTTGATTGTTTTAGTGAGTACTTTCTAACTCAGGAGGTACAGAAGGTGTCAACCAACTTAGGAACACATAGATATATCCAGAAGAAAATTGGGTTCCAATGCTAGTTTATAAAAGACAGAAGTAACAAAAGCTATATTCTCATTGTAATTTTTCCAAATAGTGAGGCAGAAACAAGAGTAAAACTTGTCAAACAATTAGCTATATTGAATCCACAAATTAGTCAAGATAAATAGGAACTACATAGGGGGTTAATCAAGTCACTGGAGTATATTTATGTTAGTATGTCACATAATCACTCACTGGAGTATTATTTCAATGGCCAATTTATTTTATTATTATATTTAACTACTGGTTATTCATTTCATATCAGCATTAGTACCAGGAAAAAATTTAGTTTTTCATGACTCTCCAATAACCTTTAATAATTTTGTGCCTTTTTGGTTTTCTTGCTGTTCAAATAATTTTCTAATTTAATCTCCACATGTCATGTAAAGAAATTATCTGTAGAGTCAAATGTGTATATATTTCAAAAACCAAAACAAAATTCTATACATTAAAAAATGGTCCATGAATTAAATAGTTTTAAGAGGTGTTTCATTAGCAATTGTTCGTCGCTGTTGTACTTTAGTCGCTCAGTTGTGTCTCTGTCCGACTCTTTGCGACCCCATGGACTGTAGCCTGCCAGGTACCTCTGGCTAAGGGATTTTCCAGGCAAGAAAACTGGAGTGGGTTGCTATTTTCTCCTCCTGGGAATCTTCCTGACTCAGGAATCAAAACCAGGTCTCTTGCTTGGCAGGCAGATTCTTTGCCACTAGCGCCAAATGGGAAGCTTATTAGCAAAATTAAATCATATTATATGTGCAAATTATTTTTAGTATAAAGAATAAAATGGAACACCTGAAACTAATCCAACATTGTAAATCTACTATATTCCAATTTTTTTTTTTTAAATTTGAAAACATTCAGCTTCAGGGAAAATTTACCTTTTTGTAGAACACATGGTGTTTGAGCCAAATCTTTCTAAATATAATAATGATAAGAAAAATAGGAAAATTTTTATTTTAAAGTTTTAAAAGCTGTGAATTATTTTAGCTATGTTATTTGCTCATTGGAAACTTCAGAAAATAAAGATATAATCAAGAAGTTAAAATATTTCCAAATTCCACCACTCAGATATTATCACTGTATATATTGTTAAATAATAGTCTGAGTCTTTTTATAATGTGTGCATATGTGTTCGTACCTTGACTTTTTCCCTTGAGTAAACACTATATTGTGGATAGTTTTCCATGACTATAGGCATAACTCTAAATAATTTGTTTAATGGTTGCACATTTAACATAGATGTACTTGTTTTTTAAAATTCTAACTGCCTGTGAGTTTGGAGGTACAGTGGCCAAAACAGACATGGTGTTTGCCCTCATTGGACTAAGGTCTTTGAGTGAACTTCAGACAATTGCTTCTGCTGCTAAGTTGCTTCGGTTGTATCCCACTGTTTGTGACCCTATGGACTGTAGCCAGCCAGGCTTCTCTGACCATGGGATTTTACAGGCAAGAATACTGCAGTGGATTGCTACGGCCACCTCCGAGGGATCTTCCTAAACCAGGGGTGAAACTTATTTCTCCGTGGCCCCCTCATTGCAGGCAAATTATTTACTGCTGTGCCACCAGGGAAGCCCTCAGAAAATTAAACTGATACAATAAAGTGTGCCAGGTGTGAAAACAACAGGAAAACTTAAAAAAAAAAATCTGTAAGTAATTATCTCTTTCAACTATTTAGTAAGACTATAGAACTTTAGATTGGCTGAAGTTGTTTGACTTTAGATAGGGTTCTTAATGTCTTTCTGCCTCATTTATCATGTCTGAGAAAAATAACAGTTCATGTACCATAAATTTCTTACAAGGATTGATTGTAATAGCACATGTGCAATACCTGGACTATAGTAAATGTTCTTTAAATATATGTTACTTTTATTATTTTTTATTGGAGTATAGTTGCTTTACAGTGTTGTGCTAGTTTCTGCTGTACACCGAAGTGAATCAGCTATATGTTTACATATATTTCCTCTTTTTTTTTATTTCCTTCCTATTTAGGCCATCACAGAGCAGTGGGTAGACTTCCCTGTGCTATTCAGTATGTTCTCATCAGTTATCTGTTTTAAACATAGTATCAATTAGTGTATATACGTCAATCCCAATCTCCCAATTCATCCCACCCCCCTTTCAATTTTGGTATATAAACATTTTTTTTTCTCTCTGTGTCTCTATTTCTGCTTTGAAAATAAGATCATCCATACCATTTTTCTGGATTCCACATATACACGGTAATATGTGACATTCGTTTTGCATTTTCTGACTTAGTTCACTATGTATGACAGTTTCTGATTCCATCCATGTCTCTGAAAATTGAACAATTTTGTTTCTTTTTATGAATCAATAATATTCCATTCTATATGTGCCATATCTTCTTTATCCATTTTTCTGTTGATGGACATTGAGATTGCTTCCATATCCTGCCTATTGTAAAAAGTGCAGCAATGAATATTGGGGACATGTATCTTTTTGAATTATGGTTTTCTCTGGGTATATGGCCGGTAGTGGTATTGCTGGGTCATATGTCAATTCTATTGATGCTTTTAGTTTTTAAGGAAACTTCAAACAGTTCTCCATAGTGGCTATATCAATTTACATTCCCATCAATAGTGTAAGAGGGTTCCCTTTTCTCCACACCCTCTCAAGCACTTAATGTTTGCAGATTTTTTTGATGGGGGCCATTCTGACAGGTGTAAGGTGATACCTCAGGGCATCCCTGGTGGCTCAGTGGTAAAGAATCTGCCTGCAAATGCAAGAGATGCAGGTTTGATCCCTGGATTGGGAAGAACCCCATGGAGAAGAAAACGGCAATCAACTCCAGTATTCTTGGGGGAAATCCCATGGACAGAGGAGCCTGGCAGGCTACAGTCCATGGGGTCGCAAAAGAGTAGGACACAACTTAGTGACTAAACAACAACAAGGGTGATACCTCATTATAGTTTCGATTTGCATTTCTCTAATAGTGATGTTGAGCATTTTTCATGTGTTTCGTCAACTGTAGGTCTTCTTTGGAGAAATGTCTATGTGGTTTTCCACTCATTTTTTTTTAATGAGTTGTTTGTTTTTTGATATTGAGCTGCATGAGTGGTTTGTATAGTTTGGAGCCCCCCAAAATAGAGTCAGCCACTGTTTCCACTCTTTCCCCATCTATTTGCCATAAAGTGATGGGACCAGATGCCATGATCTTAGTTTTCTGAATGATGAGTTTTAAACCAGATTTTTCACTCTCCTCTTTCACTTTCTTCAAGAGACTCTTTAGTTCTTCTTCACTTTCTGCCATAAAGGTGGTGTCATCTGCATATCTGAGGTTATTTCTCCTCAGATATGATATTTCTCCCAGCAGTCTTGATTCCAGCTTGTGCTTCCTCCAGCCCAGCATTTCTCATGAGGTACTCTGCATATAAGTTAAATAAGCAGGGTGACAATATACAGCCTTGATGTACTCTTTTCCTTATTTGGAACCAGTCTGCTGTTCTATGTCCAGTTCTAACTGTTGAAGTTAAATAGGGTGACAATATACAACCTTGCTGTACCTATTTTCTAATTTTGAACAGTCAGTTGTTCCATGTAATGTTCTAACTGTTGCTTCTTGACCCACAGACAGGTTTCTCAGGAAACAGTTAAGGTGTTCTGGTATTCCATCTCTTTAAGAATTTTCCAGTTTGTTTTGATCCACACAGTTAAAGGCTTCACATAGTCAATGAAGCAGAATTAGGTGTTTTTCTGGAATTTCCTTGCTTTCTCAATATGTAAGTTGAGTGAATGAAAGTTGTTCAGTAGTGTCCTACTTTTTGCGACCCTGTTGACCATACAGTCCATGGAATTCTCTGGGCCAGCATATTAGAGTAGGTAGCCTTCTCCAGGGGATCTTCCCAACCCAGGGATAGATCCAAGTCTCCACATTGCAGGTGGATTCTTTACCAGGGGAGTCACCAGGGAAGCCAAAGAATACTGGAGTGGGTAGCCCATCCCTTCTCCAGCAGATCTTGCCAACACAGGAATTGAACCAGGGTCTCCTGCATTGTAGGTGGATTATTTGCCAGTTGAGCTACCAGGGAAACCCTATGTGTACATTTATATACCATCAAAGGCATCTAGCTATTAAAAAATATATCTATGCAAATTCATGTGGACATAGTAAGAAAGTTTTCACAAATCAAGTGGATTGTTCTCATACAAGTATGCTTTTCATCTTGAAACTTTACCCGATTTATTGATGAGTTTTAGTAGTTTTCTGATAGCATTTTCTGATAAAGTTTTCTATGTATAGTATCAAATCACTGCAAACAGTGACAGTTTTACTTTTCCTTTCCAATTTTGATTGTTTTATTTCTTTTTCTTTTCTGATTGCTGTGGCTAGGACATCCAAAACTATGTTGAATAAAAGTGGCAAGAGTGGACATCCTTATAGCAAATGCTTTCAGCTTATCACCATTTAGTATGTGAGTTGTGTGTTTGTCATATATGGCTTATCACAAATGGTGTTCAGTTCAGTTCATTTCAGTCACCCAGTCATGTCTGACTTTTTGCGACATCATGGACTGCAGCACACCAGGCTTCTCTGTCCTTCATCAACTCCCAGAAGTTGTTCAAACTCATATCCATTGAGTCAGTGAGGCCATCCAACTATCTCATCCTCTGTCTTCCCCTTCTCCTCCTGCCTTCAATCTTTCTAAGCATCAGAGTCTTTTTCAATGAGTCAGTTCTTCGCATCAGGTGGCCAAAGTACTGGAGCTGCAGCTTCAGCATCAGTCCTCCCAATGAATAGTCAGGATTGATTTCTTTTAGGATTGACTGGTTTGATCTCCTTGCAGTCCAAGGGACTCTCATGAGTCTTCTCCAACAGCACAATTCAAAATCATCAATTCTTTGGCACTCAGCTTTCTTTATGGTCCAACTATCACATCCATACATGACTACTGAAAATACCATAACTTTGACTAGATGGCCCTTTGTTGACAAAGTAACTTCTCTACTCTTCAATATGCTGTCTAGGTTTATCATAGCTTTTCTTCCAAGGAGCAAGCATCTTTTAATGTCATGGCTGAAGTCACCATCTACAGTGATTTTGGAGCCCAAGAAAATAAAATTTCTCACTGTTTCCATTGTTTCCCCATCTATTTGCCATGAAGTTATGGGACTAGATGCCTTGATCTTCTTTTTTTTAATGTTGAGCTTTAATCTGACTTTTTCACTCTGCTCTTTCACTTTCATCAAGAGTCTCTGTAGTTCTTCCTCATTTCTTGCCATGAGTGGTGTCATCTGCTTATCTGAGGTTATTGTTATTTCTCCTGGCAATCTTGATTCTACCTTGTGCTTCATCCAGCCCAGAATTTTGCGTGATGTACCCTGCATATAATTTAAATAAGCAGGGTGACACTATACAGCCTTGATGTACTCCTTTCCCAATTTGGAACCAGTCCGTTGTTCTATGGCTGGTTCTAAATGTTGATTCGTGACCTGAATACATGTTTCTCAGGAGGCAGGTGAGGTGTTCTCATATCCCATCTCTTTAAGAAGTTTCCACAGCTTGTTGTGATCCACACAATCAAAGACTTTAGCATAGTCACTGAAGCAGAACTAGATGTTTTTCTGCAATTCTCTTGCTTTTTCTATGATCCAATGATGTTGGCAATTTGATCTCTGCTTTTTCTAAATCCAGCTTGAACATCTGGAAGTTCTTGGTTCACGTATTTATGAAACCTAGCTTGGAGTATTCTGAGCATTACTTTGCTAGTGTGTGAAATGAGTGCAGTTGTGCTATAGTTTGAATATTCTTTGGCATTGTCTTTCTTTGGGATTGGAATGAAAACTGATCTTTCCCAGTCCTGTGGCCACTGCTGATTTTTCCAAATTTGCTGGCACGTTGAGTGCAACACTTTCACAGCATCATATTTTTAGGATTTGAAATAAGTCAACTGGAATTCCATCACCTCCACTAGTTTTGTTCATAGTGATACTTCCTGAGGCCCACTTGACTTCGCAGTCTAGGATGTCTGACTCTAGGTGAGTGATCACAACTTCATGGTTATCTGTATCATTAAGATCTTTTTCTGTATAGTTCTTTGTATTCTTGCCACCTCTTCTCAACATCTTCTGCATCTCTTAGGTGAACACCATTTCTGTCCTGTATTGTTCCCATCTTTGCATTAAATGTTCCTTTTGTATCTTTAATTTTCTTGAAGAGATTTCTAGTCTTTCCCATTCTATTGTTTCCCTCTATTTCTTTGAACTGACCATTTAGGAAGGCTTTCTTATCTCTCCTTGCTAGTCTTCAGAACTCTGTATTCAAATGGATATATCTTTCCTTTTCTCTTTTGCCTTTCACTTCTCTTCTTTTCTCAGCTATTTGTTAGGCCTCCTCAGACAACCATTTTGCCTTTTTCCATTTCTATTCTTGGGGATAGTTTTGATCACAGGCTTCTGTACAATGTTAGGAACCTCTCTTCATATATCTTCTGGCACTCTGTCTATCAGATCTAATCCCTTGAGTCTGTATATCACTTCCACTGTATAATTGTAAGGGATTTGATTTAGTTCATACCTGAATGGTCTAGTGGTTTGCCATAGTTTCTTCAAATTAAGTCCAAATTTTGCAATAAGGAGTTCATGATCTGAGCCACAGTCAGCTCCCAGTCATGTTTTTGCTGATGTATAGATCTTCTCCATCTTTGGCTGCAAAGAATGTATTCAATCTGATTTCAGTATTGACAATCTGATGATGTCTATGTGTAGAGTCGTCTCATGCTGTTGGTAGAGGGTATTTGCTACTATGACCAGTGTGTTCTCTTGGCAAAACTGTTAGCTTTTGTCCTGCTTCATTTTGTACTCCAAGGCCAAACTTGCCTGTTACTCCAGGTATCTCTTGCCTTCTTTTGCATTCTAGTCCCCTATGGTGAAAATTATATCTTTTTTTGGTATTAGTTCTAGAAG
>NW_011495050.1:7390262-7394336 GCF_000754665.1 Bison bison bison
TTCTTTTTTTTTTTTTTTTTTTTATGAGAGCTACTCCATTTCTTCTAAAGGATTGTTTGCCCACAATAGTAGATATAATGGTAATCTTGTCAAATGCTTTTTCTTCATCTATTGAGATTATGTTGTTTTTATTCTTTGATTTGTTAATATGGTGTAGCATACTGAATGATTTGCAGATATTGAAAACTCCTTACATAACTTGGATAAATCTCACTTGATCATGGTGTATAATCTTTTAATGAATTATTGGACTCAGTTTGCTAGCATATTGTTGAAGATGTTTGCAAATATATATACCTTTAAAAAAGGGGTGGGGGAGAAGGCCCAAGTTAACAAGATTAGAAATGGAAAAAAAAAAAGTTACTAGTGACACCACAGAAATACAAAGACCATATGAGACTACTATAGGCAAATGTTTGCGAATAAAAAAGACAACCTAGAATAAATGGACAAATTCTTAGAAGGCTACAATCTCTGAAGACTGACCCATGAAGACTAGAAAATGTGAACAGACCAATTACAAGTACTTAAATTTAAACTGTGATTAAGAAACTCCCAACAAACCAAAGTCCAAGAACAGTTGGCTTCACTGGTGATTTCTACAAAAATTGAGAGAAGAGTTAACATTTATCCTTCTTAAACTATCCAAAAAATTGCAGATAGAAGAATACTTCTAAACTCATTCTCTGTGTTAACTATCACTGACACCAAAACTGGACAGTTCAGTTCAGTCACTCAGTCAAGTCCGACTCTTTGCGACCCCATGAACTGCAGCATGCCAGGCCTCCCTGTCCATCACCAACTCCTGAAATCCACTCAAAGCCATGACCATTGAGTCGGTGATGCCATCCATCCATCTCATCCACTGTCATCCCCTTCTCCTCCTGCCGTCAATCTTTCCCAGCAAGAGGGTCTTTTCAAATGAGTCAGCTCTTCACATCAGGTGGCTAAAGTATTGGAGCTTCAGCTTCAGCATCAATCCTTCCAATGAACACCCAGGACTGATCTCCTTTAGGATGGACTGGTTGGATCTCCTTGCAGTCCAATGGACTTTCAAGAATCTTCTCCAACACCACAGTTCAAAAGCATCAATTCTTCGGCACTGAGTTTTCTTTATAGCCCAACTCTCGCATCCATACATGACCATTGGAAAAACCGTAGCTTTGATTAGATGTACCTTTGTTGACAATGTCTCTGCTTTTCAATATGCTGTCTAGGTTGGTCATAACTTTCCTTCCAAGGAGTAAGCGTCTTTTAATTTCATGGCTGTAATCACTGTCTGCAGTGATTTTGGATCCCAGAAAAAAAAAGTCAGCCACTGTTTCCACAGTTTCCCTGTCTATTTGCCATGAAGTGAGGGGACCAGTTGCCATGATCTTAGTTTTCTGAATGTTGAGCTTTAAGCCAATGTTTTCACTCTCTTCTTTCACTTTCGTCAAGAGGCCCATTAGTTCTTCTTCATTTTCTTCCATAAGGGTGGTGTCATTTGCACATCTGAGGTTATTGGTATTTCTCCCAGCTGTCTGAATTCCAGCTTGTGCTTCCTCCAGCCCAGCATTTCTCATGATGTACTCTGCATATAAGTTAAATAAACAGGGTGACAATATGCAGCCTTGACGTACTCCTTTTCCTCTTTGGAACCACTCTGCTGTTCCATGTTCAGTTCTAACTGTTGGTTTCTGACCTGCATACAGATTTCTCAAGAGGCAGGTGGTCTGGTATTCCCATCTCTTTCAGAATTTTCCACAGTTTATTGTGATTCACACAGTCAAAGTCTTTGGCATAGTCAATAAAGCAGAAATAGATGTTTTTCTGGAACTCTCTTGCTTTTTCCATCATCTAGCGGATGTTGACAATTTGATCTCTGGTTCCTCTGCCTTTTCTAAAACCAGCTTGAACACCTGGATGTTCATGGTTCACGTATTGCTGAAGCCTGGTTGGAGAATTTTAAGCATTATTTTACTAACGTGTGAGATGACTGCAATTGTGCAGTAGTTTGAGCATTATTGGCATTGCCTTTCTTTGGGATTGGAATGAAAACTAACCCTTTCCAGTCCTGTGGCCACTGCTGAGTTTTCCAAATTTGCTGGCATATTGAGTGCAGCACTTGCACAGCATCATCTTTCAGGATTTGAAATAGCTCAACTAGAATGCCATCACCTCCACTAGCTTTGTTCGTAGTGATGCTTCCTCAGGCCCATTTGACTTCACATTCCAAGACAAAACTGGAGAAAAATATCACAAAAAAGAAAATTAAAGATCAGTATCACTGATGAACATAGATGCAAAAATCTTCAATAGTTTTCATTATTACCCAAGTTTTCTCAAAAATTACCTTTTAAAAGTAAAACGTTAGACTATATAAGCTGATGATGAAAATTGTATACTTATACCCTTAAATTATATTCATAAACAGACATTTAAATTCGTGTTTTAAAATCACATCAATTTCTAGAAGAGATACATTTTCAATACAATTTTGTACTTTTTAGTAAATAATTATAAATTCTTATATTTATGCTCTATTGATCAAGTGTATATTATTGCTTTTAATTACAAATTAAATTTAACAAAATAACACAAATCTAATAAAGATCATATAATTTTAATTCATTTGTAATAAATCATAGCATATAATGGCAGATTTTCTTTTTCCATTGGTGGTCACCATTTCATAGGAAAAAGAAAAGTCATCTGAATTTCAAGGAGTCCATATAAATTCAATTTATATTTTTTATTAGGAAAAAAATAAGCAATGGATCTACGTTTTAAATTAACATCTGTCTTTTCACCTTGCTTATAGTTTCCTTTGTTGTGCAGCAGCTTTTATATAGTTTCTGATCTTAAATTTAGATCTTTAATCCATTTTTAGTTTATTTCTGTGTATGGTGTTAGAAACTGTTCTAGTTTCAATTCTTTTACAAGTGGTTGACCAGTTTTCCCAGCACCACTTGTTAAAGAGATTGTCTTTTCTCCATTGTATATTTTTGCCTCCTTTGTCAAAGATAAGATGTCCATAGATGTGTGGATTTATCTCTGAGCCTTCTATTTTGTTCCATTGATTTATATTTCTGTCTTTGTTCCAGTACCACACTGTCTTGATGACTATGGCTTTGTAGTAGAGCCTGAAGTCAGTCAGGTTGATTCCTCCAGTTCCATTCTTCTTTCTCAAGATAGCTTTGGCTATTCAAGGTTTTTTGTATTCCCATACAAATTGTGAAATTATTTGTTCTAGCTCTGTGAAAAATACCACTGGTAGCTTGATAGGGATTGCATTGAATCTATAGATTGCTTTGGGTAGTATACTCATTTTCACTATATTGATTCTTCCAATCCATGAACATGGTATATTTCTCCATCTATTAGTGTCCACTTTAATTTCTTTCACCAGTGTTTTATATATAGGTTTCTATATACAGGTCTTTAGTTTCTTTAGGTAGATATATTCCTAAATATTTTATTCTTTCCGTTGCAATGGTGAATGGAATTGTTTCCTTAATTTCTCTTTCTATTTTCTCATTATTAGTGCATAGGAATGCAAGGGATTTCTGTGTGTTGATTTTATATCCTGCAACTTTACTATATTAATTGATTAGCTCTAGTAATTTTCTGGTGGAGTCTTTAGGATTTTCTATGTAGAGGGTCATGTCATCTGCGAACAGTGAGAGTTTTACTTGTTCTTTTCCAATTTGGATTCCTTTTATTGCTTTTTCTGCTCTGATTGCTGTGGCCTAAAACTTCCAGAATGGGAGAAAATAATAGCAAATGAAGCAACTGACAAAGAACTAATCTCAAAAATATACAAGCAACTCCTACAGGTCAATTCCAGAAAAATAAATGACCCAATCAAAAAATGGGCCAAAGAACTAAACAGACATTTCTCCAAAGAAGACATACAGATGGCTAACAAACACATGAAAGGATGCTCAACATCAATAATAATCACTCATTATCAGAGAAATGCAAATCAAAACCACAATGAGGTACCATTTCACACCAGTCAGAATGGCTGTGATCCAAAAGTCTATAAGCAATAAATGCTGGAGAGGGTGTGGAGAAAAGGGAACCCTCTTA
>NW_011495050.1:7394656-7395017 GCF_000754665.1 Bison bison bison
GCTCTTACACTGTTGGGGGGAATGCAAACTAGTACAGCCACTATGGAGAACAGTTTGGAGATTCCTTAAAAAACTGGAAATAGAACTGCCTTATGACCCAGCAATCCCACTGCTGGGCATACACATCGAGGAAACCAGAATTGAAAGAGACACATGTACCACAATGTTCATCGCAGCACTGTTTATAATAGCCAGAACATGGACGTAACCTAGATGTTCATCAGCAGATGAATGGATAAGAAAGCTGTGGTACATATACACAATGGAGTATTACTCAGCCATTAAAAAGAATACATTTGAGTCAGTTCTAATGAGGTGGATGAAACTGGAGCCTATTATACAGATTGAAGTAAGCCAGAAA
>NW_011495050.1:7395117-7396112 GCF_000754665.1 Bison bison bison
CCTCTCAGCATCAGAGTCTTTTTCAATGAGTCAACGCTTCACATGAGGTGGCCAAAGTACTGGAGTTTCAGCTTTAGCATCAGTCCTTCCAAAGAAATCCCAGGGCTGATCTCCTTCAGAATTACTGGTTGGATCTCCTTGCAGTCCAAGGGAGTCTCAGGAGTCTTCTCCAATACCACAGTTCAAAAGCATCAATTCTTCATCACTCAGCTTTCTTCACAGTCTAACTCTCACATCCATACATGACCACGGGAAAAACCATAGCCTTGACTAGACGGACCTTTGTTGGCAAAGTTATGTCTCTGCTTTTCAATATGCTATCTAGGTTGGTCATAACTTTTCTTCCAAGCAGTAAGTGTCTTTTAATTTCATGACTGTGTGGATCACAATAAACTGTGGAAAATTTTGAAAGAGATGGGAATACCAGAGCACCTGACCTGCCTCTTGAGAAACCTATATGCAGGTCAGGAAGCAACAGTTAGAACTAGACTTGGAACAACAGACTGGTTCTAAATAGGAAAAGGAGTACATCAAGGCTGTATATTGTCACCCTGCTTATTTAACTTATATGCAGAGTACATCATGAGAAACGCTGAGCTGGAAGAAGCGCAAGCTGGAATCAAGATTGCCAGGAGAAATATCAATCACCTCAGATATGCAGGTGACACCACCCTTATGGCAGAAAATGAAGAGGAACTAAAAACCTCTTGATGAAAGTGAAACTGGAGAGTGAAAAAGTTGGCTTAAAGGTCAACATTTGGAAAACGAAGATCATGGCATCCAGTCCCAATACAGTGTACTAATGCATGTACATGGAATTTAGAAAGATGGTAACAATAACCCTGTATGCAAGACAGCAAAAGAGACACAGATGTATAGAACAGTCTTTTGGACTCTGTGGGAGAGGGCAAGGGTGGGATGATTTGGGAGAATGGCATTGAAACTTGTATAATATCATATAAGAAACGAATTGCCAGTCCAGGTTCAATACATGA
>NW_011495050.1:7396228-7400575 GCF_000754665.1 Bison bison bison
TGAAGAGGTAAAAAAAAAAAAAAGAAAGCAATTATAAACAAGCAAATATTACACTTGCTTTTCAAAATTCTAAATGTAAAATATAGGATTAAATTTGTATTACTTCTCTTCAATTGATTCTTTATTTTTACAATTTAAAAAATACTCAGCCATATAAAGGAATGAAATAGGGTCATTTTAGTGATGTGGATGAACCTAGACTCTGTCATATATAGTGAGATAAGACAGAAAGAGAAAAATAAATATCATATATTAATGCATTATATGGAATCTAGAAAAATGTTACTGATGAACCTATTCGCAGGGCAGGAATAGAGATGCAGACATAGAGAATGGACTCTTAGGCACAGGGAAGGAAAGAGAGGGTGGGATGAATTGAGAGACTAGCATTGACATATAAACACTACCATGTGTAAAACAGATAGCTAATGGGAAACTGCTATATAACACAGACAGCCTGACTTGGTGCTCCAAGTCTCTCAGTTTCTCTCCCCCTCTCCTTCCTTTCCTGTATCCACAAGTCTGTGTTCTACATCTGCATCTCTAGATGGGTAGGATAGGGGGAGTGGTAAGAGAGAGATCCAAGAGGGAGGGCATATATGTACACATATAAGTGAATCACATTGTTATACAGCAGAAAGTAATACAACATTGTAAAGCAATTAGATTCCAATGAAAAAAATACATTTTAATAAGTTTTCCTGTTTTGAATATCTAATTACTTTAAACAAATTAGAAAAATTATACTTGATTTTAGAAACTATCCACCTTATTTTTGGAAAAATAAGTAGTTTAATGGAATAACTCTTATGTTCCTTTTTAGCATTATAACTAAATTCTTAGAAACAGTTTCTATGTCAACAACTGTGGGCATGAATGGAATCACTGTTTCAGTCTGGAAGAATAAAACATGGATAATTCTGGCATTTGTGCATAAATTCATTATTTTTCTCTCTGACGGGAGTTAAAAATATGTAAAATTACAACAGAAATGTGATAAAAATTATGTAAATAGTTGCCGAAGGGAAACTGAATGAGGGGATAATGAGAGACAATTGGGACAGTGTAGCTGAATGAAATTATGCCACAGCAAGAAGTCTGGCCTTTGTGTCAGAAAGTTCACATAAATTACTTGAGCAGAACCAAACATTAACAAAATAATGCAGTATGAACTACATCAGTAAATGCTAAGGGGAAACTCAGTAGAAGAAGTATGCTTTTAGCTGGGCTAATTTGGTGAGAATTCTAAGGGTGGATGAGTTTCTAGAACAATTTCATAGTAGAATGGAGGGGAAAAAAAAACAAACAGAGGGTTAAAATCTAAAATGGATTATTTCTGTCCATTTTTTCATCAAGAGCAATGCAGCAGAAGTCCACCAAATATAATGTCTTTTCCTCATATTAAACAGTACCAGAAGTGAAGAGTTTCCCAGGTGTCACTACTGGTAAAGAACCTGCCTGCCAGGACAGGAGACTTAAAGAGAGACAAGTTCAATCTCTGAGTGGGGAAGATCCCCTGGAGGAAGGCACCACAACCCACTCCAGTTCTTTCCTGGAGAATCCCACGGACAGAGGAGCCTGGCGGGCTACAGTCCAAGAAGTCGCAAAGAGGTGGACTCAACTGAAGCAAATTAGCACATGCCCTAACACACACAGTGAAGTGAAACTGTTAGTCACTCAGTCCTGTTTGACTCTGCAACCCCATGGACTGTGGCCTGCCAGGCTCCTCTGTCCATGGAATTCTTCAGGCAACAATACTGAAATGGTTTGCCATTCCCTTCTCCAGGGATCTTCCAGGCATAATTTTCTCACCTCATGCTTAAAAAGTACAGAGAACAGGCAAATATGGACTTAGATTCTTGCATCAGGAGATAGTTGTTCCTGTAACATAAAACAATGACCAACTAAATTAACAGATTCCTCACCAAGATTTCTTCAAGACTTGTACCTCAATTGTACACCAATCCAAAATTATTATGCCTTAGACAGTGCCCAGTCTCAACAAACTCTCTCTTTTGCAAAATTCACCATAAAAATCATGCAATCTTAGACATTCCCTAGGTGATAATCTTGGTTACATCCATAAGCTTAATAAACTCAGCTTTGTATTTTGTTCAACAGGTTTTTCTGGAGCCCTTTTGGGGAATGGGCGATTGGTAAATTAGAGTCTGGTCAAATTATCTTATTAATATTGTTGTTGACAACCCTACTATAATATAAAAACAAGAACAAAACAATAAAAAGAAAACCAAATAATTTTCCATGTAATCTGTCTGGTTACTTAATTGTTTAACAAGGTGCAAAAAATTGCTTGATGCTACAAATAATTGAGGAACAAGTGTGTTTTTTTTCATATATGCAGCATTTATTATGGGAAATGAGAGAAATTAGTAGAAGAGGACAAAGACAGCATATGGAAACTATGCAAAGAAAAACACTATATTCATTTTATGGTTACGGTACCTATAATTGACAGGCTTCTAAAAAAAAATTATCCTGTTTTATGCTCCTATGTTGTGTAAAATATAGTATATATTAAGATTTATATTCTGCAATAATGGATAAGAAAAAACTATCATAAAATTACAATTTTTATGTGATAAAAATAATCCCTGAGTGGTATTATGTACTACTGATGCTTACAGCTGTTGCTTATACTTTCAAGAATTTTTATTATCTTAATAATTTACATGTGGAGGTCAACACATTAATAAGAAAGGATTAGTATTATAATCCTGATGATAGTTACCCAAGTTGACTCACAACAAATACTTCTTAAATTTTATATTTCCACATTTTCAAATGGCTGACATTTTACTTTTTTTCCCACCTATTAAAGTTTAATAAGACTATTTCCTATATATTGAACACAAGAGGAACAATGGTAGCCAAGCCAAATTTGACTTCTGTAAACTGAATGCTAGCACAAGAGAAAAGCAATGAGAGACTTGAACTTCACTCAGGCACCTTCCTATTTTATTCTCCTCTTAGGAGCAGAAACTAATTTCTACGTTACCACTCCATTAGTTAGGGCACCCAGCTAATTCTCTCTGCATCCACTTTTCTCCATATGAATTTATGATTCTGTTTATATACTAAATTGATTCTCTTCAAATTTCTATGTTCAAGCATCTAATTCACTCAAGTATCATATTTCTTGGAGAAATTCATTAGAACTCGTAAACTACTAGTTAGCCTGTAGATGCTTGTTGCTGAAGAGAGTAAAACAACACCAAAGACCAAAATTTACCCCTGAGAATTCAGTGTCAAAAGCCCATTCCACAGAAACACGCTGTCCAGTTTGGGATATCTCTGCTTTTAAGCCTTTTCTTGACTGATTGTAAATTTTTAGTGCTCACAGAGAACATGCAAAAAGTTAATTTAAATGTTTTGTGGACAAACAGCTTAAATTCAGGACTCAAAGAATTCATATAAATATCATTCTAATAAATAAAAATATACCTAGTAAAGACACCAGGAACAACATGCAGCCCATTTAGATCCATAAATAAAATTATGTTGCATATACTGCCTGTGTGGATAAGGAGGTCAAAGAAGCTATGTACTGTTTAGGTTTGGGGTTTCCTGATGAGATGAAGATGCTTTACCTGCTGTGAATCTTCTCTCGTGTCCATCTATAAAGATATGTAAATGTAGTAGCAGATCAAAACATAATTGTGTCTGATGGCAATATAAACTGCAAACTAGGATTGTGCTACTACTGTTTTTATAGCAGAGGTGAAGCTAGGAATAGTGATAGATGTGAAAAAAAATGTGGAAAATAGAATAAGGGGAAAAAAGAAAGAAAATCTAAAAGGCATGAGTATTCAGAAATACATACGAGAGGATCTAATATTTACCTAAAAAATTTTCCCCCCAAAAAATACTATCAAGGCTTATTTACTCAGCTGGATGTTGGGAATATGGTATTCATCTTAATGCTAATTTTTAAAATGTGGGTTTCACTTATATTGTATATAGTTATACATTATTTAAAGCTAATAATTACTGAAAAAATCTAAGATCCCTTCCCTCTAGAGTAACACAATCTAGGATACACCTTCTTAAATGTAGTAATTTTTTTCATAATAACCTTCAGTTCAGTTCAGTTGCTCAGTCGTGTCTGACTCTTTTTGATCCCATGAATCGCAGCACGCCAGGCCTCCCTGTCCATCACCAACTCCCGGAGTGCACTCAGACTCACTTCCATTGAGTCAGTGATGCCATCCAGCCATCTCCTCCCCTGTCGTCCCCTTCTCCTCCTGCCCCCAATCCCTCCCAGCATCAGAGTCTTTTCCAAAGAGTCAACTCTTCTCATGAGGTGGCCAAAGTACTGGAGTTTCAGCT
>NW_011495050.1:7400675-7424708 GCF_000754665.1 Bison bison bison
ACTGGAGTTTCAGCTTTAGCATCATTCCTTCCAAAGAAATCCCAGGGCTGATCTCCTTCAGAATGGACTGGTTGGATCTCTTTGCAGTGCAAGGGACTCTCAAGAGTATTCTCCAGCACCACAGTTCAAAGGCATCAATTCTTTGGCACTCAGCCTTCTTCACAGTCCAACTCTCACATCCATACATAACCACTGGAAAAACCATAGCTTTGACTAGGTGGAACTTTGTTGGCAAAGTAATGCCTCTGCTTTTCAATATGCTATCTAGGTTGGTCATGACTTTTCTTCCAAGGATATCATCCTGGCATAAAAAATGTGTATTTCTTATACCCAACATTTGGAATATAATTTAGGGAGCACATATTCTTAACTAGGGGTGTTGGAGAAGACTGAAAACTGGAGGTGGGAATTCATTGTCATCTGTGTCATCACTGTCATCAGGGCAGGCCTTTGATGAATTAGATTTTAAAGAGTAATTCTTGCCATGTATAAAGGGGGTAAGTGCCTTTAAGTTAGTAAATATATATTGTAAATTGATATCTATTTATAAACTGTATCAAAAACATTTCTCTTTCTGCTTTCAGTTTTATTGCGGTATAATTGACAAACATCCTTGTATAAGTTTAAGGTATACAATACAATGATTTGGCTTAAATACATTGTGAAATGATTACTACAGTAAGTTTAGTGAACATCCATCATGTCACATGAATACAAAATAAAATTTACTTTTTCCTTGCAAAGAGTTCTACTAGGATTTATGCACTTAGAGCTTTTATACATAATATACAGCTGTGATTTTATTAATTATGTTGTATTTTAAAAGTCTAGTACTTATCTTAAAAATGGAAGTTTGTACTTTTTAACCACCTTTATCCAACTTATCTTCCCCCAGTATTTTGTCTCTGGCCATCACAAATCCAATCTCTTTTTATGTTTGTTTGTTTTTGTAAATATAATTTACCTAAAACACTATATTAGTTCATACTGCATAGAATAGTGATTTTTTATTTCTATACAATACAAAATGATTACCAAGTAAGTCTAGATAACATCTGTCACCATACAACGATATGACGTTATCAGTTCACTTCAGGTCAGTTGACTCACTCAGTCATGTCCGACTCTTTGCAACCCCATAGATACGGCACACCAGGCCTCCCTGTTCATCGCCAACTCCCAGAATTTACTCAAACTCATGTCCATTGAGTCAGTGATGTCATCCAACCATCTTATCCTCTGCCGTCGATTCATCTCCCACCTTCAATCTTTCCCAACATCAGGGTCTTTTCAAATGAGTCAGTTCTTCACTGACTCAGGTGGCCAAGGTATTGGAGTTTCAGCTTCAGCATCAGTCCTTCCAATGAACACCCAGGACTGATCTCCTTTAGGATGGACTGGTTGGATCTCCTTGCAGTTCAAGGGACTCTCAAGAGTCTTCTCCAACACCAAGTTCAAAAGCATCAATTCTTCAATGTTCAGCTTTCTTTATAGTCCAACTCTCACATCCATACATGACTACTGGAAAAAATATAGTTTTGACTAGACTGACCTTTGTTGGCAAAGTAATGTCTCTGATTTTTAATATGCTGACTAGGTTGGTCATAACTCTTCTTCCAGGAACAACTGTCTTTTAATTTCAGGGCTACAGTCACCACAAGCAGTGATTTGGGGGCCCAAAAAATATTTTGTCACTGTTTCCACTGTTTCCCCATCTATTTGCCATGAAGTGATGGGACCAGATGCCATATGATCTTAGTTTTCTCAATGCTCAAAACTCAAAGAGTTTTAAGCCAACTTTTTCACTCTCCTCTTTCACTTTCATCAAGAGGCTCTTTAGTTCTTTTTCGCTTTCTGCCATAAGGATGGTGTCATCTGCATATCTGAGGTTATTAATATTTCTCCCGGCAATCTTGATTCCAGCTTGTGCTTCCTCCAGCCCAGCGTTTCCCATGATGTACTCTGCATATTAGTTAAATAAGCAGGGTGACAATATACAGCCTTGACATACTCCTTTCCCTTTTTGGAGCCACTCTGCTGTTCCATGTCCAGTTCTAACTATTGCTTCCTGACCTGCATACAGATTTCTCAAGAGGCAGGTCAGGTGGTCTGGTATTCCCATCCCTTTAAGAATTTTCCATAGTTTGTTGTGGACCACACAGAGAAAGGCTTTGGAATAGTCAATAAAGCAGAAGTAGATATTTTGCTGGAACTCTTTTGCTTTTCCGACGATCTAACTGCTGCTGCTAAGTTGCTTCAGTCGTGTCTGACTCTGTGCGACCCCATGGACTGCAGCCTACCATGCTTCTCCGTCCATGGGATTCTCCAGGCAAAAACACTGGAGTGGGTTGCCATTTCCTTCTCCAGACTATCTAACAGGCATTAGCAATTTGATCTCTGGTTCCACTGCCTTTTCTAAAACAACCTTGAACATCTGGAAGTTCATGGTTTATGTACGGTTGAAGTCTGGCTTGGAGAATTCTGAGCATTACTTTACTAGTGTGTGAGATGAGTGCAAGCGTGTTGTAGTTTGTGCATTCTTTGGCTTTGCCTTTCTTTGGAATTGGAATGAAAACTGACCTTTTCCAGGCCTGTGGCCACTGCTGAGTTTTCCAAAGTTTCTGGCATATTGAGTGTAGCACTTTCACAGCATCCTCTTTTAGGATTTGAAATAGCTCAACTGGAATTCCATCACCTCCACTAGCTATGTTCATAGTGATGCTTCCTAAGGCCCACATGACTTTACATTCCAGGATGTCTGGCTCTAGGTGAGTGATCATACCATCAATATTATCTGGGTTGTGAAGATCTTTTTTGCATAGTTCTTCTGTGTATTCTTGCTACCTCTTCTTAATATCTTCTGCTTCTGTTAGGTCCATACCATTTTTTTTTATTGACTATATTACTCACGCTATATATTTCAAAGCTCTGACTCATTTATTACTCCCTGGAAGTTTGTAACACTTATTTTTCGCACCTGCTTCTATCATACCCCTACCCCAATTATTTTTGACAATTACTTGTTTGTTCTCTATATTTATGACTGTTTCTGTTTTCTTATGTATGTTCATTTGTTTTCTTTTTTACATACAACATATATGTGAAATCATATGATAACTGTCTTGGTCCTATTAACTTCACTTAACATAATACCATCTATCCACCCAAGTTGTCCTGAAAGACAAGATTTCATTCTTTTTATGCCTGTGGTATAAATACTTTACCTTCATCAGTTTATCTCTGGGCACTTAGGTTTCTTTCATATGTTGGTTATTGTGAATAATGCTGCAATGTACATGGTGGTGCTGTATCTTTTCAAATTACAATTTTCATTTTCTTCAAATAAATACCTAGAAGTGTGTTGACTAGATCATATAGCAGTTCTTTTTTTAATCTTTTGAGGAAATCCCATACTGTTTTCCATAGTGGTGTACAAATCAATTTACATTCCCATCAACAGTGCAAGAGGGTTCCCTTTTTTTCTCATCCTTGCCAACATTGGTTATTTGTTGACTATTTCCCAGTAGTCATTCTGACATGTGTGAGATGATATCTAACTGTGTTTTGACTAGTGTTTTCCTGATGACTAGTGATGAGCACCTTTTCATGTGACTGTTGGCTGTTTATATGTCTTCTTTGGGAAAAAATTTATTCAAGTCCTCTGACCAGGTTTTAATATGGTATTTGATTCTGATGTTGAGTTGTGTGAGGTTTTTTTTTTTTATTTTAGATGTTTACCCATTATAAGATATATTCTTTGCAAATATCTACTCCCATTCATTAGATGACCTTTTCATTTCGTTAATAGTCTCATTCTCTGTGCAAAAGCTTTTTAGTTTGAGTGAGTGAAAGTCATTCAGTTGTGTCCAACTCTGCGACCCCATGGACTCTGCAGTCCAGGGAATGCTCCAGGCCAGAATACTGGAGTGGGTAGCCTTTCCCTTCTCCAGCGGATCTTCCCATCCCAGGGATTGAACCCAGGTCTCCCACATTGCAGGTGAATTCTTTACCAGCTGAGCCACCTGGGAAGCCCTTTGAGTAGTCCTATTTTTGTTTTTGTTTCCCTTCTTTGAGGAGACTTAGCCAAAAAAAAAAAAAATACTGTTAAGACCTCTGTCAAAGAGTGTGCTGTTATCTTCAAGGAGTTTAATGTTCATGTTACTTTTAAGTCTTTAATCCATTTTGAGTTTTTATATATGTATGAGAAATTAGTCCAGTGTGATTCATATGCATATAGCTGTCCAGTTTCTCAATAATATTTATTGAAGAGGCTGTGTCCCCCCTAGTGTATTCTTGCCTCATTTGTTACAGATTAATTGACCATATAAGTCTGGGTTAATTTCTGGTGTCTCTATTTTGTTCTTTGATCTATATGCCTATTTTTGTGACAGTACCATACTGCTTTAATTGCTGCAATAATATGTAGCTGTAGTATAGTTTGAAATCAGCATGATACTTCCAGCTTCATTTTACTTTCTCAAGATAGTTTTGACTACTCAGGGTATTTTATGTTTCCATACAAATTTAAGAATTATTTGTTCCAGTTTTGTGAAAAATGCTATTAGTGTTTTTATAGGTATTGCTCTAAATTTGTAGATGGCCATGGGTAGAATGGTATTTTAAAAATGTTAATTCTTCCAATCCTTGAGCATGGTATGTCTTTATCATTTATTTCTATTTTCTTCCATTTCTTTCACCAATGTCTAATAGTTTGCTGAACATAAGTTTTTACCTCCTTAGATGTATTCCTGAGTATTTTATTCTTTGTGATGCAATTATAAATTGAATTATTTCCTTAATTTCTATTTCTGATAATTTATTGTTAGGGTATAGAAATGCAACAGATTTCTGTACACTAATTTTGTATGCTTCAACATTACTGAATTAATTGATGAATTTCTATTGTTTTTGGTGATATCCTTTGATTTTCTATATGGAGTATCATGTCAAAAACAAACACTCACAGTCTTACTTCTTCCCTTAAAATTTGTATTTTATTTATTTTTCTTGTATGACTGCTGTGGTTCGGACTTCCGATACTATGATGAATAAAAGTGGTGAGAGTAGACATCCTTGGCCAAGTTTCTGAATTTAGAGGAACTGCTTTTAGCTTTTCACCATTGAGCATGATGTTAGCTGTGATCTTGTCGTACGTATATGGCTGCTATAGTGTGAGGTATGCTCCCTTGTCAAAAGGTTTTTTTGCATCTATTGAGATGTTCATATGATTTAATTTTTAATTTGTTAGCCGAAGAATTGATGCTTTTGAACTGTGGTGTTGAAGAAGACTCTTGAGAATCCCTTGAACTGCAAGGAGATCCAACCGGTCCATCCTAAAGGATATCAGTCCTGGGTGTTCATTGGAAGGACTGATGCTGAAGCTGAAACTCCAATACTTTGGCCACCTTATGCGAAGAGCTGACTCATTGGATAAGATCCTGATGCTGGGAAGGGTTGGGGCAGGAGGAGAAGGGGGTGACAGAGGATGAGATGGTTGGATGACATCACCAACTCAGTGGACATGGCTTTGGGTGGACTCTGGGAGTTGGTGATGGACAGAATGGCCTGTCATGCTGCAGTTCATGGGGTCACAAAGAGTCAGACACGACTGAGCAACTGAACTGAACTGAACTTAATGTGGTGTATAGCATTGATTCATTTACAGATTCTGAATTGTTCTTGTATCCCTGGGATAAAACCACTTGATCGTAATGTATGATCCTTTTGGTGATTATTTAATTCAGTTTGCTAAAGTTTTGTTGAGAAATTTTGACATCTATGTCCATCTATAATATTAGCTTATAATATTCTTTCTTTGCAGTGTTCTTGTGTGGTTTTGGTATCAAGGTGGTGCTGACCTGGTAGAATTGATCTCATGTGGCCTCTGCATTCAGTGGCTTGAAGCAGAATTTCTGTTCCCTGGCCAGCGATTCAAGTCAGGCTGTGGTAGTGAGGGTACTGAATTCTAGCTACTAGATCAGTGGCCAGGGACAAGGCCCTGGCTCATCAATTTTATAGAATTGAATTCCCCCAAAGTGATGGAAAGTAATGAAACAAGTAAAGTATTTATTAGGAGAAAAATGGGAAAAGTGTACATGTGGATAGACACATGGATCAACTCAGAGAGTCATGCTCTTGTGGTAGTTAGAATAACTTATATGGGGCATTTCTTTTGAATTACCTCTGGTCAATCATCTTGCTTTTCCTGGCCCTGAGTGTATATTTGGTTTCTCTCAGAGTCTCAGCTCAGTTCAGTTCAGTTGCATAGTCATGTCCGACTCTTTGTGACCCCATGGACCGCAGCACGCCAGGCCTCCCTGTCCATCACCAACTCCCGGAGTTTACCCAAACTCACATCCTTTGAGTTGGTGATGCCATCCAACCATCTCAACCTCTCTCATCCCCTTCTCTTCCTGTCTTCAATCTTTCCCAGCATCAGGGTCTTTTCAAATGAATCAACTCTTCACATCAGGTGGCCAAAGTATTGGTGTTTCAGCTTCAATATCAGTCTTTCCAATGAACACTCAGGACTGATCTCCTTTAGGATGGACTGGTTGGATCTCCTTGCAGTCCAAGGGAATCTCAAGAGTCTTCTCCAAGACCTACATGAGACCTGTATGATCTAGGGACACCCTCTGTTTAGCTCTGTGAACCTTTTTGTTGTGGTGGAATCAGCTACTGTGGCTGAACCAGTAAATGTGTCTGGTCCTTGCCTGGTTTGCTCCCAGGCTTTACCTAGTGTGGAGGCTGTAGTTTCTTAATGGTTGGGTCTGGGTCTTAGTGTGACTGACTGCATGTTAAAGGAGTCCCACTTGACTCACTCACTCAGTCCTGGTGCAGGTCTACTGGTATGATTGGGTTCAGGTGTCAGTGGATCTAGGAGCTTGAATCAGCTCACTTCTGGATGAGGCCAGTTGTTTTGTTGTTTAGTCACTAAGTCATGTCCTACTCTTTTGTGACCCTATGCATTGTAGAGGCCTGCATCTCCTGCACTGGCAGGTGTAGTATTTACCACTGAGCCACCAGGGAAGTCCAGTGGGGCCAGATCCTAGGGTTACTGCCCATTATTGGATGGCACCAGGTCATGATATGGTTAGCTGCTGGGCCCTGGTGTTTACTGGGGCTTCTCCCATCCTG
Organism: Bison bison bison; assembly: GCF_000754665.1. Taxonomy (NCBI): domain Eukaryota; kingdom Metazoa; phylum Chordata; class Mammalia; order Artiodactyla; family Bovidae; genus Bison; species Bison bison. Next base: position 7,407,813 of record NW_011495050.1, read on the forward strand.
CTGGTGAGTGGGGCTGAATCCTGGCCCCTTTGGTGTGTGGGACTGTGTCCAAAGGGGGCAGAAAGGCTCAGAAGGCCCATAGCTGCTGTGCCTGCTGATAGAAGGGGTTTTGTCTTTGCATGGCTGGCTGCTTGGCCTGGGGAATCCCAAGACTGATTCTGACATATTGATGGCTGGGACCTGGTTCTGGTGCTAAGAAGCTTGAGGAACATCTCTGTAATTGCACCTGCCAGTGCTTTATGTCCTTAGAGTAGAGTGAGCTCCCCCAAATTGCTGTCATCTGTGTTTATGTTCGGAGAAGGCAGTGGCACCCCACTCCAGTACTCTTGCCTGGGGAATCCTATAGATGGAGGAGCCTGGTGGGCTGTAGTCCATGTGGTCGCTAAGAGTTGGACATGACTGAGCGACTTCACTTTCACTTTTCACTTTCATGCATTGGAGAAGGAAATGGCAACCCACTCCAGTGTTCTTGCCTGGAGAATCCCAGGGATGGGAGAGCCTGGTGGGCTGCCATCTGTGGGGTCGCACAGAGCCGGACATGACTGAAGTGACTTAGCAGCAGCAACAGCAGTGTTTATGTTTCCAAGGTGAGACCCAGTTGCTTCCTGCCTCTCCAGGAGTCCTTCCAATACCATTAAGTGGATCTGACACAGAAGCTTTTGAAGTTACTGCATCTTCTCTTAAAAAAAAAAAAAAAAGCTAAGATCCTGTGTTGCCTTCTAAGAGTAGTCTTTGTTTCCTACAGCCATCTGGATTTCCCAAATGCAAGCCCTGATGGCCTTCATAACCAGATATTCTGGGGGCTTATCTATCCAATGCAGGATACCCAGGCTGGTGAACCTTGATGAAAATCTCTTCAATTGTGATTATTCTTTCTGTGGGTCACCTACGTGGGGATGTGAGTCTTGTCAATACACTGTCTCCACCTCTCTTATTCATCTCATTGTATTTCTTTCCTTATATCTTTAGTTGTAGAAGAACGTCACTGCTGATTTTCAGGTTTTTCTCATTGATTGTGTCTATGTCAATAGTTGTTTTGACATGCTTATGGAAGGAGGTAAACTCAGAGTCTTCTCACATCTTGGCCAGTCCCCATCAAATACATTGATATTTATATCCAAGATTAGTACACTTAAATACATTATTTCCAGAATCAGAAGAAAATGTATTTAGAATTAATATAGTTCAAGTCTACTTGTATAGTTTATCAAAATTGCAATATTCCTAAAATGTACATTTTAATTATATATAATTTCTGACTAGTTATAATCTATAATGTACCTCTTTCCAATGTTCGTGGTTTAGCACTTTAGAATGTAATTACCCTGGAGCTACTAGTCAGTCTGTATCAGGGCACAAAAAGAAGATACTTAAGATTTCCACTTCACATGAGAACTCATTATTTTGCAACATTATCTAATTAACATTTTCTAACAATCAGTTGAAAAATGAGAGCATGTTTATCAGTCTGACCAGCAATGATGCATTATTTATTTTTAGCTATGCCAAGTGCCCTGGGCATTAGAGTACATGCAACAAAATTTAGAATTACTTTCTGCAACATAAAATCTAAATTATTTAAAAAACTTATTTATTTTGTTCTTTAGTATTAATTAAGAACTTATCAAACTATAGTTTTCTCAGTGATGAAAATCAGTGTTACATATCTCTTGGCAATTTACTTAGTGGTCTCTATAGTATACATGAAAGCAAAAGTGCAAAACAGAAATTATACCAAAGTCAGAAAAAGAAAAGATACTTTCTTTTACAAACTCAAATTGTGAGCATGACTTGATTGAATCAGCTGCAGAATAGACAATTATTAATCAGATTTTGTGGCACAATTAGGCAAGTTTCCACTGTGTTCACATGATAAATGCTTTACTAAGAGATATTTGCTATACTACTATATTAAAATTACTTGCTTCCTTATCTATCTATCCTACCAAAATGCTAAACCCTGGATGGGTTCACTTACAGCTTGTTCCTTAGTATTAGACTATCACTCTTCACATAGTGTCAGCTAACATGTCAAGAAAGAAAGCTCTTACAATTCATCAACTTGGCAATAATATGTCCATGTGGAGACTTTTCTTTGGAGGAAGTAGACATTCTGGGGAAATAATGATATATTTTTTTTGTCAGAGTTTAGACAGCCAAAACATTCATTCACCTCCTAATGAGACAATTCTCCTAGGAAGCATTTACAAGACACACTGGGTATATTCTCAATTATGTTGTAGTAATTGTTATTGCTTTTAAGGTTTTGCCCGGTAGTTCAGCTGGTAAGGAATCCACTTGCAATGCAAGAGACCCCAGTTCAATTCCTCCATCAGGAAGCTCTCCTGGAGAAGTGATAGGCTATCCATTCCAATACTCATGGGCTTCCCTGGTGGCTCAGTTGGTAATACAGGAGACCTGGATATACACCTGGATATACCCACCTGCAATACAGGAGACCTGGGCTCAATCCCTGGGTTGGGAAGATCCCCTGGAGGAGGACAGGAAACCTTCTCCAGTATTCTTGCCTGGAGAATCCCCATGGGTGGAGAAGCCCGGCAGGCTACATATAGTCCATGGGGTCACAAAGAGCTGGACACCACTGGGCGACTAAGCACACATTGCTTATAAACACTGGCTTCATACTTCCTCTTCTTGTCCTAAATCCTCACCTTTTACTGTAGGATTGCCTCCCTCTGGAAGCAGCTACACTTCCTGCTCTGTAAAGTTGAACATAGAAGGAAAATTCCTATTAGACCCTCTGTTCACTGAAGGAAAGCTTAAACAATGAAATGCCTAATAAAATCATTAAAATATATCCAAAAAAGATTGATGATTGCTTAGAATAGTGGTAGAGAGATTCTGTATGGCCTCTTGACATTTAATCTACATAGAAACCTATATTTAAATATTTGATTTGTATTATTTATTTGAAACCTGTTATTTTGTATGCTATGCCAAAACTATACTATGTATCCACTGAGATTTCAATGAAATACAGAATATAGTAAATAATATAATACGCCTTACTAGACTCTAATAACTAGAAACTATAACAAGTCTATACTGCTAATTTCTTTGAATTCATTTGATTTTTGTGACAGTGCTTTAATTTTACAAAGCAGTGGTCTCCAACCATTTTGGCCCCAGGGATTGGTTTCATGGAGGACAATTTTTCCATGGAACAGGGTCAGAGTAGGAGATGATTTCAGGATGATTCAAATGGTTTACATTTATTGTGCACTTTATTTCTATTTTGTGGTATCTGAGGATATTCTGCATTGATTTTAGGATTAGAGTTCATCTCCTGTGAGAATCTAATGCCACCACTGATTTGATAGGTGAAGCTCAGGTGGTAATACAAGCCATGAGGGGCAGCAGTAAATACAGATGAAGCTTTACTGTCTCACCTGCCTGCCGCTAACTTCCTGCTACAGGGCCCAGTCCCTAACAGGAACTCCTAGGGTTAAGGACCCTTGTTATAAATTGTTTATAAGTCAAAGGGAAATTTCCTTTTTATGTATTCTGATGTACAATAGTGGGAGTCTGTGAGTTGTTCAGATAAACATACATGAATGATATTACTACTCCATTCAATTAAGTACTGGACCATTCATTCAGATTATCAAGTTGGCCATAGAATATGTGAAGATCAAGGATTTTTCTACTGCTCAAAACCATCTTTAATTCACATTTTACAACTTGTTTGTGGTCTGGTTTATAGCCAGTTTGGGGAGTAGGGGTGTGTATGTGCAAGAGAGAGAAAAAAACAAAATGTTATTCTACCTACAGAACATCTGTGACACCGAATGTGCAGGGATCTTCGTCACAGCAACCAATGCCCCAGCACTCTTGGGGACGTTAACTAGGCATACTACCATTCAATCCTGATACTAACTACGTGCAATTAAATTGGAACCTTCATTCATAACTAGTGAAATACCAAATGGTACTGCTGCTGTGGAAATGTTTAATGTAGAACTCAAAAGGCTAGTCATAAGTTTCCCACAGCAATTTCAAGGTTTGGTATGTACCCATGAGAATTGAAAACATATGTCTACACAAAAATATGTACATGAATGTTCATAGCAGCATTATTCACAATAGCTTAAAAGTGGAAACCAGCCTGTACCCAAGAGAATTATAAACATATGTTCATAAAAATATGTACATGATATCTGTAGCAGAATTATTAAATCAATATCTCCCAAAAGAAAACTCAAATTTGTATCAAGTAATGAATGGGTAAACAAAATGTGGTATATCCATACAATAGAATATTTTTCACCAAAAAAAAAATATATATATATATGGATATATTTAATATGGCTGAACATTGAAAACAGGTTAAGTAAAAGAAACCACATACTTCACTTCACACATTATATGATTTCATTTATATTAAATGTCCAGGATAGGCAAATCTGTAAAAACAAATTCTATAGATCAGTGGCTACCAGGGAATAGAACTAAAAATGTGACTGCTGATGGATATAAGATTTGTTACCAGGTGATGAAAAAAACATTCTGTAATTAGCTAGTGATAATGGTTGCACAACTTTGTGAATATGTGAAAAATTACTGAAGCATACATTTTAAAATAGTGAATCTTATGCATAATATATCTTTAAAAAGACTGTAAAATAAAGATCATCATGTTCAGGAATTTTCAAAATAGAACAATATAAATGGAGATTTGGTGATGAGGAAAAAATGTCACAGGGTGTTTTGAACTAATATGGAGCTTGGGATTATTCAAAGTTCATTTGGAAGATATCTAATTTAAGCAGAGGATAGACAGCAGCAGATTTATGCTTCTACAAATTATTCCGATTTCCCTTTGGAGAAAATTTCATGCATTTGTGACATATTCTGGAGGTAGCAGTGACAGTAATTGGATGTGGAAGTGAAGAGGATAGAAGAATCAAAGTTGATTCCTAAATCTCTGGCTTGAGAAGTATCATGCATTTAGGTACTTTGAATTAGTATAGGGAAAACTTAGGGGCTTCTCCGGTGCTGCCAGTGGTAAGCAATCTACTTGCTGATGCAAGATATGTGGGTGGGTAAGATCCCCCTGGGGTAGGAAATGGCTATTCCAGTATTCTTGCCTGGAAAATTAAAGGGACATAGAAGCCCAGTGGGCTACAGTCAGTCCATGGGGCAGCAAAGAGTCAGACATGCCTGAACACACACACAGGGCAAACAGAATTTTAAAGGCAATGTATAAAGTTCACAACATTTATATAGATCCTGAATATCAAATTGGCAGCTAAATTCATGAGTTCAACTCCCCCAGTTGTTGTGAGGGGCCTTTATGTTGGTTGAAATGCTCTACACTCCTATTTGCTGTTAGAAGCATTTCCCATACATTTTGTTAGGCTGGATTTTTTCTTTCATATATCGCAAGTTACAGAGTTAGTGGGTAGTGGTAAACTAAATTATTTCCTAGAGCTTTAGTGGTCAAATCTCCAAACCTATCTAACTTGAAATATTATATACTATCATTGCCTTCTAGGTTTTATTACTTCAAATCAATAAGATCTTATTCTCTATTAGTAATTCTAAATTAAACCTGAATTTGATTCACAGAATTTCATTCTATACCTTTAACTCAGCTACATTTTCCAGCATTAACTCAAGAGCTAAATCACATCCACTAACTTAAAGCACCCCGGTTACCTATAGGCAGTCTCTCACACAACATCATCACAAAATACCTCAAGACAAAGCCTTCCAGATTTTGAAAAATCACATTTTTGCTACACATAGTCTTAAAATAATGCATGCTACTTTTATACTGTTGTTAATTTTAACTAGGTTCCTTAAGGTGCATTGTTCAGTTGCTAACTTGGGTCTGACTCTGCGACCCAATGAACTGCAGCACACCAGGCTTCCCTGTCCTTCACTATCTCCCAGAGTTTTCTCAGACTCATGTCCATTGAGTCAGTGATGCCATCCAATCATCTCATCCTTTGTCTCCCCCATCTCTTTTTGCCCTCAGTCTTGCCCAGCATCAGGGTCTTTTCCTTAAGATGAAAAATATACAATATTATAATCCTGAGTCACTACTCAGAGTTAAGTTACCATCAGCATAGGTAACGAAAAGAATATGATTCACAGTCTTATATAGTAGCTCCAGTAGAAAGGTTAAAAATGCAGACTCAAACGTGGCCAACAACTAACATACATATATATTCTAGCAGAAATCTGTGCATACCACAATTCTAGTTCTTAATTAGCATGGCTTGTGCAGACTATGCTATTTAAAACACCTAATTAAATTGATACATTAAAAAATTTTTTTAAGTATTTGTCTTTTCTACAAAATAGATTCTTCCAATAGTAGTGGCCAATTCTATTCCAATACAGTTCTTTAAATGTAGAAATTTACTGAATCTCAGTGGAGAAAGTCTAGTGTGACTTTCTGAGTATGCTACAGAAATGTTCTGGTCCTAATTGTTGTTATTAACATCTTTTTTTTTTTTCAGTTTTATCAGAATATAATTGACAAACATTGTGTAAGTTTAAGATGTACAACCTGATGATCTGATGCAAAATGATCACTGGTCCTATTTCTTTCAGTGTTGACACAGGCCAAACCAGAAATCAATTAGCAATTGTACATTTATTATTTACTTGGGAACCACACAAATGCCATGTTAAATTATTTAACAATTTGTAAGCATATGGAGATTGCTAAACTTTAGGTTGACTGAATGTGTATAGCCAATGTGAAATCTCTAAAGATAACTTGACGAAAACAGGTCATTCTGTCAACATTGTTGTACAAATTATGCCATTAAAGCTGGTGACAGTGATATAGGAGGTTTGAAGATTTTATACCTTTAACAATTATTTTCTGATGTCTACTGCGTGCCAAGAATTTTTCTAGATGCTAAGAGTTTAGGGTTGAATAAGAAATAAGCACTGCTTTAATGGAATCATTATTTAACAGGAGAGACAAATACAAACAAATAATTACAGCACGGTGAGGTAAGTGCTAACATGAAGAATTGTGTGAGGTGTTATGGAAGCACAGAAGAGGGATAACCACACTCTGCTTTTTGAAGGAAAGAAAATCATAAATTTAGCTTCAGAGTGTTCATAAGGCCTTTCTGCAATTTAGGGAGGGATTAATCAATAAAGACAGAAGCATGACTCATGTTTAAACTCATGTTTTCAGCCTACAGACTTCAGCAATTTAAGCTATAAGACTTAAAAAATGCTATCAGACTTAAATTAAGATACACATTTTCAAAAAACCATTGCCTACAGGTCTGTAGGTATATACATTATTTATGACTGTTATTGCTTTTGCAAGGTAGAAAATTATTTTAAGAAAAAGGTAGAGATAAAAGTTGCATGAATACTTATCAGTTTGAATGGCAGAATGGCTGGATGTGCCTTTTAGGCATTTCTAATACCATCAAAGTTAATTGTTTCCTATATTATCATACTATGATCTTAATACATTTAAACCTAATTTAGCAAATCTTAAGAAACTGGTTTTATTCTTTGCTAATCATTTTCTACAGTCAAGAAGTGGCTATAAATGTATTTGTTGTTTGCTTGCACCTGTACACACACACACAAGAACCCACAGGAAAATAAAGGGAACGATAACACAACAAAGTGTTAATAGAAATGTTGATTTGGATTTATGCATACATGGCTTTTTCCTTTGTGCTTTTTTATCTCTTATTCTTTCATAATTAACATAAGATGCTCTTATGATAAGGAATATAACTTTCAGTAAGAAAAAAATAGTAGTCTTCATAAAACCTGAATTGAGTTGTCAAAAATGTTATATACTTTTCTATACAGAATACTACATGTAGGACAGATAATTAAAATCTATGTACACGATTAGATAATGACTATATTTCTATATATTAAACCATCCTTACTTTTTAGAACATTTGGTTTATCAGTTTCAAGGAATCCTTCTCCTTAATAACACCCTCCCCCGAAAAAAGTTAGGTGATAGTAGAGTCAATTTCACTCTCAGATTTTGTTTTGGACTGAATGTTTGCATCTCTATAATTTTCATGCCTTAAAATCTCAACTCCTAATATGATGGTATTGTGAGGTCGGGCCTTTTGAAGGTAGATAGGTGAATAGGCTCATGAAGGTGGAGCTCCCATAAATAGGATTGTTTACGCTGTCTGACTCTTTTTGACCTTGTGGACTGTAGCCCTCCAGGCTCTTCTGTCCATGGAAGTTTCCAGACGAAAATACTGGAGCATTTTACCATTTCTTACTTCAGGGGATCTTCCTGACCCAGAGATTAAACCTGTGTCTCCTGCATTGGCAGGCAAATTCTTTACCACTGAGCCACTGGGAATTCCCCATAAATGGGGTTAGAGACCTTTAAGACAGGACATGGGAGCTTGCTAGCTCTGTCCTGCCTTAGGATACAGTGAGGTGGTGATCTGATACAAAGCTGGAAGTGAGTTCTTACCAGACATAGGATCTGCACTCACCTTAATCTTGAACTTCTCAACTTCCAGAAAAATAAGAAATAAATGTCTGTCACTTGAGACATGTCATTTCTGACATTTAATTCTAGCACCCCAAACTGACTGACTGCAAACAGGTTTTATTGGCCACATAAACTCTTCCTACCAAGACAGTGTGACTATGCACCCCATCAAATTTCACTCAGAAAAAGTATATTTTTATAAATAGTAATAATAAAAGTTATACAATATTTGTTTGGCCTCCCCTTACAGCATCCTCCTCCTGCCACTTTATCATCTCACAAAATTATAGGAAGTCACCTTTTCAATGTGTAATTCCAAGGTTCTAAGATTTACTAGTCCAACAAAAAATTCAACACTATTTGAAGAAGAGCATTATCATCATTAAAGTTTAGTTCTAATCAGTGGATGACAGTTTTAGAGTACTTAATTGAGAAACAGAGAAAGTAAAGGGTGAACAAAAAAATTCTTGGTTATTAAGACGTATCCATCTCTAGTAGGCTTTAAAGTGAATGGGGAATAGGAGCAGATTCAAAAGTTTTGTTGTTAGCAATTACTTTACCTTTAAGTCCCTTTATTATAATTAATGATAAGGAATTATTTAAAGAATTAAACTTTAAAATTTTGTATTTCTTTAACCTTTGCAGCAATTATAATTCCTCCCATTTTCATATTTATTTTAATATTATTTTTTCTTTATTTTTTCCAGGATTATTTTAAAAATATTTTTTGAAACTAATGGAATATTGGACTTTGTTGATTCTATTTATCTTCCTTCCCATTTCAGTAATGTGCATTCTTTAAAACTTTTAAGTGATACTACTTTTTAATGTATTCATCCTCTTATTATTTAAAAAAATTTTGAATGACAGTTTAATTTTTATGATCTTATCTTTTAGTGACTCCTTACATTGGATGTTTAACTCAGTATTTTCCAGCCACTTTTCTCCTCTAACATGTCTTTAGAGTAATAAATTTTGCTATAAGAATTGTTTTACTCTTTCACCATTTTGAGTTATAGTTTTTCTTATCTTCAATTATAAATGTTTGTAATTTCTATTGCAATTTCATCTTTCAACCAAAGTTATTTAGAAGCAAAATATTAATTTAACTATTTCATAGTATTTTGCTGACATTGTTACTTATTTCTTACTTCAGTCGCTCAGTCGTGTCCGACTCTTTGCGATTCCATGAATTGCAGCGCGCCAGGGCTCCCTATCCATCTCCAGCTCCCAGAGTTCACCCAAATTCATGTCCATCAGTTGGTGATGCCATCCAGCCAACTCATCCTCTGTCGTCCCCTTCTCCTCCTGCCCCCAATCCCTCCCAGCATCAGAGTCTTTCCAATGAGTCAGCTCTTCGCATGAGGTGGCCAAAGTGCTGGAGTTTCAGCTTTAGCATCAGTCCTTTCAAAGAATACCCAGGACTGATCTCCTTTAGAATGGGCTGGTTGGATCTCCTTACAGTCCAAGGGATTCTCAAGAGTCTTCTCCAACACCACAGTTCAAAAGCATCAATTCTTCAGCACTCAGCCTTCTTCACAGTCCAATTCCTCTCACATCCATACATGACCACTGGAAAAACCATAGCCTTGACTAGACGGACCTTTGTTGGCAAAGTAATGTCTCTGCTTTTTAATATGCTGTCTAGGTTGGTCATAACCTTCCTTCCAAGGAGTAAGCGTCTTTTAATTTCATGGCAGCAATTAACCATCTGCAGTGATTTTGGAGCCCCAAAAAATAAAGTCTGACATTGTTTCCACTGTTTCCTCATCTATTTCCCATGAAGTGATGGGACCAGATGCCATGATCTTCATTTTCTGAATGTTGAGCTTTAAGCCAACTTTTTCACTCTCCTCTTTCACTTTCATCAAGAGGCTCTTTAGTTCTTTCTTGCTTTCTGCCATAAAGGTGGTGTCATCTGCATATCTGAGGTGATTGATATTTCTCCCAGCAATCTTGATTCCAGCTTGTGCTTCTTCCAGCCCAGCATTTCTCATGATGTACTCTGCATATAAGTTAAATAAGCAGGGTGACAATATACAGTCTTGACGTACTCCTTTTCGTATTTGGAACCAGTCTGTTGTTCCATGTCCAGTTCTAACTGTTGCTTCCTTACCTGCATATAGGTTTCTCAAGAGGCAGGTCAGGTGGTCTGGTATTCCCATCTCTTTCAGAATTTTCCACAGTTTATTGTGATCCACACAGTCAAAGGCTTTGTCATAGTCAATAAAGCAGAAATAGATGTTTTTCTGGAACTCTCTTGCTTTTTCTATGATCCAGCGGATGTTGGCAATTTGATCTCTGGTTCCTCTGCCTTTTCTAAAACCAGCTTGAACATCAGGAAGTTCACGGTTCACATACTACTGAAGCCTGGCTTGGAGAATTTTGAGCATTACTTTACTAGCGTGTGAGATGAGTGCAGTTGTGCAGTAGTTTGAGCATTCTTTGACATTGCCTAACTCATTAAAAATATGCTTTTATAATGATGGTTGAAAATTTGCTGAATCTAACTTGCTGTCTTATGGTCAATTTTGTGAACATCCTATATATGCTAGAAATCAGTGGGAATCCTCCAAATTTGGCAGCAATATATGTACAGGCATTTATTGTCTAAACTTTCATATTTGCCTAATAAACTTTTGTCACCTTGAGCTATCAAGGTACAGGTTGTTTTATTTTTTTAATTCCCATTGTAATTTTTTTCCTCCAGTATTATCAGTTTGATTTATGTAGTTTGAAGCTATGTTATTACCTATATATAATTATTGTTATTATTTGCTACTTTGTTAAAACTTTTCTCACTGGGTTTAATGAGATGCACTTAAATTTCTTTTTTCACCCTAGATCTAAATTTTTGTGTTTCTAATTGACAATTACAATTTTTCTCAATCCAATTTTTTCAAATTCCTTAGTCATTTATTCATTCATGTGGATGTTTTTCATTCATTCATATTCATTCATCTTTTATTAACATATACTCAGTTTTCTGCTTATCTCATTTGAATACCTCTGTGTATATTATTGGAGAAGGCAATGGCACCCCACTCCAGTACTCTTGCCTGGAAAATCCCATGGACAGAGCAGCCTGGTAGGCTGCAGTCCATGGGGTCACGAAGAGTCAGACACGACTGAACGACTTCACTTTTACTTTTCACTTTGATGCATTGGAGAAGGAAATGGCAACCCACTCCAGTGTTCTTGCCTGGAGAATCCCAGGGATGGCAGAGCCTGGTAGGCTGCCATCTCTGGGGTCGCACAGAGTCGGACACGACTGAAGCGACTTAGCAGCAGCAGCAGCAGTGTATATTATAGTCTATTTAAATTTATTGAATTTCATGTATTTATTTTTATGGTAAACTATTTTTTCCTATTCTGATATATTTTACTGTTAAATAGATTCATAGTTTTCTTTGACTTTTAGAGGTTTTTTGCTTGCCTATTCCTACTTTAACTAGTTTCAAAGTTATGTATTGTTTCTTAAAAAGTTACACTAGACATCTTTCATACATATTTAACAAAGATCCCTTTTAGAGGTAAATAGACTTGACATGCTTTTATCCTATTGACTGTACTCCAAAATTATTTGTAATGAATGTTCATATTTGAGCTTTGATTATTTCATTCTTAACCTTACATATTTTGATATTGATATTTTATAATTCAATTGTATACTTTCACTTCTCCAATAAGAGTTTGAGTCCATATGGTAGTATTTAAGTGCTGACAGCTTTTATACCTCACCCGTCCTTTCTTTTTCCTCTGTGCCACACATCTGGGTAAAGTGATCAAAAGTGTTTTTTCCTTTGGTGCTGAGCAGGATTGAAACCAAGCAAGCATTGCTTGCATGCAGGACTTTTCACTGGCATCCCTCACCCTGAACATAACAAGAAGCTAACTCAGTCTCCACTCCTTGCTCTTTCAAGAAATTTTGAGGCCACCTTTGTATTCTTGGGCTTCCCTGTGGCTCATCTGGTAAAGAATCTGCCAGCAATGCAGCACACCTGGCCTCGATCCCTGGATTGGGAGGATCCCCTGGAGAAGGGAAAGGCTACCCACTCCAGTGTCTGACCTGGAGAATCCCACGGACTGTATAGTCCATGGGGTCACCAAGAGTAGGGCATGACTGAGTGACTTTCACTTGCATTTCACTTAGGAATATTGCTCTAAATCTTTTCATACCCTCTTGGGGAGTGTGTGTGTTTGTGTGTGTGTCTGTGTGTGATCATCAATATTACAAATCCTAATATCTAAACCAAGTTTTAGGTGGTATTCCATCCTGCCTCCTGTGGTATTCCTCCTGCAAGTGGTCACAGCAACCAATTTATGATTTCCTTCCTCACCGTTTTCAGATTTCCTTCGAGACTTTTCCTGTCTCTGCAATCCAGCAATTATATGCTTTAAGTGAACTCTTTCTTTTGAAGCATGTTCTCAGTGATTATTTGTCCTTTATTTGTCTATTTATGGATTTCACCCTTGATTCAAGTTAATAGTTTTACTATATATAAAATTCCAGGTTTATAGTCATTTTCTCTCAGTATGTTAAAGATTTGATTCTTAAATAATTTTATTCCATTGCCATTACTGAAAAGTCCATAGATTATATAATCGTATATTGTAAATAATCTTTTGTTTTAAATATATGGTTTCTTTTAAGAACTTTAAGTTGTTAAGTCTGTTGTTTAAAGACTGCCTATGGTGCTTCTCAATTTGTTTTTATTTATTTTGCTTGGGATTTTTTTCTTTTTCTGGAATAAATATATTTCAAATTTCTGATTAAGAAATATTCTTAGCTAATATCTTTCTTAATACTAACTTATTAGCATTAATAAATAATATGGGCCACTTTCATTTTTCTATTCTCTCATTTTGGAACTCAATAAATGTAATTTTTTGGCCTTTTTTTTTTTTTTTTGAAGTATAGAGCACAAAGTTAAATGTGCATTATTCTTAAGTGTGTAGTTCAATGAATTTTATATCTGCAAACAGTTATGTAATTGCCAAGATACCAGAAGAATTCCTTCTGTTGCTATCCAGACAATGTCTATCTTCATCCATTGGAGTGCTAGAATGAAATACTAAAAGGCTGGGTGGCTTATAAAAAAAACAGAGATTTATTCCTTACAGTTTGGAGCCTAAAAGTCTGAGAGCAGTGTGCCAGCATGATTTTATGAGGACCTTCTCCTGTCTCTTCAAATGGTAGAAGGGAGCTCTACAAATTCTCATTGATACGAGCACTAATCCCATTCATGAGGGTTCCACCCTCATGACCAAATCAACTCCCAAAGTTGTTGTTGTTCAGTGGCTAAATTATGTCTGAAGACCTCACTACTAAATATCACCTTTGGGGGTTAAGATTTCAACCTATGAATTTTGAGAGGACATAAATATTTGAACCATAGCAATAATCCAAGAGAAAATTGCTTTAAAGAGCTTAAAAACATGATTCGATTTTACCTGTCCTTGAACTTAATATTGGGCTTAATATAGGACTTTCCAGGTGGCTCAATAGTAAAGAATCTGCCTTCCAATGCCCAGATGCAGTTCCATCCCTAGGTTCTGAAAGAACCTCTGGAGAAGGAAATGGTAGCCTGCTGTAGTATTCTTGCTTGAAGAATCCCATGGACAGAGGAACCTGGAGGGCTATAGTCTGTGGGGTTGCACAGAGTCAGACACAACTGAGCACATGTGCACAAACGTCACATAAATTCTGTGGCAAGTGTATGTTCCTTTGTGCCTGATTTATTTTCCTTATTATTTCCCATGGTGCAGCAGTTGATTTACTGTCATTGTTGTGTAATAACTCATTGTATAAATAAACCGCAATAGGTTTATTCAGCTGTTGACATACATTTAGGTTGTTTCCAGTATTTGGATACTCTATAAAAGCAGTTAGAAACTATTTTCTGGTGAAAAACTTCATTCATTTCTTTTAATGCATACATAAGAGTTTCATGCACACATAATAGTAAGGGAAAGTAAATAATTGTTATTAGTATATGCTGCCAATTTTTTCCTGAAATAGATTTACATTTTATACCAACATAAACAATGTAGGGAATTACCTAGTTTATTTCTTGATATGGGTCTAAGTTCAATGTTTAGATTTCCTGAAAACTAACAATATTAAATATTTCATGTGCTTATCAGTCATTTGTTATCCTTTTTGAAATGTCTATTCAGTTGTTTTACCCTTTTACTACTTTCCATTTCTCAAACTTTTCTTAATAACATCTTTTAAAATATAAAGGTTATACATTTTTTGAATTCTATCATTTTTTTTTGATGCTTGACATTCTATCAAAAATTATTACCTCAAGGTTACAAAGGTTTCCTTATACATTTTCACTTTATATTTGAGCAGTTATCTGGTTTGTGTTAATTTTTTAAAATAAGATCTGAGGTAAGAGTTTCTGCTTTGCTTTTTCCTTTAATATATAGATAATCAGTTATTTCAACCATTTGTGGCAGGGATTTTCTTTTTCTTCTTTAATTCTCTTGGCACCTTTGTAACAAATCTCTGTAGGTCTATTGTGAATACTATTCTGGTAATCCATCTGTCAATCCTTCTACGGTTCTACATTGACTTTATTGCTGTAGCTTTTTTATATTCAGCTTTAAAATCAGACAGTGAATCTTCTAATGTTGTTGTTATTTTTTACCATCATAATGGCTTCTCTGGGTGTTTTTCAATTTCAATATACATTTTAAAATCAGCTTAACAAGTGGAGAATAAAGACTAAAGTTATAGTATCCTTATAAGTACTCATAAGTACTATAGTTGTTAAAGTTATTTTCAATGGGTTGTAAGTAACACTCTCAAACCAGTGCAAGTTTATATTACAACTGAGCAAATAATCAAAAGAATGGCAGATGGTGGTAGCTAGATTTCTCACTATTTAAGTGAGAGGTTATACACAAGAGGGGAAGTTAGAATAAGATATATAATAGTTCTACTCACCTTCAATCTCAACCTCTTTTTCACATTTTTATTTTTTCTTTATCTCTACTAAGTTTAAGTTATTTCAGAGCTAACAGTTTACAAATCATATCTTCTATAATATTAGATTATGTACATATAGTTATATAATCTAATATTTAATTTATCCAACACACACATTTTAAACTGTTCAATTAGCATATTTTTCAATGCTATATCCTATGCACCAATTATGGCCAGTTTTCAGGGTTAATACAATGAAATGTGTTTTTCGTATCATAAAATTCCCTTTTTACAGTATTTAATTACCTCCCAAATGTACCTTTTGTTCACAACAAAATAGAGCTTTCAGATTATTGCTTTTAAAATATTACCCAGAATTTTCAGACTGCCCAGTTATCATTTGTTGGTGGGTTAGGTCTGTAAGGAGTTAGTTAGCCATAGCAAAGACAGCATTGTATTTATGTGAAACATTTAAAAGCTATTTGCTAATAATATTTTATCTAATGAAATTTGTTTGTATGACTTAATATCCTAGAATGGTCTTGAAAGGTTAAATTATTCTACTTGCTATAGACTGATTTTCATATAAATCTCATTATTGAACACATTAACCATATCATTTTAGATCTCAGAAACCCCGTTAGAGAATTAGGTGGTAATCTGGTAGTCCAAGAGTTTATGAATGTCACTGCTGTCTGAGAAAAATTTTGGCTAAATTTCTAGATAAGAAATGTAAATGTGAGTGTCACTGGGGATAAGGAATTTCAATATATATTTGTACTCATATAATGAAAATAAATGTGCATAGAGAAAATCTAGCTATACATATAAAGTTTTGTTAAGAAATAAGTGACTTTACATTGTCAGATTTATTTTAAGAAATATTCTAATATATGGAAATACAGATTTCCAGATATCCTCTGTCAAATCCTTAACTTTGTTAGGAGAACTGTTTCCATATCTATGATTTTTTTTTTAATTTAAATTTATTTATTTTAATTAGAGGCTAATTACTTTACAATATTGTATTGGTTCTGCAATACAGCAACATGAATCTGCCACGGGTGTACACGTGTTCCCAATCCTGAACCCTCGTCCCTCTCCATACCATCCCTCTGGGTCATCCCAGTGCACTAGCCCGAAGCATCCAGTATCGTACATCGAATCTGGACTGGCAACTCGTTTCATACATGATATTATACATGTTTCAATGCCTTTCTCCCAAATCTTCCCACCCTCTCCCTCTGCAACAGAGTCCATAAGACTGTTCTATACATCAGTGTCTCTTTTGCTGTCTCGTACACAGGGTTATTGTTATCATCTTTCTAAATTCCATATATATGCATTAGTATACTGTATTGGTGTTTTTCTTTCTGGCTTACTTCACTCTGTATAATAGGCTCCAGTTTCATCCACCTCATTAGAACTGATTCAAATGTATTCTTTTTAATGGCTGAGTAATACTCCATTGTGT
>NW_011495050.1:7424808-7431467 GCF_000754665.1 Bison bison bison
TTGGTGTTTTTCTTTCTGGCTTACTTCACTCTGTATAATAGGCTCCAGTTTCATCCACCTCATTAGAACTGATTCAAATGTATTCTTTTTAATGGCTGAGTAATACTCCATTGTGTATATGTACCACCACTTTCTTATCCATTCATCTGCTGATGGACATCTAGGTTGCTTCCATGTCCTGGCTATTGTAAACAGTGCTGCGATGAACATTGAGGTACATGTGTCTCTTTCCCTTCTGGTTTCCTCAGTGTGTATGCCCAGCAGTGGGATTTCTGGATCATGAGGCAGTTCTATTTCCAGTGTTTTAAGGAATCTCCACACTTTTCTCCATAGTGGCTGTACTAGTTTGCATTCCCACCAACAGTGTAAGAGGGTTCCCTTTTCTCCACACCCTCTCCAGCATTTATTATTTGTAGACTTTTGGATCGCATCCATTCTGACTGGCGTGAAATGGTACCTCATAGTGGTTTTGATTTGCGTTTCTCTGATAATGAGTGATGTTGAACATCTTTTCATGTGTTTGTTAGCCATCTATATGTCTTCTTTGGAGAAATGTCTATTTAGTTCTTTGGCCCATTTTTTGATTGGGTCGTTTATTTTTCTGGAATTGAGCTGCAGGAGTTGCTTGTATATTTTTGATATTAGTTCTTTGTCAGTTGCTTCATTTGCTATTATTTTCTCCCATTCTGAAGGCTGCCTTTTCACCTTGCTAATAGTTTCCTTTGATGTGCAGAAGCTTTTAAGTTTAATTAGGTTCCATTTGTTTATTTTTGCTTTTATTTCCAATATTCTGAGAGGTGGGTCATAGAGGATCCTGCTGTGATGTATGTCGGAGAGTGTTTTGCCTATGTTCTCCTCTAGGAGTTTTATAGTTTCTGGTCTTACGTTTAGATCTTTAATGCATTTTGAGTTTATTTTTGTGTATGGTGTTAGAAAGTGTTCTAGTTTCATTCTTTTACAAGTGGTTGACCAGATTTCCCAGCACCACTTGTTAAAGAGATTGTCTGTAATCCATTGTATATTCTTGCCTCCTTTGTCAAAGATAAGGGGTCCATATGTGCGTGGCTTTATCTCTGGGCTTTCTGTTTTGTTCCATTGATCAATATTTCTGTCTTTGTGCCAGTACCATACTTTCTTGATAACTGTGGCTTTGTAGTAGAGCCTGAAGTCAGGTATGTTGATTCCTCCAGTTCCATTCTTCTTTCTCAAGATAGCTTTGGCTATTCGAGGTTTTTTGTATTTCCATACAAATTGTGAAATTATTTTTTCTAGCTCTGTGAAGAATACCGTTGGTAGCTTGATAGGGATTGTATTGAATCTATAAATTGCTTTGGGTAGTATACTCATTTTCACTGTATTGATTCTTCCAATCCATGAACATGGTATATTTCTCCATCTATTAGTGTCCTCTTTGATTTCTTTCACCAGTGTTTTATAGTTTTCTATATATAGGTCTTTAGTTTCTTTAGGTAGATATATTCCTAAGTATTTTATTCTTTCTTTGTAATGGTGAATGGAATTGTTTCCTTAATTTCTCTTTCTGTTTTCTCATTATTAGTGTATAGGGATACAAGGGATTTCTGTGTGTTGATTTTATATCCTGCAACTTTACTATAGTCATTGATTAGTTCTAGTAATTTTCTGGTGGAGTCTTTAGGGTTTTCTATGTAGAGTATCATGTCATCTGCAAAGACTCTCCAGAAAGCAGGAATAGAAGGAACATACCTCAACATAATAAAAGCTATATATGACAAACCCACAGCAAACATTATCCTCAATGGTGAAAAATTGAAAGCATTTCCTCTAAAGTCAGGAACAAAACAAGGGTGCCCACTTTCACCATTACTATTCAACATAGTTTTGGAAGTTTTGGCCACAGAAATCAGAGCAGAAAGAGAAATAAAAGGAATCCAAATTGGAAAAGAAGATGTCTTATGATTTTTTGTAAGGAAAAAGTAATGTTTGATTCTGTAGTATTTTGAGTTTATACATTTTTGTTTCTTTTCATATTTTACATATTATAATGTTTTTATCATTTTTATTTGTAAGAATAAATCCAAATGATTTTCATATCCAATGATTTCTTAGAAATATTTTTAAACTGTTTTTCTACACTCAAACATATGCATTGGCATCATTCTATATACAATTTTAAATATTTAAATAAGGAAATCATGTTACATAAATGGAAAATAGTGATCAGTTTTTTCTGTGACTGTTTATGAAAGCTATTCCTATCGTAGGAAGGCATCTGACAAACCCTAGTTTTCTTCATCATTCTAATAAAACAAGAAGTGAACCAAATAAAATGTGAATAAAAGAATCATTGTTGAAGATTCAAAGAAATGGAAAGATAGCCCATGTTCTTGGATTGGAAGATTTAATATTCTTAAAATGGCCATATCACCACAAGTAATCAACAGATTTAATGTCAGCTCTATTAATTTACCATGACTTTTTTAAAAATAGAACTTAAATAAATAATCCTAAAATTTATATGGAACTGTAAAAGACCCAGGATTGTCAGAGCAAGCACTTTTGAGGAAATAATAATAATAATAACAAAGCAGGAGACATAACTCTCCCAGACTTCATACAAAAGCAACAGAAATCAAAATAGTGTGATATTGGCACAAAAACAGACTTATGCATCAATAGAAAAGAAAGAGAGCCAAGAAATAAACTCATACACCTACAATCAATCAATTTTTGACAAAGGCAGCAAGATTATACAATGGGGAAAAGACACTCTTTTCAGCAAATGGTGTTTGGAAAGTTGGATACTGGCGTGTGAATTAGTGAAGTTAGAAGCCACCCTCTCCCATACACAAAAATGAACACAAATACTTAAACATAAGACATGGCACTATAAACCTTCTAGAAGAGAACATGGGTGAAATATTCTCTGATATAAATCATGCCAATATTTTCTTGGGCCAGTCTTCCAAGACAAATAAATAAAGACAAAAATAAATAAAAGGGACTTAATCAAACTTACAAACTTTTGTACCACAATGGAAATCATAAACAAAACAAAATGGCAACCTACAGGCTGGATGAAAATATTTGTAAATGATGCAACTGACAGGGGCTTAATTTCTAAAATAGCAAACAGCTCATACCACTCAACAACAACAGAAAACCCCATGAAAAAATGGGCAGAAGACCTAAACAGACATTCCTCCAAGGAAGACAGATGGCCAAGAGATACATGCAACAGTGCTCAACAACACTAATTATTAGAGAAATGCCAATCGAAACTTCAGTGAGGTATCACCTAACACCAATCAGAATGTCTATCATTTAAAATCCTATGAAGAACAAATATTGAAGAGGGTGTGGAGGGAGGGGAACCTTCCTACACTGTTGGTAGAAATATAAATTGGTACAGCCAATATTTATGGAGATTCCTCAAAAATCTAAAATAGAGTTCCCACGTGATCCTGAAATTCCATACCTGGCCATATATCCAGACAAAACTGCAATCCAAAAAGATACATGCAGCACTATGTTCATAATAGACTACTCACAATAGCCGAGACATGGAAGCAACCTAAATGTCCATTGACATATGAATGAATAAAGAAGATGTGGTACATATATATACTTCTCAGCCATAAGAAAATGAAATCATGCCATTTGCAACAAGATGGATTGATTTAGAGATTATCATACTCTAAGTGAAGTCAGAAAAATATGCCATATGATATGTGGATTCTAAAACATGAGACAAATGAATTCACCTATGAAACAGAGTCACAGAGAATAGAGTTGTAGCTGCCTAGGCGAAGGCAGAGATATAGATTGGGAATTTGGGATTAGCAGGAAAAACAACAAAAAAAAATAGAGATAATGGGGAATTTTGGCTAAACTGACCTAAGACAACTTTTACTGAGGGTAGGCCAGATATCACCTACATCACCTGAGGGAAGGAGAATGAGGAACCACATACTGTAGATAATCAGAGATTAAGGAATGGGGATTCTGGCTAGAATTATTTAATAGGATTCTTGCTTAAATTGAACAATACAGAGATAAACACAAAAGTCAAAGCCTAGTTGAAAAAGAACTCAGAGGAGTCCAAGTAGAGTTGGTCAAAGAGAGAATCTTTAAAACCATTTACAAGATTAACTAGCTTTCCAGGTGGTGCAGTGGTAAAGAATCTGCCCTCCAATGCAGGAGACAAGAGTTTAATCCCTGGGTCAGGAAGATCCCCTGGAGGAGGAAATGGCAAACCACTCCATTTATCCTTGCCTGGAAAATTCCATGGACAAAGGAGCCTAGCAATCTACAGTCCATGGGGTCGCAAACAAAATGGAGATGACACTTTGAGCACATACACACTCTCTGCCAGATTAACGATATTCCTATAACATATTACTGAGGGGATTACTGCAACCATACTACTGAGTGGACTAATATATTTCCATAGTTTTCCAACAAGGACAGAGATAAACCAAAACTCTTCAGCAGACAAAATTCACAGTGGTAAAGTTAAAATCCTTAAAAAGATCTATAGAGCCCTACATTATCTGGTACTTACAATAAACAATTCCAAAGGAAGGATTAAGTGAGTAAATGAATTGAATATGTCTACTTCATTACTTATGTAATGTCTAAAATAAATTTCAGTCAGGCATTTGAACTTATAGTTGAATGAGATTCACATTCAGCATCAAGAAATGTATAGTCAGACACTTCCTGCTGCTAAACCAACTGAACATGATTTAGAAAGATGTGTCAGTAATTGTAAAGGGCTTCATTAGATTAAATATTTGAGTCTTCTTACAAAAACAGGGAATTCTTGAGTAGTTTGCTTTATTTGCCTCCCTGGCATCCATTTTTCCCATCCTTCTTGTTCTCATTGATAGTTCCTGAAGCTTAAAGGACACAAACTACATTCTTAATATTGGACTGGAGGATGTGACCTTCTATTTAAAGAATACAGTAGACCTCTAATTAATTACTCCACATCCTTTTCTCAGAGGAGTTTTGATTTCCTGTTTTTAATATCCTTAAATATTTCAGACACTGCTTTTCTTGATCCTTGCATGTTTATTGTTTTATCTTTTTCTTTTTTTATTTTACAGGTCCTTAAATTTCCCTTTGCTGGTATGTCTCACTTTCTCATCTTGATTAGATTATCCTGCTATATATCTCTATCGGGGGTTACTCTCTCTAGGCTTTTGATTTTATCTTTCTCTGCTTCTCTCTGTGGACAAGGATTCTTAAATTTAAATTTTTAGATTCTTATGATTAAAAACCGAGGAAGCCATCATAATCAAAGATTTATAACTACTGTCTCGGGCACCATGAGTAAACCTGTTCAGCTATAATCTGTGCCAACAAAATAGTCATCCTCTTTTCCAGCTTCTACACACCCAAAGCCACTAGCCAAACACTGATATCTATGCTTATTTACAAGAAGAAAAAAACAAATACCTTACCAGAGGGGACAGGGAAAAGCCTTAAAACAGCCTACCAACGTTGTGGAAATCCCTCCCGTAATTTCAAAACTATATGCACACATGGTTGTGTGGAACAAAATTGTGAGCATTTATTTCCAGAAATGGACATAAAAGCAATTTCTCTCTTTTTTTATCCTAAAACTTTTTGTGCTATTTGTTTACAATGTCCAAATAATACACTATAGATATGAAGTCACTTACATTTTAGGCAAAAAGATTTTTTTTTTTTTTAAGCACATCTGTGAAATAAACTTGTGAGAATTGTGTCTCAGGGCTATAATGAAATGATTAATTGCTAAATAAAATTACTCCAATCTCTCTAAAAATTGTGTTAAGTAATCTCCTTAAAAATCCATGCCATCTCATTACAACAAAAGTAATATGTTTTTGAGGAAGTTTATTCTCTCATAGACAAAAACTTCTTGTTAATTTACAAAGACAAGTCAACAAAAACCTCAAATAATGTTCAGATATCACATTCACATAAGATAATTTTAGATATTTACACAAACTTTTCATAAAGCTATCTCCTCTTTAGAAATGAATTATACAGAAAATAAATAGCATGAACATTCACTAAAATAACTAATAACACTATTGAGTGATCTTAATTGATTACTAAAGTTCACAAGACTATTTCTAGAGATTTGAATATATTTATTTGTCTCAAATAGTCCTGCACTAGTAAAGTAATGCTCAAAATTCTCCAAGCCAGGCTTTAGCAATATGTGAACCGTGAACTTCCTGATGTTCAAGCTGGTTTTAGAAAAGGTAGAGGAACCAGAGATCAAATTGCCAACATCCGCTGGATCTTAGAAAAAGCAAGAGAGTTCCAGAAAACATCTATTTCTGCTTTATTGGCTATGCTGAAGACTTTGACTGTGTGGATCACAATAACTGTGGAAAATTCGGAAAGAGATGGGAATACCAGACCACCTGATATGCCTCTTGAGAAATTTGTATGCAGTTCAGGAAGCAACAGTTAGAACTGGACATGGAACAACAGACTGGTTCCAAATAGGAAAAGGAGTTTGTCAAGGCTGTATATTGTCACCTTGTTTATTTAACTTATATGCAGAGTACGTCATGAGAAATGCTGGACTGGAAGAAACACGAGCTGGAATCAAGATTTCCGGGAGAAATATCAATAACCTCAGATATGCAGATGACACCACCCTATGGCAGAAAGTG
>NW_011495050.1:7431567-7431772 GCF_000754665.1 Bison bison bison
GTGAAGAGGAACTCAAAAGCCTCTTGATGAAAGTGAAAGTGGAGAGTGAAAAAGTTGGCTTAAAGTTCAACATTCAGAAAACGAAGATCATGGCATCCTTTCCCACCACTTCATGGGAAATAGATGGGGAAACAGTGGAAACAGTGTCAGACTTTATTTTCTTGGGCTCCAAAATCACTTCAGATGGTGACTGCAGCCATGAAAT
>NW_011495050.1:7431935-7436026 GCF_000754665.1 Bison bison bison
ATGACCAACCTAGATAGCATGTTCAAAAGCAGAGACATTACTTTGCCAACAAAGGTTTGTCTAGTCAAGGCTATGGTTTTTCCTGTGGTCATGTATGGATGTGAGAGTTGGACTGTGAAGAAGGCTGAGCGCCGAAGAATTGATGCTTTTGAACTGTGGTGTTGGAGGAGACTCTTGAGAGTCCCTTGGACTGCAAGGAGATCCAACCAGTCCATTCTGAAGGAGATCAGCCCTGGGATTTCTTTGGAAGGAACGATGCTAAAGCTGAAACTCCAGTACTTTGGCCACCTCATGCGAAGAGCTGACTCATTGGAAAAGACTCTGATGCTGGGAGGGATTGGGGGCAGGAGGAGAAGGGGACGACAGAGGATGATATGGCTGGATGGCATCACTGACTCGATGGACATGAGTCTGAGTGAACTCCGGGGGGGTTGGTGATGGACAGGGAGGCCTGGTGTGCTGCGATTCATGGGGTCACATAGAGTCCGACATGACTGAGCGACTGATCTGATCTGATCTGATTTTGCACATTAATATTGGCATTGAATATTTTCTTAGGTGTTCAATTTCAAAACTCTTATGATACATTTATTTTCTTAAAATACCTGCTTAAATATACCATATGAAACACAATTTAAGAAACAATTTCCCCTCCCTCTTCTCCCTTATTTCCTTACCTATCAATGATTGAACAAAGCCTGAGATTAGGTATAATATTTCTGTAAAATAAAATGCAGAAGAGAGAGTGGCAAAATATAAGTCTAGAAAGATGAGCAATGAACAGGTTGTAGAAGATTCCAAGCATTGTATTATTATTGTAAATTATTTTATGGCAATGAGGAGCACTTTATTTGAACAGTTTAACCCAGGTGAGGGTCCATTATGTCAACATTTCATTAGATATACTTACCTATTAAAAAGAACAAAAAGAAAAAAATAAGCTAGGAAGATTTTGCATATACTATGCAAAAACTAATTCTTTTGAGTAACAGAAGATATACAACAAAATGAAAGAAGAAAATAAGTTTAGAAAATAAGTGGGAGTTAATCTGGTGGCAGTACAATACTGACATGGATGTGATGTGTTAAGAATTAAGGGATCAAGTATAGATGCTGGAAGTACTAGAAAGAATAGTACTGATATATTTTTAAAAATATAGGAGCTGAGTGTTCCTGAAAGAATAAAATTATGGTAGAATGTGGTGTCAAAAATGATCTCTCATATCACTCAATATATTATACCAACATAGAATATGGAATTCTTAAAATTAGATTCACATGTGAAAGATGCATTTTTTCTTTGCCATTTTCATAATATAAGCTATAAATGTTCAAGTCTTTTATTACCAGAGTAGTGAATCATTAACTGATTCAAAGAAGTTTGCACATATATGGTTATATACAGTAAACATAGTAATATTTATCTTGAAGAGTGGATCATTCTTAAGGGATCAAATGGTGTGGGCTAAGGACTGGAGAATCTGAAATATTGGAAAAGAGGAGAATCAAATAAGAGGTAAATGGAGATAAAATGTTTTAAGTTTTTGGTATTTTCAGGAATGACAAAAATATAAACTTGTGTAATAATGTTAGGCTTTACTAAATAAAGAATGAAAACTTTAATTTCTAGAAAATTACTAAACATAGAACAGGAAAAGTAGAAAGCTATAAATAATCAAAATGTTTAAGACACATAATGGTTTGCAGATGGTATGATGCTATATATAGAAAATCCTAAAGAGGCCACCAGAAAGCTATTAGAGCTCATCACTGAAATCAGTAAAATTATAAATTTGTAAAGAATACAAAATTAAAGTACATGGTTTGGAAGATTTAAAGTTGTTAAAATGATTGTCCTACAGAGTTATCTAAAGATTCAGTGTCATCCATATCAAAATATAAAGGGCATTTTTCAGAGAATTAGAACAAATGATTTTAAAATTGATATGGAAACATAAGAAACCCCAAACAGCCAAAGCAAACTTGAAAAAAGATGATCACAGTTGGAGGAGTCAGGCTCCTTGAATTTGGACTATACTATAAAGCCATAGTAATCAAAATAGTACAGTGCTGACTCATAGACCAATGGACCAGAATAGACAGCTCAGGAATACACTGACTCACTTATGGCCAATTACTGTATGATGAAGGGAAAATATAAAGTGAAAGAAAAATCTCTTCAATAAATGATGCTGGAAGGAAACCATAAATAAAACAAAAAGACAATCCTCAGAATGGGAGAAAAAAAAATATTTGCAAATAAAGCACTGATGAGGGATTAATCTCCAAAATACACAAGCAATTCATGCAGATCAATATTAAAAAAAAATTAAAAGATGGGCAGAATATTTAAATAGTCATTTCTCTAAAGAAGAAAGAAGACACACAGATGGCCAAAAAGCACACGAAAAGATACTCTATATCACCAGTTATTACAGAATTGCAAATCACAATTATAATGAGTTATCACCTCACATTGGTCAGAATAACAATCATCAAAAAACTCTATGAAAGATAAATGCTGGAGAAAGTATGGAAAAAAGGGAAACTTACTACACAATTTGTGAGAATGTAAATTGTTACAGCCATAATGGAAAACAAGTTTAGTTAAAAAATTAAAAATAGTACTACCATATGACACATCAATCCCACTGCTAGGCATATACCCAAAGAAAACCATAATTAAAAAACTGACAACCCCTCAATGTTCACCATAGCACTGTTTACAAAGGTCAGGACATAGATGCAACTTAACTGTCCACCAACAGAGGAATGGATAAAGAAGATGTGGTACATGTACACAATGATGTATATATGGCTTCCCTGGTGGCTGAGCTGGTAAAGAATCCACCTGCAATGAAGGAGACCTGGGTTCAGTCCCTGGGTTGGGAAGATCCCTAGAGAAGGGAAAGGCTAACAACTCTGGTATTCTGGCCTGGAGAATTCCATTGAAAGTATAGTCCATGGGGGTCACAAAGAGTTGGACACAACTGAATGACTCACTTCACATATATACAATGGGATATTACTTGGCCATAAAAAAGAACAAAATAATGCTATCTGCAGTAATGTGAAAGGAGCTAGAGAATGTCATGCTGAATGAAGTAAGACACAAAAAAGTAAATATATAAATCGCTTATATCTGAAATCTAAAAAAAAAAATTGTACAAATCAACTTATTTACAAAACAAGAGTCACAGATATAGGAAAGAAACTTATAATTACCAGGGCATAAGTGTGGGGGAAGGGGAATAAATTGGGAGACTGACTACTATATAAAATATAGATAACTAATAAACTACTGTATAGCACAGGGAACTCTACTCAATGCTCTGTAATAGCCTATGTAGGAAAAGAATCTTAAAGAGTGGATATATGTATACCTGGTTCACTTGTTGCACATCTGAAACTAATCAGATCAGATCAGCTCAGTCGCTCAGTCGTGTCCGACTGTTTGTGACCCCATGAATCACAGCATGCCAGGCCTCCCTGTCTATCACCAACTCCCGGAGTTCACTAAGACTCACGTGAATTGAGTCAGTGATGCCATCCAGCCATCTCATCCTCTATCGTCCGCTTCTCCTCTTGCCCCCAATCCCTCCCAGCATCAGAGTCTTTTCCAATGAGTCAACTCTTCGCATGGGGTGGCCAAAGTACAGGAGTTTCAGCTTTAGCATCATTCCTTCCAAAGAAATCCCAGGGCTGATCTCCTTCAGAATGGACTGGTTGGATCTCCTTGCAGTCCAAGGGACTCTCAAGAGTCTTCTCCAACACCACAGTTCAAAAGCATCAATTCTTCGGCACTCAGCCTTCTTCACAGTCCAACTCTCACATCCATACATGACCACAGGAAAAACCATAGCCTTGCCTAGACGAACCTTTGTTGGCAAAGTAATGTCTCTGGTTTTGAATATGCCATCTAGGTTGGTCATAACTTTCCTTCCAAGGAGTAAGCGTCTTTTAATTTCATGGCTACAGATGCCATCTGTAGTGATTTTGGAGCCCAGAAAAATAAAGTCTGACACTGTTTCCACTGTTTCCCCATCTATTTCCCATGAAGTGATGAGAAAAGATGCCATGATCTTCGTTTT
>NW_011495050.1:7436126-7436529 GCF_000754665.1 Bison bison bison
AGCTCTGCATGTAAGTTAAATAAGCAGGGTTACAATATACAGCCTTGATGAACTCCTTTTCCTATTTGGAACCAGTCTGTTGTTCCATGTCCAGTTCTAACTGTTTCTTCCGGACCTGCATACAAATTTCTCGAGAGGCAGATCAGGTGGTCTGGTATTCCCATCTCTTTCAGAATTGTCCACAGTTTATTGTGATCCACACAGTCAAAGGCTTTGGCATAGTCAATAAAGCAGGGATAGATGCTTTTCTGGAACTCTCTTGCTTTTTCCATGATCCAGCAGATGTTGGCAATTTGATCTCTGGTTCCTCTGCCTTTTCTAAAACCAGCTTGAACATCAGGAAGTTCACGGTTCACATATTGCTGAAGCCTGGCTTGGAGAATTTTGAGATTTACTTTACGAG
>NW_011495050.1:7437593-7441805 GCF_000754665.1 Bison bison bison
TTCCTCTATTTCTTTGCATTGATCGCTGAAGAAGGCTTTCTTATCTCTTCTTGCTATTCTTTGGAACTCTGCATTCAGATGTTTATATCTTTCCTTTTCTGATTTGCTTTTTGCTTCTTTTCTTTTGACAGCTATTTGTAAGGCCTCCCCAGACAGCCATTTTGCTTTTTTTGCATTTCTTTTTCATGGGGATGATCTTGATCCCTGTCTCCTGTACAATGTCAGGAACCGCATTCCATAGTTGATCAGGCACTCTATCTATCAGATCTATGCCCTTAAATCTATTTCTCACTTCCACTGTATAGTCATAAGGGATTTGATTTAGGTCATACCTGAATGGTCTAGTGGTTTTCCCTACTTTCTTCAATTTAAGTCTGAATTTGGCAATAAGGAGTTCATGGTCTGAGCCACAGTCAGCCCCTGGTCTTGTTTTGGCTATCTTTGGCTGCAAAGAATATAATCAATCTGATTTCGGTGTTGACCATCTGGTGGTGTCCATGTATAGAGTCTTCTCTTGTGTTGTTGGAAGAGGGTGTTTGTTATGACCAGTGCATTTTCTTGGCAAAACTCTATTAGTCTTTGCCCTGCTTCATTCCGTATTCCAAGGCCAAATTTGCCTGTTACTCCAGGTGTTTCTTGACTTCCTACTTTTGCATTCCAGTCCCCTGTAATGAAAAGGACATCTTTTTTGGGTGTTAGTTCTAAAAGGTCTTGTAGGTCTTCATAGAACCGTTCAACTTCAGCTTCTTCAGCATTACTGGTTGGGGCATAGACTTGGATTACTGTGATATTGAATGGTTTGCATTGGAAACGAACAGAGATCATTCGTCGTTTTTGAGATTGCATCCAAGTACTGCATTTCGGACTCTTTTGTTGACCATGATGGCTACTCCATTTCTTCTGAAGGATTCCTGCCCGCAGTAGTAGATATAATGGTCATCTGAATTACATTCACCCATTCCAGTCCATTTTAGTTCGCTGATTCCTAGAATGTCGACATTCACTCTTGCCATCTCTTGTTTGACCACTTCCAATTTGCCTTGATTCATGGACCTGACATTCCAGGTTCCTATGCTATATTTCTCTTTACAGCATTGGGCCTTGCTTCTATCACCAGTCACATCCACAGCTGGGTATTGTTTTTGCTTTGGCTGCATTCCTTCATTCTTTCTGGAGTTATTTCTCCACTGATCTCCAGTAGCATATTGGGCATTTACTGACCTGGAGAGTTTCTCTTTCAGTATCCTATCATTTTGCCTTTTCATACTGTTCATGGGGTTCTCAAGGCAAGAATACTGAAGTGGTTTGCCATTCCCTTCTCCAGTGGACCACATTCTGTCAGATCTCTCCACCATGACCCGCCCATCTTGGGTTGCCCCACAGGCATGGCTTAGTTTCATTGTGTTAGACAAGGCTGTGGTCCTAGTGTGATTAGACTGACTAGTTTTCTGTGAGTATGGTTTCAGTGTGTCTGCCCTCTGATGCCCTCTTGCAACACCTACCGTCTTACTTGGGTTTCTCTTACCTTGGATGTGGGGTATCTCTTCACGGCTGCTCCAGCAAAGCACAGCCAATGCTCCTTACCTTGGACGAGGGGTATCTCCTCACCGCTGCCCTTCCTGACCTCAATGTGGGATAGTTCCTCTAGGCCCTCCTGTGCCTGCGCAGCCACGGGGTGGGGTGGCTGTGTGGGCTGCTGCCTGAAACTAACACAACATTGTAAATCAGCTATACTCCAATAAAAAATTAAAAATGGTGCTGAGAAAACTGCTGAAGGCTACATGTAAAATAACGAATATTCTTTAAAATCATACATAAAATTAAATTCAAAATGGGTTAATGACAAATGTAAGATTGGAAAACATAAAATTCCTAAAAGCTATCATCAAAAAAGATTAAAGATAACAAATGCTAGCAAAAATGTGGAGAAAAGGGAACCCTTGTACACTATTAGTGGGAATGGAAATTGGTGCAGGGTGGAAAACATTTCTCCAAAAATAAAAAAAGAACCACCATATGACTCACAAATCCTACTCCTGGGAATATATCTGAAAAAACACACTACTTTGAAATGATGAGTGTATTAGTCACTCAGTAATGACAGGCTCTTTGACTGTAGCTTACCAGGCTCCTCTGTCCATGAAGTTCTCCAGGCAAGAATACTTGAGTGGGTTGCCATTTCCTTCTCCAGGGGATCTTCCCAACTTAAGGATTGAACCCAGGTCTCCCATATTGCAAGTAGATCCTTTACTGTCTGAGCCACCAGGGAACACATGCACACAAATGTTCATAGCTGCATTATTTACAATTGCCATATATGGAAGCAACCTAAGTGTCCATCAATAGATGAATAAAGAACATATATATACATATATACACATACATACACACACATATAAATATATATAATGAAATACAACTTAGCCCTAAGAAGAATTAAATTTGGTCATTTGCAACAAAATGGATGAACTTGGAGAGTATCATGCTAAGTGAAATTACTTAAAGCGAAAGATACTGAATGATATAACTTATATGTTGAACCTAAAAAATAAACTAGTAAATATAACAACTACAAAAAGGAAATAGTATCACAAATCTAGTGAACAAATTAGTGATTACAAATGGAGAAAGGGAAGAGATGAGAGGCAAGATAGGGGTAGGGAATTAAGAGGTACAAGCAGCTATATATAAAATAGACAAGCTACCAGTATATATTTTACAAGACAGGGAATACGGTCAATTTTCATAATCATAAATTGAGGATAACCTTCAAAAATTATGAATCACTATGTTGTACACCTGAAACATATATTGCTCATCAACTATACCTCAATTTAAAAACACCGATGTTCCAAAAAAATACATCTATCGTATCTGGGGAAATGAAAAAAAGGTTTGTCATGAGAAAGTGGGTATGTAGAGCAGGTAGAAAAAATTAAAATCGGATCATAAATGAGAAGTTATATTAAATGTAAGTGCACTAAATGTTCTTTACATAATGAGGTGTTGTATTTGTTAGTCACTAAGTTGTGCAACCCCATGGACTGTACTCCACCAGGCTTCTCTCTTCATGGGATTTCCCAGACAAGAAAACTGGAGTGGATTGCCATTTCTTTGCTGACCCAGGAATCAAACCTGCGTCTCCTGCATTGCAGGCAGATTCTTTACCTCTGAGCCACCAGTGAGGTCCCCTCAAATATAATTTCACTGCTAAATATAAGTATGCTGTGAATAATACATATATCTAAAGAGTTGCTAGGCAGAAAGTTTGAATGTAAAGTAATTGATGGGGAAGGATAAATTAGAACAATGGGGTTGACATATACACACTACTATATATAAGATGGGCTTCCCAGATGATGCTAGTGGTAAAGGACCTCCCTACCAATGCAAGAGACTTAGGAGAGGCAGATTCAGTCCCT
Organism: Bison bison bison; assembly: GCF_000754665.1. Taxonomy (NCBI): domain Eukaryota; kingdom Metazoa; phylum Chordata; class Mammalia; order Artiodactyla; family Bovidae; genus Bison; species Bison bison. The sequence goes on from NW_011495050.1 coordinate 7,441,016, forward strand.
GGGTTGGGAAGATTGCCTGAAGGAGAGCATGGCAACACACTCCAGTATTCTTGCCTGGAGGATCCCATAGATAGAGGAGCCTGGGGGCTACAGTCCATAGGGTCATAAAGAGTGGGACACAACTGAAGTGATTTAGCATGTACACACAAGCATGTATATAAAACAGATAACTAATAACTAGACCTATTGTATAGCACAGGGAACTTTATTCAATATTCTGTAATGACCAATATGGGAGCAGAATCTAAAAAAGAGTGTATATGTGTGTAACTGATTCACTTTGCTGTATAGCAAAAAATAAGATGACATTTAAGGCCTGTAAATCAACTACACTCCAATAAAATAAAATAAAATAAAAAAACTGAAATTGATGTTTATAAATACGCTATCCACAAGAAAGCTAATATGTCTATTTTATGCTTTATTGATAATGCCAAAGCTTTTGACTGTGTGGATCACAATAAACTGTGGAAAATTCTGAAAGAGATGGGAATATCAGACCACCTGACCTGTCTCTTGAGAAACCTGTATGCAGTTCAGGAAGCAACAGTTAGAACTGGACATGGAACAAAAGACTAGTTCCAAATAGGAAAAACAGTACATCAAGGCTGTATATTGTCACCCTGCTTATTTAACTTATATGCAGAATACATTATGAGAAATGCTGGGCTGGATGAAGCACAAGCTGGAATCAAGATTGCCGGGAGAAATATCAATAACCTCAGATATGCAGATGAAACCACCCTTATGGCAGAAAGTGAAGAGGAACTAAAAAGCCTCTTGATGAAAG
>NW_011495050.1:7441953-7444515 GCF_000754665.1 Bison bison bison
GGGAAATAGATGGGGAAACAGTGGAAACAGTGGCTGATTTTATTTTTCTGGGCTCCAAAATCACTACAGATGGTGACTGCAGCCATGAAATTAAAAGACGCTTACTCCTTGGAAGGAAAGTTATGACAAACCTAGATAGCATATTCAAAAGCAGAGACATTACTTTGCCAACAAAGGTCCATCTAGTCAAGGCTATGGTTTTTCCAGTGGTCATGTATGGATGTGAGTGTTGGACTCTAAAGAAAGCTGAGTGTCAAAGAATTGATGCTTTTGAACTGTGGTGTTGGAGAGGACTCTTGAGAGTCCCTTGGACTGCAAGGAGATCCAACCAGTCCATACTAAAGGAGATCAGTCCTGGGTGTTCTTTGGAAGGACGGATGTTGAAGCTGAAACTCCAATACTTTGGCCACCTTATGCAAAAAGCTGACTCATTTGAAAAGCCCCTGATGCTGGGAAAGATTGAGGGCGGGAGGAGAAAGTGAGAACAGAGGATGAGATGGTTGGATGGCATCACTAACTCAATGGACATGGGTTTGGGTGGACTCCGGGAGTCCGTGATGGACAGGGAGGCCTGGTGTGCTGCAATTCATGGGGTCACAGAGTCAGACTTGACTGAGCGACTGAACTGAACTAAATGATGATTGTATGCAGGGAAAGTTTAAACTATAAGCAAATGATAGTTTATAAAGTTGAAATATTCAATCCATCTAATCTAAATTCTTGGCACTTGATAGCATGGTTTCAAAATATATAAAGAAACAACAAAAACAGGAAAGAGAAAAAAAGAGGAAACCTTCATTCATATTGATTTAAACATACTTTTATCACATATGATAGAACATGTGTGCAGAAAATACAGATAAAATATCAGTAAAAATATGAAAGATTTCACAACATTAACAATAGAATTCCCCTTACACACCGCTTTATTGCCCAAATATGCAGTAAACACTCTTTTCATGTATATAAAACACTTAAAAATTCATCATTCTTGGTGTTACCAACCCCAAAGTATGCGTGTGTGTGCAGGGGTCACCAAAACAAGCAATTCTCAGGATGACAGGAGGATGCCCTACAATTCAGCTCAATTCTGACACTTTCCATCTACTTGAGCCAGTATCAGATTTCATAGGTTAAGGCTTGGTCTTGTAAGACCTCCCTGCTACAACACACACCCACACCCACAGACATACACACTTCAGACACAAGTCACAAGCCTAGGTTGTTATGTGTTTCTGACTGACAGGCTATGGACAGAGATTCTCAAAGGTTCCCATCCTCAGGCTTAATGAATTTCTTTGTGTATCAGAACTCAGAGGAATACTTTACTTATTATATTACCAATTTATTATGTAAGGGTGTGACTCAGGAAGAGCCAGACAAGAGAGAAGCATAGGACAAGACATGGGGAAGGGACCTGGAGCTTCCATCCTTCTACAGGCGTGACCCTCTCCGAGCACCTCACTGTGTTCACCAACACAACTCTCTGAGCTCATCCTTTTTTTGATTTTTAGGGAGGCTTCTTTATGCAGCCATGATTGATGAAATCATTGAATGTCAATTCAACTTTCAATCCCTCTCCCCTACCTGGAGGCAGACTTAAATTTCTAACCCTCTAATCTCATGGCTGGTTCTCTAGGCAACCAGTCCTCATTTGTAAGTGGGATCCAAACCTCATCTTATTAACATAACAAAAGAAACCTTTATCACCAGTATCACAGGACATTTTAAAGGTTTTAGTTCCTTTATACCAGAACCTAGGTTGAAGCCCAAATATATATTTTTTATTATAAATGACAGAACTGCATGGCAAGGATGAACTGGATCAAGTGGTAAAAGAAAGTAAAAAGACTGAAACCACGCAGAATAAAGTCATGGGTCACACTGCAAACAGGCCAAAGTAAAAATAACAGCAACAAAAAAACTAGCAAATGTACCTAAGGTTGTTTTTAGCATGATTTATAAACAGCATAGGTCTAAAAAGAAATCATACTATTAACACTATCTTAATAATTACAAAACTGCTGCATATGAAGACTAAATGGAAGTGTTAATTCAGAGTAGCCTTAAATATAGATAATAGGAGGGAAGTGACTGAAAAATAGGAGTTAATCATCCATATCAGATCAGTCGCTCAGTTGTGTCTGACTCTTTGTGACCCCATGAATCGCAGTACACCAGGCCTCCCTGTTGATCACCAGCTCCCGGAGTTCACTCAGACTCAGTCCATCGAGTCAGTGATGCCATCCAGCCATCTCATCCTCTATCGTCCCCTTCTCCTTCTGCCCCCAGTCCCTCCCAGCATCAGAGTCTTTTCCAATGAGTCAACTCTTCACATGAGGTGGCCAAAGTACTGGAGTTTCAGCTTTAGCATCATTCCTTCCAAAGAAATCCCAGGGCTGATCTCCTTCAGAATGGACTGGCTGCATCTCCTTGCAGTCCAAGGGACTCTCAAGAGTCTTCTCCAACACCACAGTTCAAAAGCATCAATTCTTAAGTGCTCAGCTTTCTTCATAGTCCAACTCTCACATCCATACATGACCACTGGAAAAACCATAGCCT
>NW_011495050.1:7444615-7450111 GCF_000754665.1 Bison bison bison
GGTGTCATCTGCATATCTGAGGTTATTGATATTTCTCCCGGCAATCTTGATTCCAGTTTGTGTTTCTTCCAGTCCAGCGTTTCTCATGATGTACTCTGCATATAAGTTAAATAAGCAGGGTTACAATATACAGCCTTGACGTACTCCTTTTCCTATTTGGAACTAGTCTTTTGTTCCATGTCCAGTTCTAACTGTTGCTTCCTGACCTGCATACAAATTTCTCAAGAGGCAGATCAGGTGATCTGGTATTCCCATCTCTTTCAGAATTTTCCATAGTTTATTGTGATCCACACAGTCAAAGGCTTTGGCATAGTCAATAAAGCAGAAATAGATGCTTTTCTGGAACTCTTTTGCTTTTTCCGTGATCCAGCGGATGTTGGCAATTTGATCTCTGGTTCCTCTGCCTTTTCTAAAACCAGCTTGAACATCAGGAATTTCACGGTTCACATATTGCTGAAGCCTGGCTTGGAGAATTTTGAGCATTACTTTACTAGCATGTGAGATGAGTGCAATTGTGCGGTAGTTTGAGCATTCTTTGGCCTTTCCTTCCTTTGGGATTGGAATGAAAACTGACCTTTTCCAGTCCTGTGGTCACTGCTGAGTTTTCCAAATTTGCTGGCCTATTGAGTGCAGCACTTTCACAGAATCATCTTTCAGGATTTGGAATAGCTCAAATCATCCATATAAATCCATCCATATAAAATGGAATAAAATAGCTCAAAATCATCCATATAAAAATTAGAAAAAAAAGGATTTCCAATTTACATGTAGAAATGTGTGAGATCATTGTTCCACTCTTACTCTAAAAGCCAAAATGAACCAGGTAACCTGCAAACCCATAAAGCACACTTCATCTTATCAGAACACTGAGGAGTCTAAGAAGGAGGAGTAAAATGAACTCCAGAAAGGTCCTCAGCTTAGCTATTCTGAAATTACTTGATGAAGTAGACTTGCACAAATAAGAAAATAGATGAGAGACAATGAGTCTATCACACAAAGTAATGAGTAAGCAAGGTGTGTGGGAGGGGTGAGGTAAATGAATTGGGTAGGGCTCGAATAGAGGTATCACTGTAAACTCATGTTTACTATACACACATGCTAATGCACACACATGCATTGTGATATACCTATATATGTTTTCTCAGTTGATTCAACTGCACTCTACTCTTTGAGATAGTATGGGCTATAGCCCGCTAAGCTCCTTTGTCCATGAGATTCTCCAGGCACGAATACTGGAGTGGATTGCCATGCCCTCCTCCACAGGATTTTCCTGACCCAGGGGTTGAACCTGGGAAGCCCATAACCATGTATACAAGTGTATATATAATGTTTATAGTTATAAATAGATATACAGGGGTTTGTATATGCATGATTTTCTTGCTCTGTCTAATCAGAGAGTCTTTAAGAAGTGACACATTAGTAGCTATGCACACAATCCATACCTTGGTTCTTAATACCTTTTCCAATTAAAAAATATTCAGGGATCATTTAGAAAATATTTGATTCTAGGGCCAGAACATGACAAGTAAAATACAAACTTGGAGTATTACATAGTACCAGAAAGAAAGGAAAGTCTCAAATGTAGATAATGGAAACACCATCAGAAGGACAGAGGGGCCAAACTAAAAGAGCAAGCTCCAAAACAAAAGCAATTGGAGAGAACATGAATAATAATAGTATTTGGTGATAGTCCAAGGAACGAAATAGATATCAATGACTATAAAGTGATATAAATAACATTAAATAAGAAAGAGAAGAAAAAAATCTTTTTAAAGTATTTCAGATAGTATATTCAGATGTTACACATTTAGTTACTGCCCCTCCAGGAGGTATATTTTAATTCTCCTCCCTTAAATGTGAGCTAGACATAAGACTATTTACAAAAAACATAAAGTTGCCTGAAAGAAAAAGACACAGAGTTGAGTTTCAGTTTTATTCAGGAACCTTAGTGAGGACTATAGCCTGGGAAACAGCCTCTCAAGAGCTCTAAGGAAACTGCTCTGAAGAGGTAAAGGAGGAGCAAGTTTATATATGATTTTTGGCTAGAAAATACATACAGTCAAGCACACATCTCAGCAAAGGATTATTGCTAGTCAAAAGAACAGATATATCAAATTAATGATTTTAGTACTTTTCTATGTATGGAAAGATGCAAGGACCTGGCTTTATTAAAATTCTTCAAGAGAGCTGCATCTATCTATCATTAGAGGTCTGCTTGTTTCAAGCACAGACTGTCTCATCAGGCTGCACTGTGGGTCAGCCATTGCAGTGGCCAATGACAAAATGACTTGATCCTGTATAACCGAATGGTGAGCAACATTCTTTGTTTCACAAGAGGAAGGAAAAAATAAAACTGCAACTACCTTGGAACAACATTGCAAACACTGTCTAAACTAGGTATTGAGATTAACTTCCTCATTGATGATATGTTTTTGACCAAGTACATTCTGATGTGATGCAGCAGGAAGGGCAACCTACCTCTATAATATTCTTCCAAAAACTTATTACCCAGTCTAATTAATGGAATTCTAGCTGAGTTATTCCAATTTCTAAAAGATGATGCTGTTAAAGTGATGTAATCAATATGCCAGAAAATTTGGGAAACTCAGCATTGGCCACAGAACTGGAAAAGTTTAGTTTTCATTCCAATCTCAAAGAAGGGCAATGCCAAAGAATGTTCAAACTACAACACAATTGCCCTCATTTCACACACTAGCAAAGTAATGCTCAGAATTCTCCAAGCTAGGCTTCAACAGTATCTGATCCGAGAGCTTCCACATGTACAGGCTGGATTTAGAAAAGGCAGAGGAACCAGATTTCTAATTATCAACATCCTTTGTATCATAGAAAAAGCAAGGGAATACCAGAAAAATACCTGCTTCTGCTTCATTGACTATGCTAAAGCCTTTCTGTGAATCACAACAAACTGTGGAAACTTCTTAAAGAGATGGGAATACCAGATCACCTTACCTGTCTCCTGAGAAACCTGTACACAGGTCAAGAAGCAACAGCTGGAACCGGACATGGACAATGGACTGGTTCAAAATTGGGAAAGGAGTACGTCAAGGCTGTATATTGTCACTCTGCTTATTTAACTTATACGCAGAGTACATCATGCGAAAAGCCAGACTGGATGGAGCACAAGCTGGAATCTAGATTGCCAGGAGTAATATCAGTAACCTTGGATATGCAGATGACACCACCCTATTAGCAGACAGAATCTTGAGTCTCTTCCTGCAGCTGCCTGGGTTTTAAGAAGCACTTTGATAAAATGAAACCCTTGTATGTTAATTTTTAGTATTTCCAAAAGAGTAAAATGGGATGAGTATAATGCCTGAATATTTGAGGATAGAGTCACAATAGTAAACAGAAACCTATGCTTTAGCAGATATTATTTTATAAGAGCATGTCTTCCATTCTGATCTTTAGAATGTGCTTACATAATGGTGTGGCAAGTAGGAAAACTAACTGTTGACAGTACAGATTATCTCCTTAACCTGGAGTTACATCAGAGCTTTCTTTATAACTTCTATTTTCAACATGCCTAGAAAGCATGACAAAATTAAATAATAAACATAACTGTCACAGGTGTCTTGCCAAATAAAACAAGGCATGTTATTACTCATGCCAGACAATTTAAATGAATTTTCAAACTGAGAAAATAAAAGAATTTCTGTAAAAGTAGACAGCCTTTGAATGAGTATGCCAAAAATCTATACTCTAGTTTCCTTGGCATGGTAAAGGTTTCCTAAAATCACTCATTTGTTTGTCATTCAGTCATCAGTGATGTATGGAGTTTCTACTGTGTGCAAGGCCCTGTGATGTGTGGTCACACAAATGATCAAAAGAGACAAAGATCCCCACCCTCATGACATTTACATTCTGGTGGAGAAAAACTGACCCCCCAAAGAGGCATAATTACTAAGAAAATTGTATATTACGTTGGAAGGTGATGATTAATATGAAGAAAAACATAAAGCAAAGCAAGAAGAGGAAGGACTGGATGTGAAACAATTTTGGGGGACAAACAGTCTTGGGAGACAGGAAAATTGTACAAGCTGTTGTTCAATCTCTAAAACAGCAACCAATATAAAGTGTCTTTTTCTCATAGCCAGGATATAAGGATACGGAAACTAAGATTCTGACCAAGGTTAGAAATATGAGTGTGATGTGTGAAGAACCAAAGAAAGACCAGAGTGGTTAGAGTTTTATTCAAGAGTAGATGGGCATATGGGTAGAAACCAAATGGTGTTGGGCCACACCAGGGCTTCCCAGGTGGGGCTAGTGGTAAAGAACCCTCCTGTTAATGCAGGAGACGTAAGAGACATGGACTGCATATCAAGGTTGGGAAGATTCCCCTGGAGAAGGACATTCTCCACCCACCCATTCTACACCCACTCCAGTATTCTTGTCTGGAGAATGCCATGGACAGAGGAACTTAGTGGGCTACTGTCCATAGGGTCCCAAAGAGTCAGACAAGTCTAAAGAGACTTAGTATGCATGCATACCAGGTTTGGATTTTATTCTATGTAAAATCAGAAGCTGCAGAAACACTTTGAGTAGGTAAGTAAAATGTTAGTATTTGAATATTGAAAATATCCTTTTAAATGGCTGGTGTAGAATTGGGCTAAGATAGAACAAGTTAGAGGATTAAGGGGTTATTGCAGGAGCTATGGAAACTGATGTCAGTGTCCTGGGATCTTCTACTGAAGGAAGAGTTGAAGAAATAAGAGACAAAAAATATTCTGATAGATGGCATGCTGCATTTGAAGGAAAAGGAAGTGGGAATAAAGCACAGCTCCAAGTTTTCCAGTTTGAAAATCTAGGCAGACAAATCTGAAGTTTTTGAGATAAAGACAATGTGACATAATAGGTAGGGATAGAAATATTGTGATCTGGTAAATAGATAAACTAAGATAAATATTTAAGATACATTTAGTTGTAGATGAATTTGAGACTTTAAAAGGAAATGCCAATTACTTAGATGGATACAAGATTAGAAATCCCATGAAACACAAAATTTGCTTGTAACATGTATAAGTGTATTTTTACTTTTTAATCTCTGGGAATGAACAGAGAGACAAAAATGAGTCAGAAAAATTCCTTCATCAATTCAAGTAGAGGATTTGAATCTACAAAAGAAACCCCCTAAATCTTTACTGAGATAAAGATGGAGACCAAGAGGAAAAGAAGAAAAATGAGGAAGAGAGAGAAGAGGAAGGAGGAAGGGAAAGAAATTATTGAAATAATAAGATAATGGAAGTTAGAAGAATATTCTTGTGAAGGAGGGGGTGGTCTTTGGGTTTAATGTTCTTAACCAACTCAGTAAGGATCACTGGAAATCTACATGGATCATTTTTTTTTCTTTTTTCATGGTACATGACATAAGTCAGTGGTAAACTTAAAAAATGCATTATTCAGTCGGCTGGTTTGGAACCAAACTGAAGTAGGCTGAATTATGAATGAGAAGTGAAGGAGTGGCAATGTTTCTTAAGA
>NW_011495050.1:7450211-7477404 GCF_000754665.1 Bison bison bison
AAGATACTTTTTTAAAAAGCTAGATAATGTATAATTTAAAAAAATGCAGCAACAATTAGAGGGAAATATGAGGCAAAGGAATGATAGTATTTGGTCCCTTGATGTAATTTGCTGATACCCGAGAAATTTTATTCATTACACATTTTTTTTTTTTTTTTAAGCTAGAGAAGACTGTATAGTTGTTAAGGGTAAGGGTTTTGTAGTTAAACAGCTGAAACAGATCTTGAATAAGACACTTAACCACCCTAAAACTCAGGTTCTTTATCTGTCATATATTTATCATGTTTACCACACAGTTTCTTGCTAGGATTAAACATGAGAATGTATGTGGAACATTTAGCACAGACCTTGACAAATGGTAAATGTTTAACAAAGTTTGATTATCTGTTATTATTTTTATTACTATTTTCCTTCTGTTTAACATGGCGAGTAACTGGTCAACCCAACATACAACTTAGGATAAACTTAGAAGAACCTATCTTTGATGAAATCTTTTATGATCTTTTCAGAGCACTTGAAATTATTTTGTCTATAATTCTTTTGTCTACATAATGTTTTCTACATTCTAAACCTGGCGTATTGGAGTTGGGACCATTGTTTTGAACATAGAATAGTTCAATCTTGAAATTTAAAAAAAAGTGAAGTCGCTCGGTTCTCTCCGACTCTTTGCGACTCCACGTACCCCAAGCCTACGAGGCTCCTCTTGAAATAAGGTTGAATTAATTCTACAGATGACCACGAGAGGGCATAGGGGAGTCAGGCAATATCTGAGAAGAAATACACAATTGGACTAGTCTTTGATGCTGGTGCAGGTTTCCTTTGAAGAGTGTGAAGGAAATATTTATTCAGTGTGTAATGTGTCAGTGTTACATGCATTTACAAGCATTATTTTATTCATTAATTTCAATAATTTAGACAGATAATTATCTCACTTCATTTTATAAGTGAGGAAACTCAGACAAAAATGTTTAGGAATTTATCTAATTATCATAGAGCTAATATTGAAGCTGTTAAAGAAATATCACACCAGAACTAGTAAAAAAATAGAAATTAATTTTTTTCTGATACTACTACTAGTAATAGTGGAGAAAGCATAGACTAAGCACCATTTCACAAAGATGATTGAAAATATGGATTATGAAATTAAAAAATAACTTTTTAAATGTCACAGTTTTTTCTAAGCTAAACAATATGATGCTTCATTTTGTAATATGGTTGATTGATAAGAGAATCACTAAAAAAAAAGAATCACTAAATTAACAATATGATAAACAAGCAAAGAATAAAACAGAAAATGATAAATATCAAAGCATTATCTCCAAACATGGGAATAGAATTTTACATATGATAGTTCTCCTTTTGTGAAATAGGCCCCATTATCCAACATCTTTATGTACCAAGATACACATTTCAACATTATTTAGGAGTTGAAAACTTAGAAACAGTTTAAGTACATCAAAATATAGAAATTCTTCAAGATACTTCAGGATAGTCTGTACTATAGAGCTATGAAATCAATACTTGAAAGTGTGAAAGTGAAAGTTTCTCAGTTGTGTCCTACTCTTTGCAACCCCATGGACTATGCAGTCCATGGAATTTTCTAGGCCAGAATACTGGAGTGGGTAGCCTTTGCCTTCACCAAGGTATCTTCCCAACCCAGGGAATGAACCCAGGTCTCCCACGTTGCAGGTGGATTCTGAGCCACAAGGGAAGCCCAAGAATACTGGAGTGGTGAATAAAACCAGGTTAAAGAGTATCCAATGATAGACAAAAAGTACAGAATAAGAATTGAAGTGCAATTTGTGGTCTTTCCACTCATTTTTGTCCTTTATTTATTTCAATTTTTATTTCCTCATCTTCCATGAATATGAAAATCTTTTGTGAGTAAGAAAAATCTATAACTTTGGCAATAAAACATACTTTAGAACTCATATGGATTTGATACAATTTAAGCACATTTGTGTATGTTTCTATTTTCAGGACAGAATTTCCCAGGCCTTATAATACAGATGTCTGGATTTTTCTGCTATATTCTATTCAAGTTCCTAGAGAAATATTTTTGAAAAATCCTGAATTAGACTGGAAGCAATCTTATGATTTATTATCCAGCAAAGAAGTTGTCACAATGTCTAATTTGACAAAGAGGTAACCACTCTAAGATTTTATAACATTATATCTTCTCTCTAACCGAGGGCACACATCTGAACTTTAAGAAATATAAATGAACCTTCATTGTCTTATAAGACTTTGGCCATGAACTGTACAAAATCAGTACTAATCAAATACATATTGAATAATTTGTTACAAAGAGTGCTTTGATAAACATGATTTGGGGGATGGGGATGGGGCAGTTTTGATAGAGAAGTTTTTACTGTTACTCAATATCTCGTATGACAATATAGGCTTCCCTGGTGGCTCAGATGGTAAAGAATCCACCTGCAATGCAGGAGACCCGGGTCCAGGTTCAGTCCCTGGGTGGAGAAGATCCTCTGCAGAAGGGAATGGCTGCCTACTCCACTATTCTTTCCTGGAATTTTCCATGGACAGAAGAGCCCAGTGGGCTATACAGTCCATGGGGTAGCAAAGAGTTGGTTGGACATGACTAACAGTTTCAACATATTTTATGAAAATATCTATGGTGAATGATATTTATAGGATATTCAGATTTTGAAACCATTCTCCTCATATGAATATGGTGGCATGAAAATGGACATATGGCATGTAGAATAAAGTGTTCACTCTTTTACAAGAAAATCAAGGTCTTAACAGTCTAGACTTAGCCTACCTTTATATTTTTGCCTCAGAGTTTGTGAAGCTTAGGGAAAAAAATTAGATCTTAACTAGATTTCCTGTATACTTTTTCCAAAAAAATATTTTTGTTGTTATTAAATCTTACTAATACAAATTATGTAAATAAAATTATAATATACAATATACTATATGATTATAAGTAATGATATTTCTTCTATATTGAAATGATAAAGTGAAAATAAAGGAATAAGAGAGATTCCCAATCTAGTAGAAAATGTATGATCTACAAAAAATATTATTTTACTTAGTAAATAAACACTAAACATGTTCAGACTACATGTATATCAAGTCCTTCATGTTTTTACCTATTATTCTTGCAAAGAATCAGTATTAATTAATTACTTGTATTCCTATTTTAACGTTCCCTGGAGGAAACATATGCAAAAATTAAAAACCTAAGCTTCTTCAAATCATCTCTTTCAGATGTAATAATTATCAGAAATGATTTGATAAGAATAGAAAGCTAATACTACTCAATGGCCAAATTTTCTTATCACTTATCACTCCAATATGGTTCCATTAATAATTCTCTTTCAGAGACTTTACTTTCCAAACCTTAGGAAGGAAATATGAATTGTAGGTACCTGGTACCTCTGCTTATTATGTGTTTCTATTCCTGAAAGCTCAACATCATCTCTAATCTGTCTGGGATACAATCAGTTCTGATTACCAAACAATAGATACTCATTAAATGTTCTCTGTTTCCAGGCAACCACAACTGTCAATCAGTGGAGAAAGCACAGAAGCTTTTCCAAATAGTCTTTTTAAAAATCCTTAAATAATCATTTTCTTTCCGTGAACATCACTTTTCAGGTACTCTTCAGTTCAGGACTAGATTTTTGTAATTTTGTCTCATAATTGATGTTCTTGCCTTCAATCTCTTCCTTTTTATTCTTCTTAAAACTTAAATATAATTTTTCTTACTGATTTTAGTATTCCATATATATATATATATATATATATACACACATGTATATATATACACACATACAATTACCCTTATTCATATACTCTTATTATTTGTTAACCATCTCTATCAGCAACTATAGTCAGTTTCTTAAAGCTATGAACATTTTTGTTACATCTAAAATATCTGCCGTATAATAAGTACTCAATAATGATTGTTGCAGGGGATGGATGATTATGAGGATGAATGGATAATAAAATGAAATATAAAGTCCCTTTCATAGTGTTGTAGCCACACATTCTGGAAAACAAACTCACACAGAAGGACAATGCAGATGGTGGAGTGCAGTTTATTACACCGGCAGCCCCAAGGCAGAGTCTCCTCTTAGCCAAGTACCCTGACTGACTTTTGTGAAAACCTTATATACCTTAAGTGTACTTTACAAGCCCACATCCCCAAATTCTTTATACGTACCCTGGAAATTGTTAAAGGGAGATAGAACCAGGTTACAGCCATGATTCATAATTAGAAGGGTCAGCTGGTTATACATTGTAGCTTACACCAATGGGTGCCATAAAGATTACAAAGGTGATTGACCACATAGAGGATTATTACATTCTTTTTGGCAACGGGAAATCTTGGTATGCAATATGGTGTTTATCAGTCTGGGAGGCCAGTTTGGCCACAGGTATATTATCCCCATGGCTCAGTTCAGTTCAGTTGAGTTCAGTCACTCAGTCCCATCCAGCTCTTTGAGACCCCATGAATTGCAGAACGCCAGGCCTCCCTGTCCATCACCAACTACCGGAGTTCACACAAACTCACGTCCATCAAGTCGGTGATGCCATCCAGCCATCTCATCCACTGTCATCCCCTTCTCCTCCTGCCCCCAATCCCTCCCAGCATCAGAGTCTTTTCCAATGAGTCAACTCTTCACATGAGGTGGCCAAAGTACTGGAGTTTCAGCTTTAGCATCATTCTTTCCAAGGAACACCCAGGACTTATCTCCTTTAGAATGAACTGGTTGGATCTCTTTGCAGCCCAAGGGACTCTCAAGAGTCTTCTCTAACACCACAGTTCAAAAGCATCAATTATTCAGCTCTCAGCTTTCTTCAAGTCCAACTCTCACATCCATACATGACAACTGGAAAAATCATAGCCTTGACTAGATGGACCTTTGTTGGCAACGTAATGTCTCTGCTTTTGAATATGCTATCTAGGTTGGTCATAACTTTCCTTCCATGGAGTAAGTGTCTTTTAATTTCATGGCTGCAATCACCATCTGCAGTGATTTTGGAGCCCCCCAAAATAAAGTCTGCCACTGTTTCCACTGTTTCCCCATCTATTTCCCATTAAGTGATGGGACCAGATGCCATGATCTAAGTTTTCTGAATGTTGAGCTTTAATACAACTTTTTTTTTTATTCACAAAATTTTAAGCCAACTTTTTCACTATCCTCTTTCACTTTCATCAAGAGGCTTTTTAGTTCCTCTTCACTTTCTGCCAGAAGGGTGGTGTCATCTGCATATCTGAGGTTATTGATATTTCTCCCGGCAATCTTGATTCCAGCTTGTGCTTCTTCCAGCCCAGCATTTCTCATGATGTACTCTGCATATAAGTTAAATTAGCAGGGTGACAATATACAGCCTTGATGAACTCCTTTTCCTATTTGGAACCTGTCTGTTGTTCCATGTCCAGTTCTGTTTCTTCCTGACCTGCATACAGGTTTCTCAAGAGGCAGGTCAGGTGGTCTGGTATCCCATCTCTCTCAGAATTTTCCAGTTTATTGTGATCCACACAATCAAAGGCTTTGGCATAGTCAATGATGCAGAAATAGATGTTTTCTAAGAATTCTTTTGCTTTTCAGATGATCCAGTGGACGTTGGCAATTTGATCTCTAGTTCATCTGTATTTTCTAAAACCAACTTGAACATGTGGAATTTCACGGTTCACGTACAACTGAAGCCTGGCTTGGACAATTTTGAGAATTACTTTACTAGCATGTGAGATGAGTGCAGTTGTGCAGTAGTTTGAGCATTCTTTGGCATTGCCTTTCTTTGGGATTGGAATGGAAACTGACCTTTTCCTGTGGCCACTGCTGAGTTTTCCTAATTTGCTAGCATATTGAGTGCAGCACTTTCACAGCATCATCTTTCAGGATTTGAAATAGCTCAACTGGAATTCCATCACCTCCACTAGCTTTGTTCATAGTGATGCTTTCTAAGGCCCACTTGACTTCACGTTCTAGAATGTCTGGCTCTATGTGAGTGATCACACCATCCTGATCATCTGGGTTGTGAAGATCTTTTTTGTACAGTTCTTCTGTGTATTCTTGCCACCTCTTCTTAATAGGTTCTGCTTCTGTTAGGTCCATACCATTTCTGTCCTTTACGAGCCTATCTTTGCATAAAATGTTCCCTTGGTATCTCTAATTTTCTCGAAAAGATCTCTAGTCTTTCCCATTCTGTTGTTTTCCTCTATTTCTTTGCATTGATCGCTGAGGAAGGCTTTCTTATCTCTCCTTGCTATTCTTTGGAACTCTGCATCCAGCTGCTTATATCTTTCCTTTTTTCCTTTCCTTTTCGCTTCTCTTCTTTTCACATCCATTTGTAAGCCCTCCCCAGACAGCCATTTTGCTTTTTTACATTTCTTTTCCATGGGGATGATCTTGATCCCTGTCTCCTGTACAATGTCATGAACCTCCATCCGTAGTTCACCAGGCAATCTATCTATCAGATCTAGTCCCTTAAATCTATTTCTCACTTCTACTGTATAATCATAAGGGATTTGATTTAGTTCATACCTGAATGGTCTAGTGGTTTTCCCTACTTTCTTCAATTTCTGAACAGTATGAAAAGGCAAAATGATAGGATACTGAAAGAGGAACTCCCCAGGTCGGTAGGTGCCCAGTATGCTACTGGAGATCAGTGGAGAAATAACTCCAGAAAGAATGAAGGAATGCAGCCAAAGCAAAAACAATACCCAGTTGTGGATGTGACTGGTGATAGAAGCAAGGTCCAATGCTGTAAAGAGTAGTATTGCATAGGAACCTGGGATGTTAGGTCCATGAATCAAGGCAAATTGGAAGTGGTCAAACAGGAGATGGCAAGAGTGAATGTCAACATTCTAGGAATCAGTGAACTAAAATGGACTGGAATGGGTGAATTTAACTCAGATGACCATTATATCTACTACTGTGGGCAGGAATCTCTTAGAAGAAATGGAGTAGCCATCATGGTCAACACAAAAGTCTGAAATGTGGTACTTGGATGCAATCTCAAAAATGACAGAATGATCTCTTTTTGTTTCCAAGGTAAGCCATTCAATATCACAGTAATCCAAGTCTATGCCGCAACCAGTAATGCTGAAGAAGCTGAAGTTGAACGGTTCTATGAAGACCTACAAGACCTTTTAGGACTAACATCCCAAAAAGATGTCCTTTTCATTATAGGGGACTGGAATGCAAAAGTAGGAATTCAAGAAACACCTGGAGTAAGAGGCAAATTTGGCCTTGGAATATGGAATGAATCAGGGCAAAGGCTGATAGAGTTTTGCCAAGAAAATGCACTGGTCATAGCAAACACCCTCTTCCAACAACACAAGACAAGACTCTACACATGGACATCACCAGATGGTCAATGCAGACATCAGATTGATTATATTCTTTGCAACCAAAGATGGAGAAGTTCTATGCAATCATTAAAAACAAGACTGAGAGAGACTGTGGCTCAGATCATGAACTCTTTATTACCAAATTCAGAGTTAAATTGAAGAAAGTAGGGAAAACCTCTAGACCATTCAGGTATGACCTAAATCAAATCCTCATGGCTATTAGGCACATAGTTCAAAGCTCACTGAAAGTGCAAGATGGAATTTCCTTCTTTTTCAATATGGAGTCAGCTTGGCTTGTTCCTTTTCTATCTTATACCCCCTTCTTGATGGTCTCAACTTCCAGTGTGAGTATCACTCATCGGGATGGACTGCATTTTAGGTTTCCTGGTATATATGTCGGTAAATTAATTCAGCCTCTGTGATACAAAGTTAACAACACATTGGAGAATACAGGGTCCAGATAGAATCAACAGAACAACTGTAACAATGGTTAATATAGTTTTTCAGCAATCACTCTTTACCCATGATAGAAGTCCAAAAAGGAAGATTATCATCAGACATAGCTTTTACCTGACCTTTCATGTCATCTAGGGCGGCTTATATATTGCCAGATAAACCAGGAATATATACATAACATTCAACTTTAATTATAGCACAGGTCCCTCCTTGTGCTGAAATTATGTTTAGTCTCAAGATGATACCGGCAAGTCCTTGTAGCAGCAGTTGATTGTAGAGCTTCATCTCTTCTTCTTTAAGATGATCTTGGTTTCATGGGGACTAGTGGGGTCTTTTTGTGTAGTTAACTTGGCATCCTCTGGGTCTGCATGTTATGCTTTCTTCACCCTCGAGTGGTGGATCCAGGGAGTGACACCTGCAACTTTAACTGTCATAGGGGTGGTTAGAACAACAGTATATGGACCCTTCCAATGTGGGGCCAAGGAGTCGTGTTTCCAGTCCTAGACCCACACCTGATCACCAGACACAAATTCGTGAATCTGTTCCCCAAGGGGGAATGGCACCCTTTCTTGTACAAACTTAGTTACTTGATTTATTACCTTACCTAGTTCCATCTGCTGTGAAATCTCATCCCTCCTTACCTGAGGCAAATTTGTTGACACCTGTTTTATTACAGGAGGGTGTCTCCCATACACAATTTCCTATGGAGAATAGCCATGGGACCATGGGGTCATCCTGAGTCTGAGCAGAGCTGTCGGAAGCAAGTCCACCCAGAAGCAGTCAGTTTCTATGATCCACTTGGAGAGGATCTCTTTAAGTGTCCCGTTGGTTGTTCCACCATGCCAGAACTCTGGGGCCTATATGCCATATGCAATTTCCACTTGATATTTAGAGTTTTACATACCTATTGAATTAAGTCGGCTACAAAAGCAGGGCTGTTGTCTGATCCTATACTGGTTGGGAACCTGAATATGGGGATTATTTCTCGATGCAGACAGTGAGTCACTTCATTTGCTTTTTCCGTTCGGGTGGGGAAGGCCTCCACGCATTCTGAGAAGGTACGTACCATGACCAGTAAATAACTATAGTGTTGGCAGGGTTTCATCTCGGTAAAGTCCACTTCTAAACGTTCAAAGTGTAGAGTGCCTTTTAACAGTATTCCTGGAGGTTTTTGTTTATGTCCAGGAGCAGCATTGAGCTGTGAGCAAGAATAGTTGTAGGATTCCATTCTTCATAAGGAGGAAAGTCGTGGAATTGAGGAATTTTTTTAAATTAACTCTTCCATTCTGTTATGTCTCAAGTGAGTTGTCTGGTGAACCTGAGATACCAGTGTGGGAGCTAAAGCCTCGGGTACCAGTAACCTGCCATCTGGCAGTTCCCACCAACGTTTTTCATTTTTGGTGGCCCTTTCTCCTTCAGCCAGCTGGTCTTGGGCTGGGGTATACTGTGGGAGAGTCAAAGTTAACTCAGGCATTTTTGAGAGTACAAAGGTTCTGATAGATCCCTCACCAGTGGCCCCCAAATTTCTCAGCCACATTTTTCAGCTTTATTTACTAGGTGGTTTCCCTGTGCTTGTGGGGTGTCTTCCTTTTGGTGACCCCAACAATGCATCACTGCTACCTTTTCAGGTTCCCATACAGCATCTAATAGAGTCAAGATTTCTTCTTTGTTTTTGACATCCTTTCCTCTCTGTTAATATAAAGCCCCATGCGCATGTAAAGTAGCAAAAGCATACCTGGAGTGTTTTTTAAATGTTTGTCTTCTTACCTTTTGACAGCTAGAGGGCCCGAATTAGAGCATATAGTTCTGCCCGTTGAGCAGGACAGTGTGATGGCAGAGACCTAGTCTCAACAGTGGTTTCTTCTGTGACTACTGCGTATCCCAACAGTCGTTGTCCTTGTTTCACCAATTCGTGTACAGGACCAAATCTGGGTCCAGGATTGGCTGGTCTCTCAATCAGGTCTGCTGGCATAAACTTCTAGGATTTCCTTGCAATTACGTGAGGGCCCACTTCTCTGACAGGAAGTAGAGTGGCTGGATTCAGGGCCTGTCAAAGCTCAATAGTAACATGGGGGTTCTCACATTAACAGTCCCTGGAATTAAGTAATCTGGGATGTTGACAGCCATTTATGGGGGTCCCCTCACAGGAGAGTGTTGACCTCATGCGGGACTTTTATGATCAAATCTTGGCCCAGAGTCAACTTGGTTGTTTCCCAGACCAGTAAGGCAACCTCAGCAACTTCTCCTAAGCATCCCTGCCACCCAGTGGCGACATTGTCCAACCATTTCAAGAGATAAGCCACGTGTCTGTCCCATGCCCCCATAGTCTGGGACAGCACTCCCATATCCACCTTGTCCTTTTCAGTCACATAAAGAGTAAACAGCTTAGAAAGGTCTGGCAGGCCCAAGGCCAGTACTGACTTTATTGTACCGGGTTTGAGTTACCACTGGAGCTTGTTGTTTTGCAAGCCCAGGGGGGTTGTCTTCTGCCCAGACCTCAGGGAATTGTTATCTCTCTCTCTCTTTCTCTCTCTCTCTCGACTGTTTAGCCCATCCAGTTTCCCTTCTGGGAGATCATGCAACCTCCATTCATCTTGAGGAGTTACCAAGAGGGAGAATACTCAAAGAGTGGGTCTTTCATGGCGAGGGGAAGGTCACTTGTGCACCCAATTTAGACAGCAAGTCTCTTCCCAACAAAGGTACTGCACATTCAGGGATGTATAAAAATTCATGAGTCACTTGGTGTTCCCCCATCTGACATTTTTGGGGTAGGCTTGAGACACAAAGACTGCATTTATCACCATCTGAGACCCATCGGCCTCTGGATCTATTGGTGTATAAAGTCTACATGCCTTGCACAGTCTTTGGTAGAACTCAGAGGTTGATTTGGTTTCCCTTTGATTCACTTCAGAGGGTTTTGCCATATTCATAGGTTTCTGGGCCCCTCTCTTGAGGCCTTGTAAAATAGCCATCCTATATCTCTCCAGGTGGCCCCTCCCTTTCTCTGTGTTACAGTCCCAGTTGGGCCTCTCATGGGGGGTGGTGGCTAGTTCTGCCCACTGCTGTGGGTTTGCAGTACCCACAGGTGCCATTTCTCTTAGCCATTTTCTGGCCTCAGTTAGGATCCTGTGTCTTTCCTCAGTGCTGAAAAGGGAGACTAGCAGTTGGAATATGGCATCCCATGTAGGGCGGTGGGCTCGAAAAATAGTCTCCATTAGCCTAATCATGGCTTGTGGCTCCCCCGAGTATGGTGGAGTGTGTCTCTGCCAGTTTAATATATCTGTAGAGGAAAATGGCTGGTAATAATAGGTTACAGGGGGCTGATGGTAGTGCCCACGTGCATCCTGAACTGGCGGCTGTTGGACCTCTCTGAGGGGCACCTATAGTGGGGTTCCTGACCCCTGTTCCTTGGCAAAGCACAGCCTCTGTCTAATTCCTGTGTTTTCTTCCCACTTCCCATCAGTACTCACGGGAAAGGTAGATACACTTTAGGAGGTCCAGCTGAGAAGGAATCCTGGGAATGTTGACCAGAGGTCTCCATTTCTGGGATTGGAGCCTGCTGAGACGGTGGTTCTGTGATCTCCGGGAGAGCTGGCAGAGGAACAGTGGCTGCTGCAGGAACTCCACCTGGCCCTGCATTGGGCATTAAGGCGGCCGAGAGTCCCTTGGACTGCAAGGAGATCCAACCAGTCCATTCTGAAGGAGATCAGCCCTGGGATTTCTTTGGAAGGAATGATGCTAAAGCTGAAACTCCAGTACTTTGGCCACCTCATTCGAAGAGTTGACTTATTGGAAAAGACTCTGATGCTGGGAGGGATTGGGGGCAAGAGGAAAAGGGGACAACAGAGGATGAGATGGCTGGATGGCATCACTGCTTTGATGGACATGAGTCTGAGTGAACTCTAGGAGTTGGTGATGGACAGGAAGGCCTGGCATGCTGCGACTCATGGGGTCGCAAAGAGTCGGACACGACTGAGCGACTGATCTGATCTGATCTGGTCCTGGTGGAACACTGGGTGGTGGGCGTGTCATCATCCCCTATGGGGGAGGGGACAGGTAATCCCCATCCAAATCCTGTAGAATTTCTTTTTTTTAATCATCGGTCAATTTTTGTGCCATCAATAGTTTTCCCTTTCCCTTCTGGATACAGAGCCTCATCCAAGGAGGAGGGTCTTGCGCTAACCCTAGCCATGAGTCAATATATGGACATTGATCCGGGTGTCCTGGCTCTTTTGTGACTGTTGTATAGACCGCATCCACTATTTTTAAGTTCATGGTGTCCTCTGGTGGCCCTCCTACTGCCAAAGGGGGCCATTTGACCTCACAGAGTATGTGGAGGCTATTAGGTGTCATCTTCACTCCATGCTGCTGCTGCTGCTGCTGCTGCTAAGTCGCTTCAGTCATGTCTGACTCTGTGCGACCCCATAGACAGCAGCCCACCAGGCTCCCCTGTCCCTGGGATTCTCCAGGCAAGGACACTGGAGTGGGTTGCCATTTCCTTCTCCAAAGCAGGAAAGTGAAAAGTGAAAGGGAAGTTGCTCAGTCGTGTCCAATTAGCGACCCCATGGACTGCAGCCCACCAGGTTCCTCCATCCATGGGATTTTCCAGGCAAGAGTGCTGGAGTGGGGTGCCGTTGCCTTCTCCAAAACATTCTCTGAACTCTGCCTATTCATCCCTTCTTCCCTTACCTCTGCTCTTCTAGGCAATCACTGATATTACTACTTCCATAGTTTTGCCTTTTCCAGAATTATCCTGTTCGCTTGCATCCTTGTGTTACAGCAGGCAAGTAGGTAGGTACAAGCAGAGAAAAGGGAGCATGAGCTAGGTGGCAAGAAGTCACACATCTTATAAACAGCCGGGGGTTCTTAGACAGACAAAGGAAAGCAGGAAATTTCAGACTAACAGGAAACCACACATTTTGAGTGATAAGTAGCAGACAAAGAAAGATGGGATTGACAGGGTGTCAGTTCAGTTCAGTTCAGTCGCTCAGTCGTATCCAACTCTTTATGACCCCATGAATCGCAGCACACCAGGCCTCCCTGTCCATCACCATCTCCCAGAGATCACTCAAAGTCACGTCCATCGAGTCGGTGATGCCATCCAGCCATCTCATCCTCTGTCCTCCCCTTTTCCTCTTGCCCCAAATCCCTCCCAGCATTGGAGTCTTTTCCAATGAGTCAACTCTTCGCATGAGGTGGCCAAAGTACTGGAGTTTCAGCTTTAGCATCATTCCTTCCAAAGAACACCCAGAGCTGATCTCCTTTAGAATGGACTGGTTGGATCTCCTTGCAGTCCAAGGGATTCTCAAGAGTCTTCTCCAACACCACAGTTCAAAAGCATCAATTCTTCGGCGCTCAGCTTTCTTCACAGTCCCACTCTCACATCCATACATGACTACTGGAAAAACCATAGCCTTAACTAGACGGACCTTTGTTGGCAAAATAATGTCTCTGCTTTTGAATATGCTATCTAGGTTGGTCATAACCTTTCTTCCAAGGAGTAAGCGTCTTAATTTCTCCTGCCTACAAATGTAAACTTTTGTTTATTGTGCTCTCATTACCATGAAATTAGCTTTACAGATAAGTACCATTGTGTAATGACCCCATGGCACTTCTGATCTAATCTAAATAAGGACAAAAATACCTCCGCCTCTTGGAAAAATGGACCTGGGAAGAAAATCTGGGAAAAAGACCCAAAATTCTTCCCTGTCCAGTAAATATTCTGCCCCTTCATTTGTATGCCCCTCATAACCATGTTATCAAAGAGGCCTGGGAGCAGCAGCCCCTTACCTGCCTCCCTGCTTTCCCTCTAGAGTCTATCCTGCTTTAATAAATTCTCAGTTTACATTCTTAACGTGTCTCTGAATTCTTTCGGGAGGAAGAAAGAACTTCAAATTCACCGGCAACACTTGCAAGCATTTATGACTTTTTAATATGATCATTGGTTTCATATGTGATTTGCAAATATTTTCTTCTTCTGTATGCATACCTGGAAAAAATCTCACTTGATCATACCATATGATTATTTTTATACATTTATTGTATCCCATTTGCCACTATTTTGTTGAGAATGTTTGCATGTAAGTTTATGAGACGTATAGGTCTATATTTCCCTTGGGTGTGTATGTGCTTTGTCTGCTTCTGGCATCAGAATAATACTAGTCTCATAGAATGAATTGCAGAATATTCCCTCCTCTTCTATTTTCTGTAAGTGAAAGTTTAATATCCATGTTAATTCTTATTTAAATTTTTAGTGAAATTCTCCAATGAAGCAGTTTAGTCCTGGACTGGTGATTTCTTTGTCAGGAGCTTTTTATTTACAAATTTAATTCCCTTTATGCTTATAGGACAATTCAGTTTATCTCTTTCATTGTGATTGAGTGTGGCACATTGCTGCTTTTAAGAAATTGGTTCATATTTTCCAAGTTTTTGAATATATGAGAATAGAGCTGTCCATAGTATCATCTTGTTATCCTCTCAATGGATGAAGTGTATGTAATGATATGATTCTTTATTTTTTATTAAGTGAGTCTGTACCATATTTTTCCCAATGGGAAACCATACTTATTATAATGATGGTATGCTGTCTTCAATTTCCTCACTTTTCCCAACCCCTGAAACACTTTAAATATGCAGTTAAAATGTAACATTTTATGCAACCTCCTTTTTCTTTTCCATATTACCTCCTCCATTCCATAGTATTTCAACATTTCTTATTGTCAAATTTCAACTTATTGAGAAATATCAGAAAAATCCATTATTCAGGCAAAGGTAAGTTTATTAGACTTAATGTGGTAAGGGAGTCTACCACCTTGACAATGTTACTAGTGTCTTTAAAAAAAATAATTTCCAATTCTCTGGCTTCAAGTTGTGTTTTACACACACACACACACACACACACACATATGTGTGTGTGTATGTATTCTTTTCTCCTCCATGCCCATTTTTCTTATTATCAACCTTTCCTCTGAAACTTGAAAAATTATACAACTTGCAGAAATATTTCTCAGAAGAACTGTAATGACAGCTCCCTGAATGGTCCTGACCCACCATCCCGAGCAATAGGCATGGGATCACAAAGGTTTCCACCATTTCCAACCATAGGTTTCAGAGCAGTTAGAGATGATGAAAAGTTCTACCTCAACCAAACTACAAAAACATGTATTTCTTCCCTACTCTACAAAACTCCAACACTGCTTGGCTCAGGGAGTAATTGTGTCTTTAGTTGCTTCCTGATGCACTTCAGCTGAATAAAGTTTTTAGTTTTTGAATCAAACTAATTTTTTTTTCTCTCTTGTCATATCTCAAGGTAAAACAGATGAGAATGCTTATATGATTTTATGTCTTTGGTTGTGTTATTTTTAATTTATCCTTCAAAGTTAAATTTGTGAGTATAAGTTGGGTATAGATGAGTTTTATGACATTTTTTTATTTCTTGGCAAAGCTAGAAAGAAGGTCTTGAAATGAATCTTGATAGGGAAACTATTTTATTCAGTTTATAATCTTATCTTCCAAAAGCAAGCATTTCCTGAGGCATGCAGCTAATTTATTTTACTTTTTATAATGCCTGTTCCCAGTATTTTTAACATAGATTTGGAATAGTATTGATAACCTAAAAAAAATGCACAATGTGAGAGTTCTGAGTTAAGTTTTATTTGTGTAAAAATGAGAATTGCAGCCTGGGAGACAGTACCTCAGATAACTCTGAGAAACTGCTCCACAGAGGTAGAGAGGAAGGATAGTACATATATGATTTTGGTGAAAGGAAACTCCAATACTTTGGTCACCTGATGCAGAAAACCAACTCATTGGAAAAGACCCTGATGCTGGGAAAGATTGAAGGCAACAGGAGAAGGGGGTAGTAGATTAGATAGCATACCAATTCAATGGACATGGATTTGAGCAAACTCTGGGGGATAGTGGATGACATTGGAACCTGGCATGCTGCAGTCCAGGGGTCACAAGAAGTCAGACACAACTTAGCTACTGAACAACAACAAAGAGTACATGCAATCAGGTACATATTTTACAGAAGATTTCTGCTGGTTTCGAGAAGCTCCTGCTAGTCACGAGAAACAGTCATCACCATGAAGAATTTTAGTGCTTTTCTAGATATAAGAATTGGGCTCATAAAATCAGCTCCTGAGAATATCTAACTATCTAAACACCTGTCCTGCCAGTACCGCCTGCTACCCCTCAAGCACACAGTGCCTCATTTCTGCTCTCTGCCCTAAACTCCTTCAGGGGGTGTTGAAGGTCAGTAGCTGCAGAAGCATGTGATTTAATCCTTAAAGAGGTAGATGACAAGCACCCATGACAAGTGCCAACTTGTAGTTGATAGTAGGCTGTGTTCCAGTATTTTTTAATAGGATAATATATATGACTCTAGTATTATTTAATGAATGTACTGGATAAAGATGTAAGTTTTAGTTTTATATCCATATGTTCATTCTAACACTGACTCCATTTATTATAATTATTTACAATTGTTAGGTAGTTAGACTAAGGAAAAAGGAGTCCAGAATGGTGGTGACTAAAAGACAAGAAAGGGAGAATTCCACGAAAATAGAACAAAGGAAGATCCAAGGACCAGAATGAGGACCCCGGGTACTCCTGGCTTTCCCAATTTAGTAGGCAGAGCCAGGGGGAGGAAAAAATATGTAAAGAGAGAAGCTATGGGCCAGGGGTAGGTCTCTCACTCGCTCTCTCTCTTTCTCTTCTCTTGGCGTCTTTTGGGTAGGCATGCCCTCATGCTTCGAGGATGTATTTTCCTTTATTTTCTAAATAAAACTGAGCTGTAACACGGAGCTGTGACACTGGTTTGTTTGAGAGCCATAACACTGGCCCGCCCAAGGGCTGTAATGCTGGTCCATTGCTTCAAATTTTTGTTGTGATGAGACAGAACCAGGGAAATTACACACTCCCCCAACACAATTATAATTATTACAATTACTGTGATTATTTACCTGGCTGTTTACTACACAGTAAAGATTTCTAGGGGAAAGATTCTAATTCATGTTTACATACCATTTGATGATTTTCATGAGTTATAAGTTGCAGGAAAATGTATTTATATTTACAGACATAAAGAATAATAAATACACAGTTTTAGAATACAAAAATGCAACAAAAATTTTCTAATCTAAGTTGGACTTAACCATATAGTTCAGAATCCAGGCTAGGGTAAATCTGGCTAAAAATGTATGCATTTTTCTGCCAGGAACAAATATTGAGTTGCATTTCTATTCTCTATTACATCCTGTTCTAACAAAAGTGTTAGTTGTGTCTGACTTTTTGCTAACCTATGGACAGTTGTGTCTGACTCTTTGTGACCCCATAGACAACTGTCTGCCACCCCATGAACTGTAGCCCACCACACTCCTTTGTCCATGAGATTTTCCAGACCAGAATACTAATCAAGGTATTTAATATAATTTAGAAGTGATAATTTAATTGAGGATGTACAAGTTGTGTTGAGAACCCCTCCTTCAACATGCCTTTATATACAATGCAATAAACAAATACTCTGTGTCTTTATGATTCATTCAATAATAAAATAAGTACTGAGAAAAAAAATGTATCTAATGACAATGGAATTCAGTTCAAGCAAGTAAAAATGCATCCTAACTCACAGCAAAGGAAGACACCAACAAAACAGAAAGACAAACTCCTGAGGGGAGAAAATATTTGCAGAGGATGTGATTGATAAGGGATTAATATCCAATATATACAAACAGCTCATACAATTCAACATCAAAGAAAATAAATAACCTGATTTTAAAAGGGGGGCATAAAAACTGAATAAACATTTCTCCAAAGAGCAAATGTAGATGGCTCACAGGCAATGAAAAGATGTTCAACTCTGCTAATCACCAGGGAAATGCAAAGCAAAACCACAATGAGATATTACCTTACACTTGCCAGAATGGCTATCATTAAAAAGTCTACAAATAACAAATGTTGACAAGGATGTGGAGAAAAGGGAATCCTATATACTATTGTTGGGATGTAAATTGGTACAGCCACTATGGAAAACAGTATGGAGGTTTCTCTTATATGTGGAATTTAAATTATAAAACAAACTAGGGAATATAAACTGAAATAAGCAGACACAGATACAGAAAATAAACTACTTGTTACCAGTGGGGTGGGGCAGACAAAAAGAAGTGGGGCAATGGAAATATGAATTATTGGGTGTAAGATAGTCTGAAGGATGTATTGTACAACACAGGGAATATAGCCAATATTCTGTAAAAACTGTAAATGGAAATTAACCCTTAAAATTGTGTAAAACAACAACAAAAAAATAGATCCTAGTTTCTAATGTCCTAAAAAGCTTATATAAACAGATGAGAACATTTAATTATCCATGAAAAACAGATGAAGCCAATATCTTTAATCTTTCTTTGATTTCCAATGACATTTTGTTTTAGGGATTTAACTACATGAGAAAAGTGACAGGTGTAACAAATATAACAAAAATGAAGAATGTATTTAGAATAAAAGTATGGTTAGCCTTGACTATCACCTTAGCTATAAAGTTTTAAAAACCATATCATGCATTCATCTCATCATCTAACATAACAACAGATACCAGTGACCTCTTGTAGGAAATAATCAGCTTCATGTTATCATGTTCTATGGGTGAAAATTTAAGTCCATCTTTTTTTGCCTGAAGTAAAACAGTGTTATATGGGAAAAGGCCAATAGTTTCAGACTATTGCTGAGGTATGAATATTCAAAGACATTTTCTCACATTTTCATGCTATGTGCTAAAAATTGTATACTATATGTGCAGTTGCTCAGTCGTGTCCGACTCTTTGCGACCCCCATGAACTATAGCCCACCAGGCTCCATCCATGAAATTTTCCAGGCAAGAGTACTGGATTGCATAGCCATTTCCTTCTCCAGGGGTTCTTCCTGACCCAGGGATCGAACCTGGGTCTCCCGCATTGCAGGCAAACGCTTTTACCGTCTGAGCCACCAGGAAACCGTCATATTCTAACCTAAGGATCTCACCCCAGTTGAAATATTATTGGTGTCTAAACCAAGTCTAGAAGTACAACATAAGCAAAATTACTCGAAGTCACTTCACTTTTTGGTAGATTTTCTTCAGAAATGAGAAAGGCTTTGTATTACAAATGTGAGTCAATTTTTATTGTCATTACATCCTTTGCCAATCAGGAATAATACATATCCCTTGGGCAGGGCATCCTAGCTGTATAGAAAGTAAGGTTAAAGCAAGATGAACTTAAAACAGTGTAGATTCAGAGTATACTAATAACTTGAAAGAAAAGAACAAGTATAAAAATAATCTGAAATTGTAAGTTGACCATCACCACTTGTCAACCTAATCATCTTCCTTGGCCTACATAAAGCTTTATATCCATAATTAAATACTAAGAAGTAGTATTACACTAGGATGAACATTAGTATTACCTGGGGAGCTTTAAAAGAGAAAAAAAAATAATGCGGGGGTCCTATCACTGAAATTTCTAGTCGAGTTCCTGTGGTGTATCATTTTAAATATCAAGAGGTTTATAATCTCTCTAAGTAGTTATATTTTGTAGTACACCAATGCCAAAGAATGCTCAAACTACCGCACAATTGCACTCATCTCACACGCTAGTAAAGTAACGCTCAAAATTCTCCAAGCCAGGCTTCAGTAATACGTGAACCGTGAACTTCCAGGTGTTCAAGCTGGGTTTAGAAAAGGCAGCGGAACCAGAGATCAAATTGCCAACATCCACTGGATCATGGAAAAAGTGAGAGTTCTAGAAAAACATCTATTTCTGCTTTATTGACTATGCCAAAGCCTTTGACTGTGTGGATCACAATAAATTGTGGAAAATTCTGAAAGAGTTGGGAATACCAGACCACCTGACCTGCCTATTGAGAAATTTGTATGCGGGTGAGGAAGCAACAGTTAGAACTGGACATGGAACAACAGACTGGTTCCAAATAGGAAAAGGATTATGTCAAGGCTGTATATTGTCACCCTGCTTATTTAACTTATATGCAGAGTACATCATGAGAAACACTGGGCTTGAAGAAACACAAATTGGAATTAAGATTCCCGGGAGAAATATCAATAACCTCAGATATGCAGATGACACCACCCTTATGGCAGAAAGTGAAGAGGAACCAAAAAGCCTCTTGATGAAAGTGAAAGAGGAAAGTGAAAAAAGTTGGCTTAAAGCTCAACGTTCAGAAAACTAAGATCATGGCATCTGGTCCCATCACTTCATGGGAAATATATGGGCAAACAGTGGAAACAGTGTCAGACTTTATTTTTGGGGGCTCCAAAATCACTTCAGATGGTGATTGCAACCATGAAATTAAAAGACACTTACTCCTTTGAAGGAAAGTTATGACCAACCAGCTGCTGCTACTGTAAGTCACTTCATTCGTGTCCAACTCTGTGCGACCCCATAGACGGCAGCCCACCAGGCTCTCCCATCCCTGGGATTCTCAAGGCAACAACACTGGAGTGGCTTGCCATTTCGTTTTCCAATGCATGAAAGTGAAAAGTGAAAGTGAAGTCGCTCAGTGGTGTCCGACTCTTAGCGACCCCATAGACTGTAGCCCACCAGGCTCCTCTGTCCATGGGATTTTCCAGGCAAGAGTACTGGAGTGGGGTGCCATTGTCTTCTCCAATGATCAACCTAGATAGCATATTCAAAAGAAGAGACATTACTTTGCCAACAAAGGTTTTTCCAATGGTCATGTATGGATGTGAGAGTTGGACTGTGAAGAAAGCTGAGCGCCAAAGAATTGATGTTTTTGAACTGTGGTGTTGGAGAAGACTCATGAGAATCCCTTGGACTGCAAGGAGATCCAACCAGTCCATTCTAAAGGAGATCAGCCCTGGGATTTCTTTGGAAGGAATGATGCTAAAGCTGAAACTCCAATACTTTGGCCACCTCATGCAAAGAGTTGACTCATTGGAAAAGACTCTGATGCTGGGGGGGATTAGGGGCAGGAGGAGAACAGGACGACAGAGGATGAGATGGCTGAATGGCATCACCGACTAGATGGACATGAGTTTGTGTGAACTCTGGGAGTTGGTGATAGACAGGGAGGCCTGGCGTGCTGCAATTCATGGGGTCGCAAAGAGTCAGACATGACTGAGCAACTGAACTGAACTGAAAGGAACCCTTAACACACATGTACAATTATATATTTTATTTTACAAACTTTTCATAGTATCATTAATTGTAATAATTTATAATTAATAATATATAAAACATTTTAAGAACTGGGATCAATATCAAAGATGTAAAGGACCAAATCCTATAATTTTTAATGTGCCTCTACCCATGTTTCTTTTTTCAATTCTTAAGAAATCAAATTTGTTGATCAACTCTGAATTCTCAAGACTGTTTAAGTAAATAAGAAAATATGGATGCTTTCCATATTGCATACAATGTTCTACTGGGTTGGCAAGAAAGTTCATTTGCATTTTTTCCTAAAGATTGTATAGAAAAACCTGAACAAACTTCTTGGCCAGCCCAATATCTTATGCTTTAACTATCTGCATCCTTGTATGATCTTCTACTATATTATAAAACATTTAAAAAAACAACAAGGATTTTCACTATTTTAGTGTTGACATTCCGTTTTGTTGTTTCATGCCTTCAGCAGCTAGTATAATTATATCACATGCAGTAGATTCTGAATAAATATTAGCTGAATCATCACTGAGTATAATCTCTGAAGTCCTTGTCATTATAGTCTTTGAACATTGTTAGATGTGCTATGTCTCAGCCGTATTATGGTTAATTGAGGATCCTGTAATCTGCTATCGACTGAGCTCCATAATAGTCAATGTGTTGCATGTTCAGTCACTCAGTCACGTCCTACTCTTTGCGACCCCATGGACTGCAGCCCTCCAGGCTCCTCTGTCCATGGGATTCTCCAGGCAAGAACACTGGAGTGGGTGGCCATGCCCTCCTCCAGGGGATCTTCCCAACCTAGGGATCAAACCCAGGTTTCCCACATTGCAAGGGGGATTCTTCACCACCTAAGACACCAGGGAATCCTACAATAGTGAATACTCTGTCTTAATATCTTATATAAATTCTCCACGGTGGCTGGCAAATATCTGTAGCAAATAGACATGATTTATATGTAGAAGTGGTTTACAGTGGGGAAGGGTGATTCCAAGGCAATTATTAGAGCATCACCATCTGTCAACATAATCAGTTTTGAAGACACTGATTAGGATGGCACAGATCAAGTTAGTTGTAATTGGAAGATATTTTTAAAATGGCACTATTTAAAAACATTGTCATCAAATTAATGCTTTTATGAAGTATCATAAATAATATTTAGTTCAATCATAAATATTAAATCACATACTGAAAATTTCATCTGTTTTTACTAAATGTGTGCTCTTCACTACTGAATGATTTGTAACGATGGAGTTATAGTTCTTTTTTTTTTTCAGCTTAGGCAAATTTAAATCTAGAGTTTATAAAACTGAATATTCACATAAAAAGTGAATTTTATATTGAGATAAAAAAGGAAAGGTTCAGTAAACTGAAATAACACAATACTGTCATGAGAAAATTTAAGAACAAACTATCACATAATCATTTCTTTTTTTTTTTTTTACATAATCATTTCTTATGGTTTGAATTCTTTAGATATTCATGTCAAATTATTTCATTTCATGGTCTAATGAGAAAACCTTCACATTTCTTGCTGTTGTCTGCTGATTTCAACCTCAATAAGTTTTTGGTTTAAACACACTATGAATTGATAAACACTCTATTTTCTGATTATGCAGAAAATATTGAGTCATCAAAATGAATGCTTTTGTTCCATGATGGCAATCACAAACATATGCTTATGTGCAACTTGGACATCTCCTGTTCATAATTTTGACCTTTTAAAATTTATACAATTTTATTTATTTATTTATTTTTTGCTACATCAACTAGGGATTGATCCCTTGCCCCCTGCAGTCCTAGGGTGAATGAAGTCTTAACCACTGGCCCATCAGGAAAGTCCCTAATCTTTTGTTGAATAGAATATTCTCAAGACACAAGGACACAATGAAACAACTGACAAAGGATGAATTTCCAGTATAGACAAGCAGCTCATGAACTCAACACCAGAAAAACAAACAACCCAATCAAAAATTGGGCAGGAGACCTAAACAGACCTTTCTCCAAAGAAGACAAACAAATGGCTAATTAACTCATGAAAAGATGTTCAATATTTCAATGGCTTTCATTATTAGGGAAATGCAGATCAAAACCACAATGAGCTGTCACCCCACACCAGTAAGAATGGCCATCATAAAAAAATCTACAAACAATTAATGCTGGAGAGGATGTGGAGAAAGGGAACCCTCTTGTACTATTGATGTGAATGTAAATTGATACAGACACTGTGGAAGACAGTATGGAGATTTCTTTTAAAAATTAGGAATATACTCCATATGACACAGCAATCCCATTACCCGGTATATACCCTGAGGAAACCATAATTGAAAAAGACATATGTACCCCAGTGTTTATTGCAATACTATTTAAAATAGCTAGGACATGGAAGCAACTGAGATGTCCATCAACAGATGAATGGATAAAGAAGATATGGTGTATATATATATATATATATATATATATATACACGATGGAATATTTCCCAGCCATAAAAAGGAATGCATTTGAGTCAGTCCTAATGAGGTGGATGAACCTAGAAACTATTATACAAAGTAAAGTAAATCAAAAAAGAAAGACACATATGGTATATTAACACATATGTATGGAATCTAGAATGATGTACTGATGAACCTATTTGCAGGGCAGCAATGAAGACGCAGACATAGGTAACAGACTTGTGGACACAGGGGTTGGGGAGAGGAGAGTGTGGGATGAATGGAGAGAGTAGCATGGAAACATATATACTATCATATGTAAAATAGATAGCCAGTGGGACTATGCTGTATGACTCAGGGAACTCAGACCAGTGCTCTGTGACAATCTAGAGGGGTGGTTTGAGAGGTTCAAGAAGGAGGGGCACATGTATATCTATGGCTGATTCATGTTGTTGTATAGCAGAAACCAACAAAATATTGTGAAACAATTATCCTTCAATTAAAAATAAATTAAAAACACAAAGATAATCATTATTCTCATCATATAGCTATTTTCTTTCCTTATTGTCCTTACCATTAGAGGGTAAAATACAAAGTTATGCTGCTGCTAAGTTGCTGTTGCTAAGTCGCTTCAGTCGTGTCTGACTCTGTGCAACCCCATAGACTACAGCCTACCAGGCTTCCCTGTCCCTGGGATTCTCCAGGCAAAAACACTGGAGTGGGTTGCCATTTCCTTCTCCAATGCACGAAAGTGAAAAGTGAAAGGGAAGTTGCTCAGTCGTGTCCGACTCTTAGCGACCCCATGGATTGCAGCCTACCTGGCTCCTCCATCCATGGGATTTTCCAGGCAAGAGTACTGGAGTGGGGTGCCATTGCCTTCTCCAACAAAGTTATGAGTTGATATTAAATATATGCTGTTCTCAGTCGCTTCAGTTATGTCTGACTGTTTACAACTTCATGGACCATAGCCTGCCAGGCTCCTCTGTCCTTGAGATTTTGCCGGAAAGAATACTGGAGTGGGTTGCCATGCCTCCTCGAGGGGATCTTTCCAACCCAGGGATGGAAACTTCATCTCTTGTGTCTTCTGCATTGTAGGTGGGTCCTTAGCCAATTAGGCACTGTGCAGAATGGTTATTATGACATATAATATAGGCTAGGTTAAAAATAAAAGAAAATTATATTTTTCATTTTTTTGACATAATGTCTCCTATTTTAACATAACCTATATAAAACGTGTCCATTGACTTCACCCATAATGGACTACAAACAGTCCTCACTTAGCATGGTTTTGGCTTTCTGGTATCACAGTTTAGTTAATTAACCAGTCAGCTAACAATACAGTTCAAATTCCGTTCTATCTAAGGCTTTTTTATCCTAGTTCATTAATATCATCATCATTATCCTCATCATGAATAGGTATTGACTTCTAGCAAACATATTTTCAACATCTTTCAGGTGATCATGTACATTTTTATCTTCTTATTCTGTTAATGATGTGAGTTTCATTTATTAATATTTAAATATTAAACCAAACTGGATTTCTTATAATAAACTTAACTTGACCATGATGTATTATACTTATTTGTACATTGCATTGGAGTCAATAACTATTTTAGGATTTTTCATGAAGACAAACTTCAATATACTTTTTTGGGTAATATTCTATAAAGGATATGTTCTTCCATAAAATGAATGGGGAATTGTTTTCTTTTCATTATTTGGTATAATGATCCCTGGATCGGGAAGATCCCCTGGAGTAGAAAATAGCAATCCACTCCAATATTCTTGCCTGGAAAATTCTATGGACAGAGGAGCCTGGTGGGCTACAATCAATGGGGTCACAAAGAGTTGGACATGACTGAGCAACCTGGACACAGGTGCACACACACACTTGTGCACACAACCCCGCCCAACACACACACACATATACACACAGGAACAAATTATTCTAAGGATTTGTCGACTTTATCCAAATATAATATTGTTCAAATATCCATTAATATCTTTTTATAATGCCTCTGGGATTCATAGTGATGGCATTTATTTTTATTTCCAGACTATTATTTAATGTGTGCTTTCATTGTTTTGCTTTTTTCAATCGTGCTGAAAGACTATGTGTTTTATTTGACTTTCAAAATAATAATTTTTAATCTCACTTATTTAGTGATGTTAGTTTTCTAATTTATTAATTGCTATCCTTATCTTTTCATTTCCTTGCCATCCCTTATGTAGGATGAATTTTTGGTATCTTTTTTTTGAGGTGTAAAATTGATTTCAGCTTTTATTTTTATAATAGTAGTAGTAGTGTTAGTCACTCAGTTGTGTCTGACATTTTGTGACCCCATAGACTATAGCCCTTCAAGCTCCTCTGTCCATAGGATTCTCCAGGCAAGAAGACTGGAGTGAGTTGCTATTTTCTTCTCCAGGGGATCGTCCTGACCCAGGGATCAAACCCAGGTCTCCCACAATGCAGGCAGATTCTTTACTGTCTGAACCACCAAGGAAGCCCTTCCAAGTAAGGCTTCAGCTACATTCCATAAGTTTAAATATGTCATATTTTGGTATTCAGCTCCAAATATTTTCAAATTTTGATTTTAATTTCTCCTTTGTATCAGAGGTAATTTCAGAGTGTACAATTTAATTTCCAAACATCTCAACATTTTCTAGTACTTTATTACCATTGTTATTTACTTTTGACTTAATTCAACTGAATAAATTTTTAATTTTGAAAATTGTTAAAGCTTATAATATGGTTCAGAATATGAATGCTTTGATAAGCAGGTACACTTTAAAATTTAGATTTTATGATTATCAGATCAGAACAGAGCAGTCGCTCATTCCTGTCTGACTCTCTGCGACCCCATGAATCCCAGCACGCCAGGCCTCCCTGTCCATCACCAACTCCCGGAGTTCACTCAGACTCACGTACATCGAGTCAGTGATGCCATCCAGCCATCTCATCCTCTATCGTCCCCTTCTCCTCCTGCCCCCAATCCCTCCCAGCATCAGAGTCTTTTCCAATGAGTCAACTCTTCACATGACATGGCCAAAGTACTGGAGTTTCAGCTTTAGCATCATTCCTTCCAAAGAAATAGCAGGGCTGATCTCCTTCAGAATGGACTGGTTGGATCTCCTTGCAGTCCAAGGGACTCTCAAGAGTCTTCTCCAACACCACAGTTCAAAAGCGTCATTCTTCAGCGCTCAGCCTTCTTCACAGTCCAACTCTCACATCCATACATGACCACAGGAAAAACCATAGCCTTGGCGAGACAAACATTTGTTGGCAAAGTAATGTCTCTGCTTTTCAATATGCTATCTAGGTTGGTCATAACTTTCCTTCCAAGGAGTAAGCGTCTTTTAATTTCATGGCTGCAGTCACCATCTGTCGTGATTTTGGAGCCCAGAAAAATAAAGTCTGACACTGTTTCCACTGTTTCCCCATCTATTTCCCATGAAGTGATGGGACCGGATGCCATGATCTTCGTTTTCTGAATGTTGAGCTTTAAGCCAACTTTTTTTTTTTTTGGAGTGGCCATATTTTGTTGCTGTTTATTTATTTATTTTTTTAATTTTATTTTATTTTTAAACTTTACAATATTGAATTAGTTTTGCCAAATATCAAAATGAATCCACCACAGGTATACCCGCGTTCCCCATCCTGAACCCTCCACCCTTCTCCCTCCCCTCCCCTCCCTCTGGGTTGTCCCAGTGCACCAGCCCCAAGCATCCATTATCGTGCATAGAACCTGGACTGGCGACTCGTTTCATACATGATATTATAAGATGTTTCAATGCTATTC
>NW_011495050.1:7477504-7482642 GCF_000754665.1 Bison bison bison
ATGCGTTAGTATACTGTATTGGTGTTTTTCTTTCTGGCTTACTTCACTCTGTATAATAGGTTCCAGTTTCATCCATCTCATTAGAACTGATTCAAATGTATTATTTTTAATGGCTGAGTAATACTCTGTTGTGTATGTGTACCAAAGCTTTCTTATCCATTCATCTGCTGATGGGCATCTAGGTTGCTTCCATGTCCTGGCTATTATAAACAGTGCTGCGATGAACATTGGGGTACACGTGTCTCTTTCCCTTCTGGTTTCCTCAGTGTGTATGCCCAGCAGTGGGATTGCTGGATCATAAGGCAGTTCTATTTCCAGTTTTTTAAGGAATCTCCACACTGGTCTCCATAGTGGCTGTACTAGTTTGCATTCCC
The DNA here is from genome assembly GCF_000754665.1 of Bison bison bison. NCBI lineage: Eukaryota > Metazoa > Chordata > Mammalia > Artiodactyla > Bovidae > Bison > Bison bison. The sequence continues at coordinate 7,477,879 of NW_011495050.1, forward strand.
ACCAACAGTGTAAGAGGGTTCCCTTTTCTCCACACCCTCTGCAGCATTTATTGCTTGTAGACTTATGGATTGCAGCCATTCTGACTGGCGTGAAATGGTACCTCATAGTGGTTTTGATTTGCATTTCTCTGATAATGAGTGGTGTTGAGCATCTTTTCATGTGTTTGTTAGCCATCTGTATGTCTTCTTTGGCAAAATGTCTATTTAGTTCTTTGGTGCATTTTTTGATTGGGTCATTTATTTTTCTGGAGTTGAGCTGTAGGAGTTGCTTGTATATTTTTGAGATTAGTTGTTTGTCAGTTGCTTCATTTGCTATTATTTTCTCCCATTCTGAAGGCTGCCTTTTCACCTTGCTAATAGTTTCCTTTGTTGTGCAGAAGGTTTTAAGTTTTATTAGTTCCCATTTGTTTATTTTTGCTTTTATTTCCAATATTCTGGGAAGTGGGTCATAGAGGATCCTGCTGTGATGTATGTCGGAGAGTGTTTTGCCTATGTTCTTGTCTAGGAGTTTTATAGTTTCTGGTCTTACGTTGAGATCTTTAATCCATTTTGAGTTTATTTTTGTGTATGGTGTTAGAAAGTGTTCTAGTTTCATTCTTTTACAAGTGGTTGACCAGTTTTCCCAGCACCACTTGTTAAAGAGATTGTCTTTAATCCATTGTATATTCTTGCCTCCTTTGTCAAAGATAAGGTGTCCATATGTGTGTGGATTTCTCTCTGGGCTTTCTATTTTGTTCCATTGATCAATATTTCTGTCTTTGTGCCAGTACCATACTGTCTTGATAACTGTGGCTTTGTAATAGAGCCTGAAGTCAGGTAGGTTGATTCCTCCAGTTCCATTCTTCTTTCTCAAGATAGCTTTGGCTATTCAAGGTTTTTTGTATTTCCATACAAATTGTGAAATTATTTGTTCTAGCTATGTGAAGAATACCGTTGGTAGCTTGATAGGAATTGCATTGAATCTATAAATTGCTTTGGGTAGTATACTCATTTTCACTATATTGATTCTTCCAATCCATGAACATGGTATATTTCTCCATCTATTAGTGTCCTCTTTGATTTCTTTCACCAGTGTTTTATAGTTTTCTATATATAGGTCTTTAGTTTCTTTAGGTAGATATATTCCTAAGTATTTTATTCTTTCCGTTGCAACAGTGAATGGAATTGTTTTCTTAATTTCTCTTTCAGTTTCCTCATTATTAGTGTATAGGAATGCAAGGGATTTCTGTGTGTTGATTTTATATCCTGCAACTTTACTATAATCATTGATTAGTTCTAGTAATTTTCTGGTGGAGTCTTTAAGCCAACTTTTTCACTCTCCACTTTCACTTTCATCAAGAGGCTTTTGAGTTCCTCTTCACTTTCTGCCAGAAGGGTGGTGTCATCTGCATATCTGAGGTGATTGATATTTCTCCTGGGAATCTTGATTCCAGTTTGTGTTTCTTCCAGTCCAGCGTTTCTCATGATGTACTCTGCATAGAAGTTAAATAAGCAGGGTGACAATATACAGCCTTGATGAACTCCTTTTCCTATTTGGAACCAGTCTGTTGTTCCGTGTCCAGTTCTAAGTATCGCTTCCTGACCTGCATACAAATTTCTCAAGAGGCAGATCAGGTGGTCTGGTATTCCCGTCTCTTTCAGAATTTTCCATAGTTTATTGTGATCCACACAGTTAAAGGCTTTGGTATAGTCAATAAAGCAGAAATAGGTGCTTTTCTGGAACTCTCTTGCTTTTTCCATGATCCAGCGGATGTTGGCAATTTGATCTCTGGTTCCTCTGCCTTTTCTAAAACCAGCTTGAACATCAGGAAGTTCACGGTTCACATATTGCTGAAGCCTGGCTTGGAGAATTTTGAGCATTACTTTACTAGCGTGTGAGATGAGTGCAATTGTGCGGTAATTTGAGCATTCTTTGGCATTGCCTTTCTTTGGGATTGGAATGAAAACTGACCTTTTCCAGTCCTGTGGCCACTGCTGAGTTTTCCAAATTTGCTGGCATATTGAGTGTAGCACTTTCACAGCATCATCTTTCAGGATTTGGAATAGCTCAACTGGAATTCCATCACCTCCACTAGCTTTGTTCCATCACCTCCACTAGCTTTGTTATATAATGTTTATGATTATATACATTTATAAATATATATACACACATATATAGTTATTTCTTAGTAGTTTATAGTCAAATATTCTATGAATTTACTAATATTTTTCTCTGCTTATTTTATCAGCTCTTGCAAAAAGTATGTGAGTTTCTAAATGTGATTTTTAGTTCTAGCAACTTGTGTTATGTATTTAGAAACTACGTTACTAGGTACCAACAAATTTAGAACTGTTATATTATTTGTCAGAATAATTATATAGTCATTTTTAATGTTTTTATTTATTCTTCTCCACTTTTCTGTCTTATATTTCTAGAACTATACTATCTTCCTTAATTTAGGGCTTGCACAGTACATATTTGCCCATTCTTTCATTTATAATATATCATCCTGTACATAACTATCATGTGTCTCTTGTATGTATCATGAGTGTGTTTTAATAATTTAAATCCATTAATTTGTGTTAGTACTACTCATGCAGACCAAAATGTTCCTTAAATCTCTTCCATTTCTTTCATTTTCTTTTACATCCTAGGTGTTTTTGTTTTGTTTTGCTTTAGCTTAAATATTATCTTAATCTTATTTCCAGTACATTTTTATGTGCAATTAATTTTACATATTGAGATTTCAATTTCATTCATTACATTTTCAAGTTCTATAATTTTTATCGCATATGAAATTAATTGATTCTAGTTTCCTAGTAAATTCTCTATCACCATCTGTTTTCTTGAAAATATTCATGAGCTCTTTTACAGTACAGTTTCTGATAACTGCCATGATCGGACCATTTGCGGTTTGTTTAGATTGTCTTCATTTCTCTTGTATTTATTTCTTTTATGTGGGGTGATTTTCTAATTAAATGATAGGTATTTTGTATGAAAAATATACTAGAGTCCTAAATAATATAATGCCTTTTAGAGAAACTTCACTTTATTCACTTGTAATCAGATAGAGTAATGACAGATTAATCTGTAAGAAACTAGGTTGCTTGAGATGGAGTTAATGCTTCTGCCAATCCTCTACCTCTGACGCACCCTGCCTTTTCCTATTCTTTTATAGGGTTCCATCTGAGATTCTAGGAGTACCAATCAGAACACCCTCAGCCTTTGGCATGTCCTAAAGTTTTTATCTTCTCATCAAAAAGAGACTTTGAAAAATCATCACTGTCTTTCTACATCTTCTTGGCTTGTTTATCTTTCTGCCCAGTTCACATAAATAAATTTATTTTCTAGGAGGAAAATCACCATAGGTATGAGATTTACTGCTTGAATCTATTCAAAATGAAACTCTATTTCCAAATTTCTGGCTGATTTTGCAGCTGTAATCTTTAGCTTCATTTTTTTTTAATTTTGCTTTTTTATCCATAGTGAAAGTCGCTCAGTCGTGTCTGACTCTTTGACACCCCACGGACTGAACAGTCCATGGAATTCTCTAGGCCAGAATATTGGAGTGGGTAGCCTTTCCCTTCTCCAGGGGACCTTCCCAACCTAGGGATTGAACCCAGGTCTCCCGCATTGCAGGCAGATTCTTTACCAGCTGAGCCACAAGGGAAGCCCGTAGTACATGACCATAAAAGGATTCTGTACATGGGACTTATGCCTGTTTCCATTAAGAATGGGTGAGTCTTTTGAAGTAAAACATTCCTGAAGAATGTCAACTCTCTTTTCTTTTGTCTTCAAATTTATTTTAAATACATCTATATTTCCTAGGTATTCATAGAAAAACTCTCTCCAGAGTGGCAATTCCAACTGCATGTTGTAAATACTACTGGGATCAAACAACTTGAGAGCTGAAATGTGCCAGTGAAATTTGTAATAAGGAATCTCCAGTGAGTACCAAGCCCCACTTGAATGGCACTCTGTACTCTGGAATAAAAGGTAAATGAGTGTGGAAATAGAATGTGCAAAAATACTGTTTTGAAATGCTGCAGTGAAAGAGAGTGACTGGGATTCTGAGGGATAAAGGAAGCCAGAATTTTGGTTAAACTGAATATTTTGCTATTAAATCACTTAGGATAGAACAGGTGTGATATCTGCCAAATATTAAGATGGAAGATTTCAACAACTTAAGGGAGTAGTGCTGCCAGATGATATCAACATCAAATTAGCAATGGTTTTGCAAACAAGTAACATGGAAATGGCATAAGGATCAGACCTTATCACATAGGTTGTAAGAAAACAAACCTCCGCTTGTGAAGGATGTAGGGAACTCATGTCTTCAGGAGTTTTTTCTACTTTCTTTTTTCCTCATGAGTTATAATAAAAAACATTGAATATAGAAAGTAAAAAGAAAATAACAATTTAAAACAGTTATGAAGTGCAAAATCTTTCAGTTAACGTGAAATTTCCCATTTTTTCCCCTTCCATGTCTTAATCTCACATGGATAAATGGGGAAAATAATAGTACAGAATGTATTGATTTTGAAATGTTTGAACAGTTCCTGGAACATAACAAATGTCATATACATGTTCAGTTCAGTCTCTCAGTCTTGTCTGACTCTTTGCAACCCCATGGAATGCAGCACACCAGACCTCCCTGTCCATCACCAGTTCCCGGAGTTTACTCAAACTCATGTCCATTGAGTCAGTGATGCCATCCAATCATCTCATCCTCTGTCATCCCCTTCCACTCCCGCCTTCAATGTTTCCCATCATCAGGGTCTTTG
>NW_011495050.1:7483002-7489340 GCF_000754665.1 Bison bison bison
TTCTGTATGTTGAGCTTTAAGCCAACTTTTTCACTCTCCTCTTTCAGTTTCATTAAGAGGCTCTTTAGTTTTTCTTCACTTTCTGCCATAAGGGTGGTGTCATCTGCATATCTGAGGTTATTGATATTTCTCCTGGCAATCTTGATTCCAGCTTGTGCTTCCTCCAGTCCAGCGATTCTCATGAGGTACTGTACATACAAGTTAAATAAGCAGGGTGACAATATATAGTCTTGACATACTCCTTTTCCTATTTGGAACCAGTCTGTTGTTCCATGCCCAGTTCTGTTTCTGCCTGACCTGCATACAGGTTTCTCAATAGGCAGGTCAGGTGGTTTGGTATTCCCATCTCTTTCAGAATTTTCCACAGTTTATTGTGATCCACACAGTCAAAGGCTTTGGCATAGTCAATAAAGCAGAAATAGATGTTTTTCTAGAACTCTCTTGCTTTTTTGATGATCCAGCGGATGTTGCAATTTGATCTCTGGTTCCTCTGCCTTTTCTAAAACCAGCTTGAATACCTGGAAGCTTATGGTTTACATATTGTGGAAGCCTGGCTTGGAGAATTTTGCACATTACTTTATTAGAGTGAGATGAGTGTAATTGTATGGTAGTTTGAGCTATATATGAGGTCATATATAGGTATGAGGTATATCTATGTTAGATATTACTAAATGCATTTCTTTGGGACATTTAGAAAATGATCATGAAACATACAATGACTGGAAAGAAGCAGTGATTTATTCTTTACCAGAAAGATATGTTATCTTCTGCAATGAATATGAGAAGATATGTATTAGAAAGAATTGCTATTTAGGAGCCTAATTTTTTCAAATTTCTCTTATCACCAATTAGAAGTTTGGAAACTGATTGAAACAAGCATGAATTGGATCTGAGTGTTCAACTGTAATCAGCAGGCTAAATTTCCCATGTGATGAAGGAGTAGAACAAAAGTATTGCCATTAACAGAAAAAAAATTCAAACTTAAGATTATGGGATGAGAAGTAGGGGTTAGGGTTTTAATGTAAATTTGGGGGGATAGTTCATAACAGAACAGAATAGTTCATAACAGAACAGAAATACAGAGAAAAGTTTATATACTTTGAAACATCCATTGTAGGATGTAGCTAATAATCTATCCAGAAAGATGATATACACTAATGATAATAGCAATAATTTGGCCAAGAAATCATCTATTCTTATAAATAATGAAATGGCAAGTAAGTGAATTTGCACAAACTGCCTCTAATTCCTCTGCATATGTGAATAATACAATATTTTAAATGCCTGGAGTTCTTTAGGAGAATATGTAACTTAAATAATGTAAACATATCTGAAAGTTTCTTAACATTAACACTTCTGTATTACTAAATGAAAATAACCGCATACCTGAAATTTTTCCTTAAATGACTTTGCCAAAGAACTAAGTGACCTTGTATGACTTTGTATTACTTCCTTGTGCTTCAGAGACAATGGAAGCCTGATAGAGCAGATGGTGTAAACATATCAGCTGTTAACCATGCATATCCTCATCTCACCTGGACTGCTTCCTCTCCCTTCCCCTGATTGCATGCTCTCTGGTGTCAAACCTCGCTGTCACATATCTTTGTGTGCCTTCTCCTCTTCCTATAACAATAGTATCTTTGTAAAACATTTTCTTGGCTAGTTTACTTCTGAGAATAATATTCAGCAATCTCCCTAAAAACTGAGATTTTGGTGAGCATAACGTAACAAGAGCAAACTCAAATTCTTTATGTCCAGTTGCATGTGTGTAAAATTTCCAAGGTTAGCAGCAGGTATTCACTTGGTCAGGGAGTAGATACAAATGTAATGTGACATTTAATATAATCACAGAAAGGTCCAAAACTAGCTAAATGTAGTCACCTTTATGGTCACACATACATCTAAAAGTATTTGTCAAATGTAAAAAGTATTTTAGTAATTGTGAGAATAAACTTAGAAGATAGGAAGGAAAGAGCTAGCCACCTTCACTGAAGAAAATAAAATAAAAATATCATCTGTAGTTTGGGAACAGTAGGACAATATCTCTATAAAGAGAACAGAAATAAAAATAGATTATTAGTTTCACCTTATCAGTGAAACAGATCACTAGCTTGAAATAACAATGCCCCTCACACCAAATATTAATTAATCTACTCAAAGAATATTCATGAGTATACTCTAACCAATGAATGTTAACATATTAAGATAAACACTAGAAATACAATAATAGAACCAGAGAATCAGAATACACAGCAACAAAAGAGCATATTTAGAGAATGAATTAGGTAATGATAATACCTATATATACATATATATATGTATATATATACACACATATATATAAATACTTTAAAAAGAGAAGTTTGGTTGTTATATAAGTTTAGAACAAGCGATCTGACTTTAGATAGCCAAAGGCAGATTATCTTTGTCAGAAACACAAAAAAACTGAAGAAAGAAAAAGAAAAATCTGTAGAAAGGTCAATGAGGGAATGCTTTCCAGGCAGATAAGAGAATATATATAAGGGTCAGATATGATGGTTGTGAATGTGTATTATGGTAAAAAGTGGCAAAATTATCTGGTGATGGTGACAGAAGGGAAGAGGCTTAAGACTAGAACAATGAACCTGAGCCAAATATTGTAAAGCATCACCAACATGTGGATTTATTCTAAGAATAAACGTGTATTAAAACCATTTTAGTGTGAAACGTTATATGCTTAATTTTTTCTTCTGTGTTACTTTTTTTTTTCTTTCAAAACTGTTATTATACACAGTGCCAAGTAACCAAAAGCTGGCCAAGTTCAACTGTCCTTCAGGGGATTAGTGGCTATGTAATTGTTCAGAAGTAAAATACTGCAGGCCAGAATCTAGATCTACCTAAAAATGAAGAGCACAGAAAAAAGAATAAAATGAAGCAAAATAAAATCTCTTATTATCCTTATGGCTCTAAAAGTTAACTGTTTAGGGTAGTAATGGTAACAAGGTATTGGGTATTTAGAGCCTAGAGAGAGCTGAAATGAGTGATAACAGTGTGCAAGGGATGGATTTGTTATAATAGGCCTGCACTAGCCCTGAAGTGGTATAATATTATTTTACGGTAAAACTAGAAAAGTTGTGGATGTATATGGAAAACTGTAGGGTAAACATTGGAAAGAAAAAAAATAAACTAAAAAAGGAAGCATACGTTATACACTAACAAGGGCGATAGAACAGAATCATATAAAATGTTCTATCAAAATCAAAAGTCAAAAAAGAGGGAAAGAAGAAAAATAAATGACGAATCTAATGAAAAAAAAGTCATAAATGTAGTAGATTAATTCAACATATTTGTAAATATTTGCAAATGGTCCAAATATGCCAATTAGGATAGACGTCAAACTTCCTAAATGAACAAGATACATTATGTTATATATAAGAAACTCGCTTTAAATGCAAAAACCCTGATGGATTAAAAGTAAATATATAAAGAAAGAAACATCATGCTAGCATTAATAAAATGAAACCAGAATATATATATATACACTTATATATATTACAGAGAAAGGAATATTTAGAACAAGGAACATTATCAGGTATACAGAGGGAAGGGTGTTCCATAATGAGAACTGGTCAAGTTTCCAAGAATGCCTAACAATCATTAACATGGATGTACCTAACAACTGAGCATCGAAATAGGTGAAACAAAGATGGAAGATTTTCTCTAAGAGGTCCATGATTAATAAGAAATGGAACAGACACAAAGATAAACCAATACAGAGTGCTGTAGTGCTCTGCCATGGCAGAGATGTGGTCAACGATTATGATTAAGTGCTTTGCAAACACAGAGGAGAGTACCACTAGCTTCTTGATGAAGTTTGATGATGCTTACTGGAACGGGCGACATTGATGCTAGAAGTTGAAAGACTGGGATTAGAACTCCCTTTGTTGGGTTATTTGGTAGCAATTTTAAACAAATTCAGTAAAATGAGAACAAACACTGAAACAAAAAATGTGTTGTTTCTTTTAATGAAAGTTTAGCTTAGATGCCGCCACATGCAATAACTTGTTCACCAAAGTACAATTTTATCTGTGGAATAATAAGCATATATTAGGTTTTCAACCAAATGGAAAGATAATTATCTATATATACGTCAGGATCCACTTTAAAATCTTTGGTGCTAATTTGAACTTGTAGTGTACACTGTGCTACAATTGCTAAGATAGATGCCTGATTTCACATTTGCTCAAAAAGACAGAATGGAGTACATTTTCCAATGAACACAGTTCTATGTCATAACATGTTACTATTATAATTCAATTCAACTTTCCACATCTAGCTGTAGCTATATTTGACTCTAGAAATACCCTAGTTTACACGAGAGTCTAGATGTTATAACAGATTTTTTATCATATGATGTTGCTAATAAAGACTAAAGTACATGCTGCTCTGATTCCTGCTGTTTCATGATTTTATAGCTTTACTTGTGTATAAGATTTCAACAAATTGCTTAATTGTATGATAATAAGCAATATGATTTTTTTCTTGATAAAATTTTATTACATTCTAGTCAGTATTTAATATCATACAGTCTAACCCTAATAACAAGTAGGGTCAAAAATGGTTTGGTGTGTGAAAGCAATAGAATATTATTTGACCTTTTATTTAAACAATATTAAAGTTATATCTTAATATTCACCCATAAGTATTTATTCTTATAAATCTTTATTCTTCACATGAAACTCTATCAAAACTTCTGTGCTGTGTGCTGTAAAATTAAACAGCAGCATCTTCTCTGTTATATCTATTTCTTAGTAACATTAATTAGGTCTGACTCAAAATCCCTGTAAGAAAGCTGATGTTGTATTTTATATTATTTTTCTTATTTTTGATACTAGTATTTACAATTTTATTATATATTAGGAATGTTAAGAATAATTGTACAGGGACTTCCCTGGTGGTCCAGTGGTTAAAACTCCACACACCAATGCAGGAGGCACTGGTTTGATCCCTGGTCAGAGAAATAAGATCTCACATGCTGTGCAGGGCAGCCTGGAAATAAATAAATAATTTAAACAAAGAATAATTGTACATTTAGACATAGTAAATATCAAACAATTCCATTAGGTTATTTATCCACAGATGTGCAATAACAACACTGCAAATAAACATGTGTCTTGAATTAACAATTCCTTTGTGTTGTCATAGTCCAGTACTTTGTTCTACATGAATATGAAGCATAGATTCTTTACACATTGGAGAATGAATAGAAAGCCATTGTAAAATAATTACCATATAAAGGTCCTGATACAACATCTGGCATCAATATTATGTTTCTAAAAAATGTTCATGTTAAAATGGGGACACATGTATACCTGTGGAGGATTCATTTTGATATTTGGCAAAACTAATACAATTATGTAAAGTTTAAAAATAAAATAAAATTAGAGAAAAAAAAATAAAAAAAATAAAAATACAATAGCATAATATTTCTCAAGTGACTTTTAATTTTGCATTTTCAACTTGCATAAAAGGTAAATAAGAAAAAGATGAATAACTACGTGGAAAAGCAAACAAGTATGAAAAGAGGTCAGACTATCTATTCACAAAATATTTTATTTATATGTGTTAAAGTACATCTCATCAAAAAAGCAAGACATTTCCAGAAAAACATCTACTTCTGCTTTATTGACTATGCCAAAGCCTTTGACTGTGTGGATCACAATAAATTGTGGAAAATTCTGAAACAGATGGGAATACCAGACCACCTGACCTGCCTCTTGAGAAACCTATATGCAGGTCAGGAAGAAACAGTTAGAACTGGACATGGAACAACAGACTGGTTCCAAAATAGGAAAAGGAGTACGTCAAGGCTGTATATTGTCACCCTGCTTATTTAGCTTATATGCAGAGTACATCATGAGAAACACTGGGCTGGATGAAGCACAAGCTGGAATCAAGATTGCCGGGAGAAATATCAATCACCTCAGATATGCAGATGACACCACCCTTCCTTATGGCAGAAAGTGAAGAAAAATTTAAGAGCCTCTTGATGAAAGTGAAAGAGGAGAGTGAAAAAGTTGGTTTAAAGCTCAACATTCAGAAAACTATGATCATAGCATCCGGTCCCATCACTTCATGGAAAATAGATGGGGAAATAGTGGAAATAGTGGCTGACTTTATTTTTCTGGGCTCCAAAATCACTGCAGATGGTGACTGCAGCCATGAAATTAAAAGACACTTACTCCTTGGAAGGAAAGTTATGACCAACCTAGACAGCATATTAAAAAGCAGAGACATTACTTTGTCAACAAAGGTCCATCTAGTCAAGGCTATGGTTTTTCCTTTGGTCATGTATGGAT
>NW_011495050.1:7489546-7509113 GCF_000754665.1 Bison bison bison
GGACTGCAAGGAGTTCCAACCAGTCCATCCTAAAGGAGATCAGTCCTGGGTGTTCATTGGAAGGACTGATGTTGAAGCTGAAACTCTAATACTTTGGCCACCTGATGAGAAGAGCTGACTCATTGGAAAAGACCCTGATGCTGGGAAAGATTGAGGGCAGGTGGAGAAGGGGATGACATAGGATAAGATGGTTGGATGGCATCACCAACTCAATGGACATGGGTTTGGGTGGACTCCGGGAGTTCGTGATGGACAGAGAGGCCTGGCATTCTGCGATTCATGGGGTCGCAAAGAGTTGCACATGACTGAGCGAGTGAACTGAACTGTCCTTGTCTATAAATGACTGCATGTTTGACTCCTATACAATTTTTTTTTTAAATAGGGGCTTCCCAGGTGGCGATAGTGGTGAAGAACCCTTGTGCCATTGCAAAATGATGCATGAGACAAGGGTTCTATCCCTGGGCTGGGAGGATCCCCTGGAAGAGGACATTGCAACCCATTCCAGCATTCTTGCCTGGAGAATTCCATGGACTGAGAAGCCTGGCTTACAGGCTGCAGTCTATAGGGTTGCAAAGAGTCAGACATGACTGAAGCTACTTCACATGCACAAACCAATTTTTACTTATCAGATTTAAAAAGATACTTTGCTAATTATCTTGTTTAGAGATATATTTGAAAACAGTCTCCCTTTTATATTACTGATGGGAATGAATGCTTGCTTAATCAAGTGAGGAAGGTGAATTTTGCATTGTGTATCGGAATTTGTATTACTGTCCTCCCTTATTCACTGTTTTGCTTCACAGGGTTTCAGCCACTTGTGCTCTATCATGGTTCAAAGATATTATGGAAAATCTCATAAAGAAACAACCCATGAGTTTCCTATAGTGCACTGCTCATCTGGGTAGCATGATGAATTCTTGCATATCCGTGCTCCATCCTGCCTGGTATGTGAATCTTCCCTTTGGGTAGCTGTCTGGGTTATCAGATTGACTGTCACAGTACTGCAGTGCTTGTTACCAAGTAACCTTTTTTTAGGTAATAATGGACCTACTGGGCAAAAGTAGCAATGCTTGCAGTATTTGGGATATGCCAAAGCAAAGCTATAAAGTGCGTCCTTTAAAGGAAAAGGTGAATGTTCTAAACTGAATAAGGAAAGAAAAAAGTCCTATGCTGAGTTTGGAAGATTTACAGTAAGAATGAATCTTCTATCTGTGAAATTGTGAAGAATGAAGAAGAAATTTGTGTTAGTTTTGCTGTTGCACCTCAAATCACAAAGGCCACAGTAAGTGATAAATTCTTAGTTAAAATGGAAAGATATTAAATTTGTACAGGAAAATATTTTGAGGGAGAGAGAACACATTCACATATAACTTTTACTATAGTTTCTTTTTATGATTATTCTCTTTCTTTTACTATTAGTTGTTGATCCTTTACTGTACCTAATTTATAAATTAAACTTTATAATAGGCATATATGTATAGGAAAAAACATAATATGTATTGGGTTTGCTACTTTCATGGTTTCAGGTAGCTATTAGAGGTCTTGGAACTTGTCCCCTTGCAGTGAAAGCAGGGAATACTATAATGCTTATTTTTATGAGAAATTTCATTTCTGGGCATTTTTCTTTCAGATTAATATATACAACACTATTTATATTGGCCAAATATGAAAATTCCTAAGGCTTATCATTAGGGAACTGGCAAAATAAATTATGCTCTATTCATAAAAGAAAGACTGTCTAATTAGATACCAATCTGTGAACACAATGTGTAATATATTTTCATATAGAACAAGTAAATATCTAATGTGATAAACACATTGCATGTTCTAATTCAAGACACTTGATTACTCTTATATATAATTTTTTAAATAGGATGATCTTTGTACATAATCACAAACTAACAGAGAAGTTTAAGATATTCTTGTATATAAAGTGAAAAAAGATACTAAACATTATGCAAAATACATGCTCATGCAAGAAACAATATTTCATGCAGTAGTAAAGAATCCGCCTGCCAATGCAGGAGACACAAGAGACCCAGGTTTGATCCCCGGGTTGGGAAGATCCCCTAAAGTAGGAAATGGCAACCTGCTCCACCTTCTTGCCCCGAAAATTCCATGGACAGAGGAGCCTGGTGGGCTAGAGTCCTTGGGACCAAAAAAGAATCCAACACAATTGAGCGAATGAGCATGCACAGTATGTGTGTAAAATGCCTCTGTCTTTCTGCAAAACACCTTTTCATTATTTTGAAATGTATTAAATTGCATATAACATGTATACAGAATATTGTACTGAAATCATGAGGAACTTGACACGTTCCTGCAAAAGGCTTCCCAGTGGTGCTAGAGGTAGAGTCCACCTGCCAAAATAGCTGACACATGAGAGGCAAGTTGGATCCCTGGATCAGGAAGCTCCCCTGGAGTAGGAAGTAGCAATTTGCTACTGTATTCTTGCCTGGAGAATCTCATAGACAGAGGAGCCTGGCTGGCTATGGTCTGTGTTGTTGCAAAGAATCAGATACAACTGAGCATAGCACAGCAGCAGCACAGTCATTTATCTGTGTTACAAAGTGAGTATTACCAAGATCAAGCCCCATGCCCATCTTTATAACTACCCCCACCTTTCTTTCCAGATATAATAACATGGGTAACTTTAAAAACTGTGGAAAATGAAACATTATTCACAGATAAATAAGGATAAAAGTGACATTCTTTGTCAAAGGTTTTACCAATCAAAGGTCAATGGAGTGACATCTTGGATGTGCCTAGGTTGGACACAACATGTTGAAACTAATGTAGTAGGTATGCTTGTGTTTTGGCTAGTATGGGCAGATACTTTTCTGGTGAACCATAGTTCCTTTTTTCTTGTTGCATATTGTCCTTTCATGTGAATTTAACTCTATTTACTCAAACACTCTACTGTTGACAGATATTTGGATTATTTCAGTTTGGGGTTTACAATTCATAGAGCTCGTGAATATATGCCCCATAATTTTATTATATATTTAGGTATACTTTTGTTGAATATCTGATTAAACTTGAATTTCTGAATAGTGTATGCTCAAGCTTGACTTAAATAGAGAATGCTGTATGTAATGCCACTTCTGTGGTATGTCAAAGATTTGACATTTTAATAATAGCATAACAATAGCACATTGAATTTATTAATAATATTTAAGTATTTCTCTATATATTCAAACAATGATAAATACATATATATGTAGAATATTGCTCTCAAATAATTTGTTAAAGATTTTGGAGCATATACACAGACCAAATCCAAACAATTCTAATTAATATCTGCACGACAAGAAATTTTTACATTGAGTGTCTAGTGAAAAAATTGATTGTATTTATATATCAGAAGAAGTTAGACGCAAGTTTTAATATAGATTTTGTAATGCTACCAAAAAATCTAATCCTTCTTTAGGAGTAAATCTAATGGAAGAGGTACATGATTAACATAAAAACTTATAAAATATTTCCAGAGGATAATGAAGAAATAATGTAGAAAAACGTTTTGCATGGTTATAGAATAAAGGGCTCATTATTTTAATGTCATATATCCTCATATTTTTTCTCATATCTCAGTGCAAAACTTTTTTTGGTATATGTTCACAAGTTGAAACAAATACATGTATGGCATGTAAAAGTTCAATATTAACTAATACAATGTTTAATAAGAACTAAATAATTATAAAAATAATGTTTCCCTTAAAATAAGATAGAAAATTAGTAATAAAGGCAGAATATTAATAGTAGCCAGAGGAAAGTAGCACATTATTTGCAGATAAATAAACATAAATGCAGAGAAGGCAATGGCACCCCACTCCAGTACTATTGACTGGAAAATCCCATGGACAGAGGAGCCTGGTGGGCTGCAGTCCATGAGGTCACTAAGAGTTAGACACGACTGAGCGATTTCACTTTGACTTTTCACTTTCATGCATTGGAGAAGAAAATGGCAACACACTCCAGTGTTCTTGCCTGGAGAATCCCAGGGACAGGAAGCCTGGTGGGCTGCTGTCTATGGGGTCGCACAGAGTCAGACACAACTGAAGCAACTTAGCAGCAGCAGCAGCAAACATAAAAATGATAGTCAAAGCTGTATGAGCCAAAGGTCAATGGAATGACATCTCTGAAGTCCTGGGAAGGAAGGGGGAGGAAATTTTACTGGCGACCATTCAATAATCTGTCAAATGTCATTTAAAAATAAAAATTAAATGGAGATTTTTCAAAAAATTAATTTTTAATTATCAGCAAAATTTATCACAAATAATGGTAATAACCATTCTCAAGGCAGGAATCAAATGATATAGAAGAATATGAGTGAAAGCAGAAATTTTACCTACACATAAAAGTATTGGTTATCTGGAAAAGGTCAGTTTTCATTCCAACCCCAAAGAAAGGCAATGTCAAAGAATGTTCAAACTACTGAACAATTGCACTCATCTCACATGCTAGTAAAGTAATGCTCAAAATTCTACAAGCCAGGCTTCAGTAGTACATGAACCATGAACTTCCAGATGTTCAAGCTGGTTTTAGAAAAGGCAGAGGAACCAGAGATCAAATTGCCAGCATCCACGGGATCATTGAAAAAGCAAGAGAGTTCCAAAAAAATATCTATCTATGTTTTATTGACTATGCCAAAGCCTTTGACTGTGTGGATCACAATAAACTGTGGAAAATTCTGAAAGAGATGAGAATACCAGACCACCTGACCTGCCTCTTGAGAAACCTATATGCAGGTCAGGAAGAAACAGTTAGAACTGGACATGGAACAACAGACTGGTTCCAAATAGGAAAAGGAGTACATCAAGGCTGTATATTGTCATCCTGCTTATTTAACTTATATACAGTACATCATGAGAAATGCTGGACTGGAAGAAACACAAGCTGGAATCAAGATTGCTGGGAGAAATATCAATAACTTCAGATATGCAGATGACACAAACCATTATGACAGAAAGTGAAGAGGAACTAAAAAGCTTCTTGATGAAAGTGAAAGAGGAGAGTGAAAAAGTTGGCTTAAAGCTCAACATTCAGAAAACTAAGATCATGGAATCTGATCCTGTCACGTCATGGCAGGTAGGTGGGGAAACAGTGGAAACAGTGGCAGACTTTATTTTGGGGGGCTCCAATATCACTGCAGATGATGATTACAGCCATGAAATTAAAAGACGCTTGCTCCTTGGAAGGAAAGTTATGACCAACCTAGACAGCATATTGAAAAGCTGAGATATTACTTTGTCAACAAAGGTCTGTCTAGTCAAGGCTATGGTTTTTCCTGTGGTCATGTATGGATGCGAGAGTTGGACTGTGAAGAAAGCTGAGCGCTGAAGAATTGATGCTTTTGAACTGTGGTGTTGGAGAAGACTCTTGAGAGTCCCTTGGACTGCAAGGAGATCCAAATAGACCATCCTAAAGGAGATCAGTCCTGGGTGTTCATTGGCGGGACTGATGCTGAAGCTGAAACTCCAGTACTTTGGCCACCTCATGCGAAGAGTTGACTCATTGGAAAATACCCTGATTTTTGGAGGGATTGGGGACAGGAGGAGAAGGGAATGGCAGAGGATGAGATGGCTGGTTGGCATCACCGACTCAGTGGACATGAGTTTGGGTAAACTCCAGGAGTTGGTGATGGACAGGGAGGCCTGACATGCTGTGATCCATGGGGTCGCAAAGAGTAGAACATGACTGAGCAACTGAACTGTACTGAAAAGCCTTTTTGTTATTTTAACAAATTTCTTAAAATTATAATGGTTATATTCAAACATACTTACAATGTAAAGTTTGTAACATACGTCTAAGTAAAATGTATGATGAAAACAGCACAAGAAGAAGGAGGAGAAAAATATACCAAGCCCTTTATGTTGAGTGTGATTTGTACATTATTTGAAAGTAAATAGTTAAAATATATATTGTAAGTCCTGGCCTAAGCAGTAAAATCAAAACAGAGATATAGCTACTAAGCTCATAGTGAAGATAAAATTCTTAACAAATAATTAATCTAAAAGAAGATAAGAAAAGACAAAAAGAGAACAAATGGGACAAACCTAAAATATCATAAAGTGGTACATTTAAACCTAATCATACCCTATTCATATAAAATGTAAATGGTGTAAACAATAAAACAATTTTAAAGAGATTAGATTTAGTTAAAAAAGCAACTTGCAACAACATAATCCTACAAGAAAGCCATTTTAAACCTAAATACAAACGTTAAAAATAAATTTTGAAATATAAATCCTACTCTGAGTTGAATCCAATAATTTCAGACAAAGTAGGATGAAAAACAAGAAATTGTCAGAGATAAAAAAGAGATATTTCTTGAAAGTAATTCAGAGTTTGTAAAATATAAATATATGTGCACCTAAAGCAGTTTCAAAATACTTCAGGTGAAAACCTTAAGAATTAAAGTAATAGACAGATCTATACTTATAGTTGAGGATTTAAATAGAATAAGTGATAGGAAAACCTGAGGAAAAAAATCAGTAGAACATATAGGACTTGGACAAGTTGACAAATTATGCCACTGCAAATTGTAAGATTCAAACAGGATATTCAACAAATTAGGTTACATGACTTTCAGTGAGTAAGCTCCTCAAGAAATTCAATAGAATTTATGTCTTGCAAAATATATTATCTGCACAGGTAACTAAAATTAGATTTTTTTTCAGAATGACATTTGGAATAACTATACATATTACAATTTCAAAAACTGGATGTAAATCTGAGGAATATGCAGGTGAAAGAAAAATTTACCAGAGAAATAACATTATGTTGACTTGAATAAAAATTACAGTACAACCTATTATGGGTTATGAGGTGCAACAAAATATTATGAAAGAAAAAATTTCTAGCAATAAATTTTATATTAGAATATAAAACATGCAAAGCAGTGTTTAAATTCTTACAAACCTGGAAAAAATAAGTAAACTAAACCTAAAGAAAATAAAGGCAATGCTAAAGAGTAGAAATAAATTGAGTAGAAACAAAACAAAACAAAACAAAATCAGTGAAACCCAAAAACCGATTCTGTTAAAATTTTAATAAAATTGATGAATGTCTCTGCTAGCTTATCAAGAAATAAAAGAATAATAATACAAATATCAAGGTAGGAGGACAATACAAATATTTAAAGATTATAAGCTAGTAAGGCAACATCACTGGAAATGTGATAGCAGAAAAATATTTATAACTAGTAAGTCAAGAATGAATATAAAATGGAATTTAAAAAATTAAACTAAAAGTATAATGATAAGACAAACATATGTATAGTCAAAGTTATGATTTTTCCAGTAGTCATGTATGGATGTGAGAGTTGGACCATAAAGAAAGCTGAGTGCTGAAAAATTGATACTTTTGAATTGTGGTTTTGGAGAATATACAAATTATGGTTTTGGACACTAAGGAGATTAAACCTTTCAATTCTAAAGGATATCTACCCTGAATATTCAATGGAAGTACTGATTCTGAAGCTGAAGCTACAATACTTTGGCCATCTGATGTGAAGAACTGACTTATTGGAAAAGACCCAGATGCTGGGGAAGATTGAGGGCAGGAGGAGAAGGGGTTGACAGAGGATGAGATGGTTGGATGGGATCACAGACTCAGTGGATATAGTGAAGGACATGGAAGCCTGGCATACTGCAGTTCATGGGGTCGCAAAGAGTCAGATATGACACAGCAACTGAAGAACCACAGAATAATAAGAAATATAACTGATTAAAGAACAGATACTAAAGTTGCAGGATACAAAATTAAAACCCAGAAATCTGTTGCATTTCTAAACACTAACAATGAAAGTTCAGAAAGACAAATTAAGGAAATAGTCCCAACTACCATCACACACACACATATATACACACAAAGAAGAAAACTACCTAAGAAGGCAAAGACCTGCATTTCACAAACTATAATATCCTGATGAAAGAAGTCAAAGATAATATAAATAGATGGAAAGATATGCTGTGTTTTTGGATTGGAAGAACTGATATTGTTGAAATGACTATACTACCCAATGCAATCTGCAGATTCAATGCAATCCCTATCAAATTACTCATGGCATTTTCTTAGAGAACTAGCACAATTTTTTTGTTCACAATTTATATAGAAAGATCAAAGACCCTGAATAGCCAAAGCAATCATGAAAAAGAAAAACAATGCTGGAGGAATCAGGCTCCCTGACTTTAGACTATGCTACAAAACTACCGCAAGCAAAACATTATGGTAGTGGCACAAAAACTGGACTAAAAAGCAATCCCACTCCTAGGCATATACCCACAAAAAATCATAAATTGAAAACATATATGCACCCCAGTGCTCGCTGCAGTGCTAACTGCAGTGCTATTTACAATAGCCAGAACATAGAAGCAACTTAAATGCTCAATAGAGAATGGATAAAGATGATTACAATGGAATATTACTCAGCCATAAAAAAGAATGAAATGCCTTTTGCAGGAACGTGAATGGATCTAGTGATTATCATACTACATGAAGTCAGAGAAAGACAAATATAATATGTCTCCCATGTGGAATCTATCTTTCTAAAGGATACAAATGAACCTATTTATAAAACTGTAACATTCATACAGATATTGAAAAGAAATTTATGGTTAACAAAGGGAAACATAAGGAGGGGAACGTAAATCAGGAGCTTTGGATGAATATACCCACACTACTATATAACACACACACACACACACACATATATATATATATAATTGGATTTCCTGATGACTTAGTAAAGAATCTACCTGCAATGCAGGAGACCTGGGTTCAGTCCCTGGGTTGGGAAAATCCCCTGGAGGAGGGCATGTCAACCCACTCCAGTATTCTTGCCTGAGAATCCCCATGGCCAGAGTAGCCTGGTGGGCTGCAGACCATGAGGTTGCAAAGACTTGGACACAACTGAGTGACTAAGCACACAGCACATATATAAGATAGATAACCAACAAGGACATACTGTATAGCACAGATAACTCTACTCAATATTCTGTGATAACCTATAAGACAAACTCTAAAAAAGAACATATGTATATGTATACCTAAATCACTTTGTACACCTGAAACTAACACAACATTTAAATCAAATATATACCAATAAAATTGTTATTTTTTTGAATACTATAAAAAAAGAGATAGGAAGAGAACTTCTCCTAACTTTGTGTCCTTTTCAGGACTTTTCCCTCTACAAGTTTGCTGACCTCTTCTTTTTCATTCTTGGCTGCATCCTTCCAAGAAAGCCTGGCTCATAACTTATCTCATCTGTAGGATCTGTTTCTCTTTATATGACATATTGTAGACGTACTTCCTTGAGAAAGTGAAATATGTAGACTGGAAAACACTTAAAATATAATATCTGCTTATATTCTTGTTTTTGGACTTTAAAAATAACATTTGCAACTCAGTCATCAACAGAAAAACAATAACAACAGACAAATGATATGTGAGCACACTTTTCTTTAGGAGATGGATGAAATGACATTATACACATGAAAAATGAACCACATCATTTGCCTTATTATTAGATAAATCAAACTAAAGTTATAAGGAAATACTATCATACATCCACTAAAATGTCTTAAAATTTAAAAAATGGAACAATACATCATGCTACTAAAGTTATGAAGCCGTTGAAATGTTCATGTATTGATGAAAGGAATGTGACAGTGCAGTCACTTTAAAAACAACTTGGTAACTTTTTATAAAATGAAACATCTACTTATTTTCCCCAGTAATTTCCCTCTCTGTTTCTCCCTTCCCAAATGAAGATATATATCGTCATAAAATATTTATGTGAATATTTCCATTTCACATAACTGAAAGCATGCAGGAACAAAATGATACAACTGAACTTCCCATCCTTTCTGTATGATCTTGAACTTGATACTTATAAAGTGTGCATGTGTACATATATTTCTTAGCTAGAAAATGCAGAGACCATTACTTCTAAGGGCTTCTCAGGCTGTGTTAGTAGTAAAGAATATGCCTGCAATGCAGGAGACAGAACAGAGGCAGGTTCCATCTCTGGTTCAAGAAGATACCCTGGAGTAGGAAATGGCAATCCATTCCAGTATTCTAGCCTGGAAAATTCCATGAACAGAGGAGCCTGACAGGCTACATTCTGCAGAACATCAAGAGTCGAACACAACTGGGTGACTATGCATTGATTCTAAAACTATCTTTTATTAAGGGAAATTCTGATGTATCAAAGTAACTATTTTGAATATGGGTAAAACATAACATATTAAGCTAAATCATCTTAATTTACTTAGAAGAAAAATACTATAAATGTTACATATTTTAAGTATGTATGGCTTGAAAACAACTTCTCAACCTCGATTACAAACATTTTTAAGTTACATAAAATTATCATGTGCAGTCAGATAAAGAAGGCAATAACCATTTATACACAGTGATTCTGATATTGAAAGTTATGAAAATTAAACTACAACACTGATTTCAGTACTTCTATTATTTATCTTGTCAAAGGAGTAGCGTTTTCATGCCATCTGAAGCTATCAGTACACTGCTATGCATTCCCAGAATCATCAATCCCTGAATGCTTGAGATAAGATTAACCTACAGTATAGTGAAGACCCATATCATGAGTAAACTGGGCATTTTTTATTTCTTTTTGAATAATGACTTTATAGAAATTGTTTATATAATATGGTAGATTCATGCTTGACAAAACAATTTTTTTTACTTTTAATTGTCTTAGTGAAATAGAGACTGCATCAAATGGTTGCTATAATCAAAGAAGTAATTAACTTTAATTGAATGTCTGGGTACAAGGAACTATTTCATGATAGAAAACTACAAGGCAGGCAAAGAAACATATAATTGTATTTATTCCATTATAACTTGGATCTAAAATTAAAATAATTGAAAATCTATTCATATTCTCTTTGTTTATTACCTAGAATTGAATTTACTGAGTGAAATACAGCTAGGTTAGGTCATATTTTATATACAAAAGGAGTAAAATACAGAATTTGTTTTCTTATTTGTCTGAAATAGATATTCAAAAGTTTTAATTCTCTTTTCTATAATTATTGAAGACTGGATATTTGATCAAAATCAGATGTTTACAAGATACTTAAAAGGATATACAATTTGGAAAAATTTTAAAAGAATAAGTATCAAAATGAAATTATATTAGTACTGATATAAAAATGTCAGAAATTTATTAGGGACAAGGTAAGTTTATTTTGGCTTTGTTTTCTTTTTTTCCCTTTAAGCCCTATATTTGGCACTCCATCCTAAATAGTGACTTTAGGACTTTCTTATATACCACCCCGTAATAGGGTGGATATTATCCATTTGTTATTCACTAATTATTGCACTTATAATAAAAAGCAGAGACATCACTTCACTGACAAAGGTTCATCTAGTCAAAGTTATGGTTTTTCCAGTGGTCAAGTACAGATACAAGAGTTGGATCATAAAGCAGGCTGAGTGCCAAAGAATTGATGCTTCTGAATTCTGGTGCTGGAGAAGACTCTTGAGAGTTCCTTAGACAGCAAGGATATCAAACCAGTCAGTCCTAAAGGAAATCAACCCTGAATATTCATTGGAAAGACTGATGCTGAAGCTGAAGCTCCAATACTTGCCACCTGATATGAAGAGATAACTCATTGGAAAAGACCTTGATGCTGGGAATGATTAAAGGCAAGAGGAAAAGGGGACAAGATGGATGAGATGGTTGAATGGCATCATCGACTTAATATTTATGAGCCTGAGAAAACTCTGGGAGGTAGTGAAGGACAGGAAAGTCTGAAATACTGCAGTCCATGGAGTCACAAAGAGTTGGACATAGCGACTGAACAACAATATGTTTGGTGATGTACAAGTTATGGAAGGTAAATAAATAACTGATCCATGTATTTAGGAAGTAAGGGAGACAGACTGCATTAGGGTTAAGCAGAAAAAGAGAACCAATAGAATATATACATATATAAAGATACTTATTACAAATTATTGGCTCATGTGATAATGAAGGCTGAAAAATTCTAACATCTTTTGGAAAAACCCAAATGAACTTTTTGGTCAACCCAATACTACCTGCTGTGTGCAAGGTGTAGATATGGGAAAGCCAGTGGTATAAGTTTAAAGGCCGGAGAGCTGGAGAGCCACTGGTGCTGATTCAGTGTGAGTCTAAGGACATGAGAACCCTGAGCACTGAGGGCAGCAGTCAACAGGAAGGAGTAAAATTTAACCTTCCTCTGCCTCTTTGTCTGTCTGTCTGTTTTCTTTCAAGAACTCAAAGGATTGGATAATACCAATTAACTTTGGGGAGACCCATCTGCATTACGCAGTTCACCAGTTCAAATTCTAATCTCTCCCTGAAACATCCATACAAACACATCAGGAAATACTGTTTAATCAGCTCTCTGAATATCCTTTGACTCAGTCAAATTGACACATAAAGTCAGTGATTTTAAAAAAAAAGCATCATTCATACTAAAAACTAAACAATTATATCTTTTGAAAATCTCTGTAAGATTGACACAAAATATTATCAAAGAACAAACTTCTAAGTGAAGATTTCAGGAAAGATTTCATGAGTAAGACTTTTATCAAAAAGACTTTATGAGTAAGAAATAGCTAATTCTTTAAACATTAGTTCAAGTTTAAAAGGTAAATGGTGAATAAAGGAAAGATGGTAGATAGTGAATATTAGGGACCCTCATGAGCAAAGACATATCAAAGATAAATAATATGGTGTATAAAAGAATGCAATGGCTGACTTGAAAATAAGATTTAATGCAGAAAAAGCATACGTAGTTATGCTGATGGAGAGTTTGAGAGGATAGATCATATACGGTATCAATTTGACATCGGGGAGCATGACTTTTATTCTATTGGATTATATCTGTATAGTAGTATTAGAAAGATAACTGCAAATTATCTGGAGATTATTAAAGGAAGACAAGAAAGAACATAGATTATCAATTGAGAGAGTAAAAAAATAATCTTGATGCTGTTTGATGAGAATCCAAACAAAGACCTTGGTAGAAGACATGGAATGTAGACGAGAGATTTGATATATATCTAGGTGATTAATCTAGCAGGAATTGGTGAGTGCCTGGATGTAAGAGTTAATGATATATGAAGAGTGAAGATGATTTCCACCAAATGGTTGTTTCTACCCTGAATATACCACAGAAACTACTGTTACCTGTGTGCATATGATATTCATTTTATCACACACAGGTATACCTTGAAGATGCTATGGGTTTGGTTCTAGATCACTGCAATCAATACAAGCAGAATTGATTAAGCATAGTTCTTAAGGGTTCTACAATTTGGAGATGGTAAATAAGCATTGGCTTCAACTTTTTAAAAAAATTATTTATTTTTGGTTGTGCTGAGTTTTAGATGCTGTGTGGGGCATACTCTCTATTTGCTGTACATGGGTGGTGTACTCACTTGTGGTGGCTTCTCCAGTTGCAGAACATGGGCTCTAGGGTGCATGAGCTCAGCAGTTGTGGCACAAGCCCGTGGAATCTTCCTGGACCAGGGATTGAACCCGTGTCCCCTGCATTGGTAGCCAAATTCTTAGCCACTGGACCACCAGGGAAATCTGAAGGGTTCAATTTAAAGTCACCAGCTGCCTTACACCCTAACAAGAGTCAGTTTTGTCCTTTGAAGATTTAAAGCCAGGCATTGACTTTCTGTCTCTAGCTATGAAACTCTTAGATGGCATCTTTCTTCAATACAAGGCTATTTCAGCCACTTGGAAAATCTGTTATTTAGGGTAGCCCCCATCACTAATTATCTTCACCAGATCTTCCGGATAACATGCTGCAGCTTCTAGATCAGTGCTTGCTGTTTCACCTTGCACTTTTATGTTGTGGAGGCAGATTCTTTCCTTAACTTGCATTAGCCAATCGCTACTGGCCTCAGAACTTACTTTGCAGCTTTTTTACCTCTCTCAGCTTTCATGGAAGTGAAGAGAATTAGAGCTTTGCTCTGAAGTTGGCTTTGGTTTAAGGGAATGTTGTGGCTGGCTTGATCTTCATCCAGACCACTAAAATTTTCTCCACATCAATGATAAGGCTGTTTACTTCTTTATCATTCATGTGTTCATTGGAGTAGCTTTTTAAATTTTCTTCAAGAGCTTTTCCTTTGCATTCACAACTTGGCTAACTGTTTAGCCTTTCAGTATATCTTGGCTTTTGACATACCCTCCAAAATTTTTTGAAAAAGTTTTATTTAAAAAAACATATTTTGATGGCAGCATGGTATAGTTGGAAACTGATAGTGATGATTAATTCAATTCAACTGGAATACACTGAGTTAAATTGTGAGATTTTATAAATTACAAACAAAATTGAGTTTTAGCACAGAGACTTCTTAAGTTTTACTTATAAAAGAACTCTTTTAATGCTGAATAATAATTCATTTTTCTAATTACAAAGGCTTATTTATTTGACCAGCTGTCATCTAATGTATTTTTTATAATAAAAAATCCTGAACATGCTAGAGCAACAGAACCATTCACTGCTTTGTTGTCTTCTGTCTCTGATGTAACATCTTTTGAATGTTAATGGATTTAAAATTATGGTACATGATTATGAATAAAAGATTATAAACAATGTTCTTATAAAGAAAAAGGAAGAGGGGCTCATGAAAGTACAGGAAACTCATAATTAGGGGAACATGATTGCTCTAAAAGCCAATGAAATTTAAGAAAGTGTCATAAAGAGAGTAAATAATTTAAAAAAAGAGCTGGTAAAATGAGTAGTAAAAATATCAGATTTTGCAATATAAAATTGATATCTGAATAAAAATAATTCCATTGGTTTGAAAAATACCCTAAATTGCAATATGTTGGCTAGTAAAATGAAGTTAAGTAATTATGTTAGTGGTTATAACACAATATAATGATAATACATCCCTCCTATCTTATTCATGACAAACACCACAGAACTTGTAAGAGCCAGACAAAAGAGGGGTGATGTTTCACGGTTGAAAGGTAAGATATATACTTTGGATTCCCTTCTACTTCCTTTTTGATGATTTGAGAATGTAAAAAACATTGGACTGAGAACATTAGTGAATATATTTCTCACTGAGTAACATTGAAAGATCCAAGAGATAATTAAAGTATTACATTTTCAGTGCCCCTCCATGCAATTACATTTAAAACAAGGTATGTAATGCTATCAAGTCCAAAAAATAAATTTGCAAGGAAATTATCAAAATATTCTTTTGAAATACTGTATATTATCACTTATATGGGGAATCAAAAACAAAAATAAACCAAGTGAGTGTATGTAACAAAATTAAACTGACTCACAGATATAGAGAAGAAGCTAGTGTTTACCAGTGGGAGAGGGAAACAGACAGGGACAAAATAGCATTGAGGGAGTAAGAGATACAAATGGCTATGTGTAAAATAGATAAGCATCAAGGATATACTGTATAGCACAGGGGAACATAGACAATGTTTTGTAATAACTTTAAATGGAGTTTAACATGGCAACCCACTCCAGTGTTCTTGCCTGGAGAATCCCAGGGACGGGGGAGCCTGGTGGGCTGCCATCTATGGGGTCGCACAGAGTCGGACATGACTGAAGCGACTTAGCAGCAGCAGCAGCAGCAGCAGCAAGTTCAATAAAACTATTGAAGCACTATGTCACATATTTGAAACTAATATAATGTTGTAAGTCAAGTATACTTAAACATACAATTTTATTCTTGCAATATTAAAAAACACTTTTGTTTGCAGTTGTAATTTTTTATGAGTAAGGCAGTTTTTTTCATTTATTGGTCATTTGGATTCATTTACTATATTTGCTGTGAGTATTATTTGCCCACTTTCTTTTCAATTTTAAGTTTTCTTTTCTCCTTAAATGTGTGTATGTATGTGCTTGTTGTGTATATGTAAGACTGTTCAAATGATATTTAAATGATATCAGACGTAGATAACAAATCATATTTACATTTTCTTATATAAAGTTTTTTTGATTTTCAAATTTTTAATATTTTGTCTTTCTGTTACTTGTATTCTAGGACTGCATACATTTTGTGCCAAAATAAAATAAAATCTGTCAATCATTTTTATGTTCACATTTTCATTTACATACAAGATTACTATATACTCCATAAATAGATAAACGTATATCAATATTTTCTTCAAATTCACTTGTGCTTTTTAAATTTACATTTAAATAATTTACTTACATTTTAACTTATATAACAATATGAAGTATAAGTGCAGTACTTTTTCCCATGCAGTATATGGGGCTTCTCAGGTGGCCCGGTGGTAAAGAATTCACCTGGCAATGCAGGAGACCCAGGTTTGATCTCTGGGTTGGGAAGCTCACCTAGAGAAGGAAATGGCAACCCACGCCAGTATTCTTGTCTGGGAAATCCCATGGACAAGGGAGACTGGTGGTTACAGTTCATGGGGTCTCAAAAGAGTAGGGCACGACTTAGCAACTAAACTACAACCGCAACATGCAATATATGACAAATCCTTTTATTCCCTCAGTGATTTGAAATATTTCCATGTATCCTGTTCAAAATTACTACACAAACTTGCTTATCATAAATATGATGCTGCCTATATATAATGTACATGCACACACAGGTACAGGGATATAGTTCTAGGTTTATCCTTTTCTACTGGGATGTCATTGTTTTCCTATCCAGTTTAAATTCTTAGAAATTAAAATGTTTTAATAAATTTCTGTCTTTTTATTCAATAATTATATGTGTATTTTCATTTAAAATTCAGAACTATTCTTTCTAAATTTATCTTTTGAATTTTATTGTATTGTAATCAAATGTATAAGTAAATTTAGAAAAATGTTCATGTATGGCTGCTTGTTTTCCTATCCATGAACATTGTATGTTCTTTTATTAACATAATGTATTTACTAATTGACTGCGGAACCCTTCTTAGCGCTGGAGATAAAATGGCAAACACAACATATCATCTTTTCTTCCATCAGTTTATGTATTTCAGGAATTTAAAAATGTGTTCTACTGTAAGTCATTTATATATATGTGTGTGTGTGTGTGTATATATATATATATATAAATTTTATAATTTTAATTGTTGCAACCAGAATTTTTAAATGAAGGGGATAATCTTATTTTGTGAAAAATATGTAAAAATATTTTGATGAGCCATTTTGGGTAAAATATTAGCCACATTGAGTATGGCTATATAGAGGAGCTCAAGCAATAAATTAGATATTTTTGTCAATGTGTGTGAAAATTAAGAAGACTTAATTTTCCTGTTCCTAAGAAAGAGAATCACTATAGTACACAACATGGTCATGAAGAGTTCTTTGAGGATTATGTACTTATTACATTTCACACAAAAGTATTTTACTTAGTTTGATTTCTTTGAATTATTATTAACTTATTTTCCTTGTTGTTTCTTTTCTATAACATCTCTTTTAGTCTGTCACATCAAAGTACATAAAGTCACCAATATCCACTAAATATAAAAACTCTGATTTCACTCACATTTACCAGTCCTGTCCAAAGTCAACATTTTTAAAATTGTTATATTGTATTTGTAATATTTGACTTCCCTCTCATTTCTTAGTTGAATTACAGTGTAATTTTTATACCCTCCATCCTGCTTGTATGTATCAGAAATGCAAATGCCTTACAAATTACAAATGCAGTGGGTGCTTTTCAGTATTTATTTAACTCTTCATCTCATTTGATATAGTTGCCCACTCCGTCCTCTGAGAAATATTTACTTTGAATCCATAATCTCACCTTCTGCTCATTTTTATTTAATATTTTTCCCATTCTTTACAAATATATTCTTTACAATTTTTTCTCCTTAAAAATATATTAAAAAATTTTAATGTGTAAGGTAGTAATATAAAACTATAGGTATAGAATAGTTTATTGTCTATAGTATTTCTTTATATATCTCAAGCAATTTTTCTGTCCTCCATTTTCTCAATTCACTGTCTATAATTGCTGCTTATCAGACATTTGGCATTCATGACTATTATCCTTATCTCATGGTTTTCTCCTCATATTTTTGTCTTTTTCTTCTTTGAAAACACTGGAAAAATCTTCATATTATTTTTCAGCCTATATGGTGATAGCTATCTGTCCACCATCTATCTCTAATTACATCCAGTAAAAAATATATTTTCTCTTTTGTAATTTTTCATCATCCAGTTCTTCTCTCAATTGGTGAAATGTTATCTTTGAAATTCTCTAAGAATTTTAATTAAAGTTTTGGTTTCTGTTTAATAGAAACACCACTTTCCACAGTTAATCTGTTTGTATTTTGTATTCTTTATTTTACATGGCCTTATTTTGGGTTAAATATTGGTTTTACCTTTAATGCTACAATCTCCATAGCATTTTTTTGTGGTATTTGGTTGCCCATTTTCTTTTACTAGTAAAACAAATACTTGTTTAAATGGTCTTTGTGGCTGATGTGAAATAGTCCTTTGCCCAGAATGGTAAGATCAAATGTGAGACTTTTGTTTTTGACAAGTTTTATTTTTCTCTAGTTTATTTTTGGTTTTGTTTTTAATATAAGCTATATAGCTCAACAATTAAATGATGGGGATTGGGATGACAGACTGCCTAATAGAGAAGGAATTGCTGTCAAAACTCATACTGTGCTGTGCTTAGTCACTCAAGTCATGTGCGACTCTTTGGGACCTCCTGGACTGTAGCCCACCAGGCTCCTCTGTCCATGGATTCTCCAAGCAAGAATACTGGAGTGGGTTGCCATTTCCTCCTCCAGGGGATCTTCCCAACCCAGGGATTGAATCCAGGTCTCTCACATTTGTAGGCAGATTCTTTACCATCTGAGCCACCAGGGAAGCCCAAGAATACTGGAGTGGGCAGTCTATCCCTTCTCCAGGTGAACTCCCCAATCCAGGAACTGAACTGGAGTCTCCTGCATTGCAGATGGATTCTTTACCAGCTGAACTACCCAGGAAGCCCCCCGCCAAAAACTCATAGTAGCCCTCTCTATTATGAGGCATCCTTAGTTTGCTTATTTTTAACCTAGTAGTTATAAGTGACAACAATTGTTAAGACTGAAGTTCAAATATGGGCCCATCATGTTTAACTTAGATATTGATGAGTCACTATTCTGATTTGTAAAACAAGAAAGTTGCAGTTCATATTATATTGCTTTTTGTAGAGACTGAATGCAAATATCATTAAAACACACATGCATATAAATGAATAAAATATAAATTCATGTAAATATATATATATATATATGCTGGGAGGGATTGGGGACAGGAGGAAAAGGGGACGACAGAGGATGAGATGGCTGGATGGCATCACCGACTCGATGGATGTGAGTTTGAGTGAACTCCAGGAGTTGGTGATGGACAGGGAGGCCTGGCGTGCTTTGATTCATGGGGTTGCAAAGAGTCGGACATGACTGAGCGACTAAACTGAACTGAATGGACATATATATATATATATATATATTGCTCAAAGTTGTTCATATGGTAAGCATTCAATAAATATCATCATCATGATCTTTATTAGAATAGCCCCCTGCCAACTGCTCTGTATGTAACATAGAGTAAAAGACATT
>NW_011495050.1:7509213-7521880 GCF_000754665.1 Bison bison bison
TTTTTTTTATTGTAGTAAGAATACTTAACATGAAATCTAACCATTAAAACATTCTTGAAATGTACAATATAACATTATTAACTATTGCACAATGTTGTATAACACTTCTCTAGATCATAATTGATCTTCATTTAGCTGATCTTTTCATAACTCATCTCTAGAAGTTAATTATCTGTAAGGCCTTTATACCTATTGAGTAGCATCTCGATCTACTTTATTTTTAAATTTAATTTAAAAATTAATTCTGAGGTTTAATTCTGAGGCTGCTTTGTGTTGTATTGAGTGAATGGCAACCTCTACACACCGTGTTTTGTTTTGTTTTGTTTTTTCTTCCTTATTCATTCTGCGGTTCTTGGTCCTCATTTTGTAGGGTCTGTTTAAGGAGATAAATTTCTCTAAATCAACTTCCATTCTTAGCTCTGACAGCCAAATGCAGAAACCCTTCTTAAAATTTCTAGCCCAGGTTGTTCAGCCTCCATATGCATTTCTGAACATTGATACTCAGGTTGCGGGCTGATGACTGACCTTTTTTATTAAAGGATTTTCATGAGCTTGACCTCCATTCCCATTGCAATGTTATATTTCTGAAGTATGTCATTTCTATATATCAGTTTATTTATTTGACAAGATCTGATGTAAAAAAGTGAAATGTGGGATACAGATACGGAGGACAATGTCAACTAAATAAAACTTCTGTCGAATTAAAAAATCCATTAACATTCACTGTTACTAGGCTTTTCTCCCAACTGTAGGTGGACATCTACAGATGAAGCCTGGATATATCCGTTAGTAAATATCAATTAAATGTATCAATTTACTAAGCTGCCAGAATCCTCGTTTTTTAGAATGTAGTTTAGTTTTTATTGGCCACAGGAGAGCTCATTCATTTTAAAGCCCATTTCTTAATTGTACCAGTGTGCACTGAAATTGGACCACTTGTCCTTATCTCTGAATATTTGCTTAAAGTTTATGGAGAATGAATTTTCAAAAATAATTATTCTAGAATTTTTAAATATTAGAGATCCAGAATATTAATTTGTACTTAACTTATTCAGTTACTATCCCCACTCCATTTTAATAATATTCTGCATTTCCAAAAAGAGGCTTTCAACTATAAGGTTTTGGAATTAAAGAAAAAGAATATAAAAAAAAATTCTGTTTTTATGAAAGGTAGTTACTTTGTAAAAACATTCTGACAGAACATAAGTGTGCAATCAGTGAATTCTTTACATTTAAATTGTCAGGTAGCACTATTCCATTTTCAAATTTGGGATTTTACCAAAATACATGGTGATAAGAATAATGTTCCAGAGTCTTCTTCACATAACTGAGGAGCTTAAAATACCTATTATATGAATTGTCACTTAATGAAAAGTCTTAGAATGCTTTAAGAAATAGAGAAAAATAATCTAAAATGAACAATGATTAATTTAAATTAATCACATGGCAATAAAATAAAATGGGGGAATACTGAGTTTAAAAGCTGAAGAAGAGTTATTTATAAGTTTACATACAGAAGAAAAATAATCATTAAGAATAGGCAAACTGATTTTTCAAAAATGTAATTGTCTCCTGAACATTCTGAGTCACATTTCCCAAACTTTCATCAATGTAATGCTGGAAATGTAGATACCTACATAACTTTTTTGTCCTTTGGCTTTATCTTCACCTTAACTGGTTGTCTGTGATTGTGGTTTCAGTCTGTCTGCCCTCTGATGCCCTCTCTCAGTGCCTACTGTCTTACTTGGGTTTCTCTTAGCTTGGACGTGGGGTTCTCTTCACGGCTGCTCCAGCAAAGCGCAGCCACTGCTCCTTACCTGGGAAGGGGTAGCTCCTCTTGGATGCAGCTCCTGACCTTGGATGTGGGGTAGAAAAGGCAGAGGAACCAGAGATCAAATTGCCAATATTCACTGGGTCATCGAAAAAGCAAGAGAGTTCCAGAAAAACATCTATTTCTGCTTCATTGACTATGACAAAACCTTTGACTGTGTGGATCACAATAAACTGTCGAAAATTCTGAAAGAGATGGGAATACCAGACCACCTGACCTGCCTCTTGAGAAACCTGTATGCAGGTCAGGAAGCAACAGTTAGAACTGCATGTGGAACAACAGGCTGGTTCCAAATAGGAAAAGGAGTACCTTAAGGCTGTATATTGTCACCCTGCTTATTTAACTTATATCCAGAGTACATCATGAGAAACGCTGTGCTGGAAAAAGCACAAGCTGGAATCAAGACTGCCAGGAGAAATATAAATAACCTCAGATATGCAGATGATACCACACTTATGGCAGGAACTGAAGAAGAAGTAAAGAGCCTCTTGATGAAAGTGAAAGAGGAGAGTGAGAAAGTTGGCTTAAAGCTCAACATTCAGAAAACTAAGATCGTGGCATCTGGTCCCATCACTTCATGGGAAATAGATGGGTAAACAGTGGAAACGGTGGCTGAGTTTACTTTTTTGGGCTCCAAATCACTGCAGATGGTGATTGCAGTCATGACAAAAGACACTTACTCCTTGGAAGGAAAGTTATGACCTACCTAAGCAAGTAAGGTCGCTCAGTTGTGCCCGACTCTTTGCGACCCCATGGACTATAGCCCACCAGGCTCCTCTCCCCATGGAATTCTCCAGGCAAGAATACTGAAGTGGGTTGCCATTTCCTTCTCCAGGGGAACTTCCCGATGCAGGGATCAAACCCAGGTCTCCCGCATTGCAGGTAGACGCTTTAACCTCTGAGCCACCAGGGAAGACCCAATCTAGACAGCATATTAAAAAGCAGAGACACTACTTTGCCAACAAAGGTCTGTCTAGTCAAGGCGATGGTTTTCCCAGTAGTGATGTATGGATGCAAGAGTTGGACTATAAAGAAAGCTGAGTGCAGAGGAATTGATGCTTTTGAACTGTGGTGTTGTAGAAGACTCTTAAGAATCCCTTGGACTGCAAGGAGATCCAATCAGTCCATCCTAAAGGAGATCAGTCCTGGGTGTTTATTGGAGGGACTGATGTTGAAGCTGAAACTCCAATACTCTGGCTACCTGATGCGAAGAGCTGACTCACTGGAAAAGACCCTGATACTGGGAAAGATTGAGGGCTGGAGAAGAAGGGGATGACAAAGGATGAGATGGTTGGATGGAATCACCTACTCAATGGACATGAGTTTTGGTAAACTCTGGTAGTTGGTGATGGACAGGGAGGCCTGGCGTACTGCGGTTCATGGAGTTGAGAAGAGTTGAACACGACTGAGCGACTGAACTGAAATGAACTCACCTTAAGTTACCTAGAAAATTATTTTCCTACTTAATACACATTTTATTTAAATGCAGTGATATGAAAGATTGATATTATCAATTTTAAGGAAAAACCAGCATCACATATCATAATAGAGATTTAAAAAAGCAAAATTAGAAGGTTTGATTTTTAAAAATTAATAATACCAAGTGTTGTGAAATATATATTAAATCAATTTTCAGTATTTACATTGAGGACAGATAACTCAATGGAAATAATGGAGTATTTTTATCACAGTCCTTAATATGAAGATATTTGGCTTCATAGTGATCATGTTAATATGACTTCATTTCATAGATTTGATGTTATAAAGCCTCAATTATCCCAACATATTAGGGAATATATTTATAAAATCAAGACTATATTTTAAAGCTTTATTTGATAACATTGTTGCTGCTGCTAATGCTAAGTTGCTTCAGTTGTGTCTGACTGTCTCTGCCTGGTGGGCAGAGACGGCAGCCCACCAGGCTCCGCCGTCCCTGGGATTCTCCAGGCAAGTACACTGTAGTGGGTTGCCATTTCCTTCTCCAATGCATGAAAGTGAAAGGTGAAAGTGAAGTCGCTCAGTTGTGTCCAACTTTTCATGACCCCATGGACTACAGCCTACCAGGCTGTAGGCAAAATCCCATGGATGGAGGAGCCTGGTATACTGAAGTGGGTTGCCATTGCCTTCTCCATTGATAACACTGTACTGTGAACTTAATTCCCTAGTTGAAATTATTTCAGTGACTTTTATTCAAGAAATCTCTAGAATAAACTTCTCTGCAAGCATCAGCTTATTTGGTAATATCTCCAATGTGATAAACACATAAAAATAATTCTTATTTATTACCCATTGTCATGTGCCTGGGAAAATACAAGCCTCTTTTATAATTTATTTAAAGCACTTCTAAAAAGCATGCTGGTCTTGTAAAAACAATTATATTAGTGCTGAAAGTACAAGATATACTGGCTACAAAGCCAGCACCTATTGTGCTTATGATCTGAGAATCTGAAGTGTCCTTCTAGAACTTGCTGTAGTCCATCTCACAATCCAGTCAAAAGAATGAGTTAAATTATTTAAAAGCTAAAGATCTTCTGAATTAAAAAAGGAAATTGTAGGTCATGACTTGAAAATAGAAAATTGTTCAAACTCCAGTGGTCACTCTGAATTACATAACAATTTTTACAATTCTATCACACACATCTCAAATATTTATGCGTATTTATGACAGCTCAGTGCATTGTGATCAGAGAAGTTTGTAAAGTTTACTGGTGATGCAAGAACTTGAATTTATTGAGAGGACTCTTTCACCGAACTAGTATTACTATAATTGATTCCAGATGATATTATATTTCTAATCTCAAAAATATGTGATCTTGAATGAATGATGTAGAAAAATGACCTGAAGGAAATGCTTTCCTGGACAAATCAAAAAGTTTAGCAAAGTTGGTGGTATTTGTAAATACACCAATTCAGCTTAAAATTACTGATTTTGCCATACTATGGTGAATAATTTTTGTTTATGCTTTCAGCAAATAGTTATGCTGCTATGATAATCTGTGCTCTGTAAGAGAAATTCCTTGATTCATTTTGTTCCTCTGGTTATTATTTGACTCTTTCTTTGCCATCAGTCTTGGTAAATGTTTTGCCCCTTATTCCAATACTTTTGACATTTAAAATGAAATTTCATTGGATTTTTGGTTTCTGATTCTGTACATAAGGAGCTGGAAAGTTGCTCCTCCATCTAAAAACAAAGAAAAAGCTGAAGAGATTGAAATATCAGCTTTTATTTGGTCTGTAAAACGACAGGACACAAGGCAAACTGCTGCCTCCAAAACTGGAGAAACAGGCATATTCAGGGAGCTGTGGCTTGTTAAAACAGAGATCCAGAAGGTGAGAGTAACACAGAAATCAATGCTATGTAAGATAAACCTGAACTGTAATTGACAAATTGCTGGGGCTCCGTGTAGACAGTTCTAGAGTTAAGAAATTCAGTGGCATCCAGTTATACCAATTCTTTACAGTCTCTCAAAGAAGGCATACTGTGAAATTCAATCTATGAGGCCAGTATTACCCTAATATCAAAACAGTCAAAGATATAAAAACTGTGCATTAATATCTCTCATAACTTGGTATAAAAATCCTCAACAAAATATTAGTAAATCAAGTCCAAAAAAGTATAAAAGGAATTATACACAATGACTAATTAGGATTTATCCTGGGTATGCAAGGCTGAATGAACTTTCAAAATCAATAATTTATCAGATCAACAGACTGAAAAATAAAAAAAAATCACAGAATCATATCATTAGATATAGAAAAAGTATTTGACAAAATCCAACAACTGTTTATGATAAAAAATCTTATTTAAGACTATCTACAAAGTACCTAAGCTAACATAATGCTTAATGGTAAAAAATACAAAGCTTTTCCAATGTGAGTAGTGTACAAGGCAAGTAAGTTCTCTCTCACCACTCCTTTTCAACATCATATTGGAACTCTTTATTAATAAATAAGACAAGAAAATAAAAGAAGATGTATACTGATTATGAGGGAAGAAGTATTTTTGTGTGTTTGAAGGTAATATGATTGTCTCTGAGGAAATAAAAAGAATCAATAAAAAAATCCTAAAAGTTAATAAGCAATTATAGCAAGGTTTCAGGATACAAGGCAAGTACACAAGTTTATTGCTTTCCTATATGGCAACAATGAACAAGTGGAATTTGAATTTAAACACACAATAGCATTTACTAGCATCACCAAAAATAAAATGCAAATATATAAATCTAACAGAAATATGCCAGATTTATATGAGGAAAACTACAAAACTGATGGAAAAATTAAAGAATATTTAAATAAATGGAGACATATTCTATATTTACAAATAAGGGGCTCAAAGTTATCAAGATGTCAACTTTTCCAACTTGATCTATAAATTCAATACAATCCCCAAAAAGATCTTAGCAAATTGTGTTATGAATATAGATAAACTGATTCTAAAGTTTATATGACAAAGAAAAAGACCCAGAATAGTCAAAATAATATCAAGAGGAAGAACAAATTTGGAAAGCTGGGGCTAGACCAATTCAAGGCTTCTTATAACGTTACTATAATCAAGATAGTGTAGTACAGGTGAAAGAATAGACCCAGCATGTCAACTGAATAGAACAGAGCCCCAGAACGACAACCATAAATATGATCAACTTATCTTTGAAAAAGTAGCAAAATCAATGTAATCAATGCAAAAGAGGCAATATTAATATAACCACTTGAACAAGTGGTATTATTAGACAAATGGGATCAGTTCAGTCATTCAGTTGTGTCCAACTCTTTGCGACAGATATGTATATGCAAAAAAAAAAAAAAACAGAAAAAATCTAGACACAAATCTTATTGTCTTCCCAAAAATGAATTCTTGTCAGATCACAGACCTAAATGTAAAATGTAAATCTAAAACCCTCCTAGAATATCATAGAAGAAAACCAATACAGTATCGTGTATGATGATGCCTTTTTAGGTACAATCTCTATGACACAATCCATTAAAGAAAATATTGATTGAATGGACCACATTAAAATTCAAAACAAAAGTGCTCTGTGATAAGTATTAAAAAGGAATAAGAAGACAAGCCATAGACTGGGAGAAAATATTTGCAAAAGTTCTAATTTTTAAAGTCCAGAAGTCCTAAAAAGTTTTGTTAATCAAAACTATATAAAGAACTTCCAAAACTCAATAATTATAAAAAAAAGAAAAAGAACTGGCCAAAAAATGGGCCAAAGACTTTAACAAACACTTCAGTAAAAGAATATATACAGATGGCAAATACACTTATGAAAAGATGCCCACCATAATACATCATCAGAGAAATGCAAATAAAGCAACACCGAGATACCACCACACAACTATTAAAAAGATTAAAATCTTAAATACTGACAACACTAAATGCTTGTGAGGTGATGGACCTACAGGACTCTTAACCTTTGCTGGTGGAAATGCAAAATGGTACAGCACCTTGGAAGACAGTTTGGCAGTTTCTTACAAAGGACCATTACTATATAATGGTATGGTGCCATTACCATGTAATGCAGCAAGCACACAACTTGGTATTTGCCCAAAGGAGCTGAAAACTCAAACTTACATAAAAACCTGCACACAGATGTTTTTAGCAGCTATGTTTGTAATTGCCTAAAATTTTAAGTAGTCAAGATGTACTCCAGTAGGTGAATGAATAATTTGTGGTCCATATAGGCAATAGTATATTATGAAGTACGAAAAATAAATGAGTTATACCACAAAATGACATGGAGGAAATTTACATGCTTGTTATTAAGTGAAAGATACAAATCTGAAAAGGCTACATTCTGGATGATTCCAACTACATGACATTCTGGCAAACACAACACTATGGAGATGGTAAAAAATATTACAGGTAGCTAGTGTAAGGGGGTGTGAGAGATGAATAGTCAGAATACATGTTTTTTAGGGCAGTAAAAATATTTCTCCTATAATATAATAATAAAGTAAGTCAGAGGGAGGGTATGGGGACGGAGGAGGGAGGAGGGTTCAGGATGGGGAACACAGGTATACCTGTGGCAGATTCATTTCGATATTTGGCAAAACTAATACAATATTGTAAAGTTTAAAAATAAAATTAAATTAAAAAATAATAAAGTAAGTCAGACAAAAGCAAATATCACTACATCACTTATATGTAGAATCTAAAAAAAAATTATACAAATGAAGCTATTTACAAAACAGAGATAATCACAGATGTAGAAAATAAACTTATAGTTACCAAAAGTGGGGAAGGATAAATTGGGAAACTGGCATTGACATATACTCACTACTATGAAGGCAGATTCTTTACTGCTAAGTCACAAGGGAAGCCCAAGAATACTGGAATGGGTAATGTACCCCTTCTCCAGCAGATCTTCCCAACCCAGGAGTTCAACTAGGGTCTCCTGCATTGCAGGTGGATTCTTTACCAACTGAGCTATTAGGGGAGCATATATAAAACAGATAATAAGAACTTAGTGTATAATACAGAGGACTCTATTCATTATTCTAAAATGACTTATATGGGAATAGAATCTAAACAAGAGTGAAAAAATGTATAACTGATTCACTGTGATATATAGAAGAAACTAACACAACATTATAAATCAGCTAGACTTTAATAAACATTAATTTAAAAAAGAAAAAAAAACACTATAAAGATGAATGCATGCCATAATACACTTATTCAAACCCATACAGTGTACAATACCAAGAGTGTATCCTTAGGTAAACCATGTGCTTTGGGTGATTATGAGAAAAAATGTGTATTTTTTTCTTTGTAAAAAAAAATTTGACATTGTAATGAGTTACATTGATAATTCAGGAGGTTATGTATGTGTGGAAGTAGGGAGTATATGGGAAATTTCTTTGTCTTCATCTATATTTTATTATAAACCTAAAATTCCTCTAAGAATAATTTTTTGAAAAATTACATTGTATTATTTCAAATAAAGACCATGCATGCTTTTTTAATTTTCAATTCATTTTCATTTCTTTTCATATTTCATCTCTGTGATGTTAAATGCCTATCCCCCTTATTAAAACCTGTTACAGATAACAGATGGGAAGTGGAAGGATCAATGGTAGAGTAGAAAGATCCTGAGTTCAACTCTTCCCATGGGAACATCAAACTTACAGCCTCTTAATGAACACCTATTGCTGAAAACAACCTGAAAATAGACAGAAAAGGGACAACTTAAGATACAAAGAAGAAACCACACACAGATATGTAAGAGGGGTCAAGACTCTGTCTAGTCAGGACCTACACTCCTGGTGCAGTAACCCATAAATTTCAGCAGAGACTTAGTAGGTTAGAGGGGCTGGCATGATGTATTCAAAGTGCTAAAAGGAAAAAGAAAACTTACATCCCCCCCCCTCCCAAATTTACCCAACAAAGTTATCATTTAGAATTAAAGGAGAGAGAAAGAGTATCTCAAACAAGTGAAATCTAAGAGTTTATCATCACCAAACTAGCCTTATAAGAAATGTTAAAGGGCCTTATTTAAGTTGAGAGGAAAAGACTGTAACAAGAAACAAGAAAATATATGAAAGAAATAGACTCTCTCTGGTAAAGGTGCATATATAATAAAGGCAGTGGATCAGTCAAAAACAAAAACAAACAAGCTATTCTTAAGGTTAAAAGAAAAAACATCCTCAAATTTAATTATAAGTGCAATAAATATTTATGGAGTACCAAAGTAAAAAAATATATATTAAAAATGCAGTTGTGGTTTAGTCATTAAGTCATGTCTGACTCTTTTGCAACCCCATGGATCATAGCTCACCAGGTTCCTCTGTTCAGGGGATTTCCCAGGCAAGTATACTGGAGTGGGTTGTCATTTCCTTCCCCAGGGGATCTTCACAAGCCAGGGATAGAAGCCACATCTCTTGCATTGCAGGCTGATTCTTTACCATAGTCACCAAGGAAGTTTTAAAAATGTAGTAAGAGGAGTAAAAATGGAGGGTAATGAGAATTCATTTGCACTTAAAAGATTAACTTAAAATAATTACTCACACAGATACATATATATAAAGACACATTCCTATCAAATGCACATGGAATATTGTTTAACATAAGTCTTATACTAGGTCACAAAACAAGTCTCAATACATTTAAGAGACTTGAAATTATGTCAAGCATCTTTTGTGACCACAATAGTATAAAAGTAGAAATTAATTACAAATTGAAAAATGAAAACACACACACATGAAAACTGCCGTATAATATAGCTGCTAAATAAACAATGGCTTACTGAGGAAATCAAAAAGTACCTTGAGACAGACAAAAATGGAATCATAGCATCCAAAATCTATGGTATGCAATAAATGCAATTATAAGAGGGAAATTTATGGCAATACAGGCCTACTTTAAGAAGCAAGAGAAATCACCAATAAAAATCTAGCATTTCTACACCTAAAGGAAGTAGAAGAAGAAGAACAAGCAAAGCCCAAAATTAGTAGAAGGAAAGAAATAATAAAAAATAGATTGGAAATAAAACACAGATTAAAAACTATAAGTATCAATGTGTGTAAGAGCTGCTTCTCTGAAAAGATAGACAAAATTTATAAACATTTGCCCAGACTCATCAATAAAGAGAGGATCTAAATAAATAAAAGATGAAAGAGAAGTTAAAACTAACTTCACAGAAACACAAATATCCTGATTATTTTGAGCAATGATATACCAATAAATTGGACAGCCTAGAAAAAATGGACAAATTCCTAGAGACTCAAAATTTCCCTAAGACTGAACCAAGAAGAAATAGAAACTAGATCAGTTACTAACAGTGAAATTGAATCAGTAATTTAAAAATGCTAACAAAAGACCAGCACCAAATAACTTCACAGGTGAATTCTACCAGTAATACTTAAAGAAGAGTTAATTCCTAACCCCTTAAACTACTCCAAAAATTAAGGAGGAAGGGAAACTCCCAAAGATAAAACAACAACAAAACTACAAGCCAATATCTCTGATTATCATAGCTACAAAAAATCCTTAAAAAATTAGCAAACCAAATTCAGCAATGCAGTAAAAGGTTATACATCATAAATAAATGATATTTAACCCAGAAATGCAAAGTTGGTTCAATATACCTACAAATCAATCAATGTGATACATCATATTAACAAAATGAAGGATAAAAAATCCTATCATCATCTCAATAAATGCAGAAAAACCTTTGACAAAATTCAACATCTATTTGTGACTTTAAAAAAAGCTCAATATTGGTATAAAGAAAACGCACCTCAACATAATAAAGACCTTATATAACAATACTCTATATAACCATACTCAGTGGAGAAAGGCTGAAGATTTTTTCTAAGATCAGTAACAAGACAAGGATTATTACTCTTGTTACTTTTATTTAAAATAGTATTGGTATTCCTAGCCATAGCTATCAGATAAGAAAAGGTGAGAAAGGTATCCAAATTGGAAAGGAAGAAGTAAAACTGTCAATATTTGCAGATACATGATACTGTATATAGAAATCCCTGGAGACTAGTGATTGGAACTAATAAATGAATTTAGTGAATTTGCAGGATAGGAAATCATTATACAGAAATCTGTTCCTTTTTTGTACACTAACTGCAAACTATTAGAAAGATAAATTTTTAAAAATCCTATTTGTAATTGCATCTAAAATAATAAAATACCTCTGTATAAATTTAACCAAGGAGTTGAAAGACTTGTATTCTGAAAACTATAAAATATTGGTGAATTAATTGCATAAGAAAGAAATGGAAAGATAGTCGATGCTCAATGATTGGACAATTATTATTGTTAAAATATCCATACTACCCATGATGATATACGGATTCAATGCAAACCATTTAATACCACCAATGGAATTTTTCACATAAGTGCAAAAAAATTATTCTAAAATTTATATGGAACAATAAAAGACCACAAATACCCAAAGTAATCTTAAGACAGAAGAACAGAGCTGGACATGCATTATCCCTGATTTTAAACCAAAATACAAAGCTATAGTAGTCAAAACTCTATGGTATTGATACAAAAACAGACAAATCAATGGAATAGTGTGTCCAGAAATAAACCCATGCTTAAATGCTATTTTAACTTACAGCCAAGGAGCCAGGAAAATATATAAATTAAAGGCATTCTCTCCAATAAACAGTGTTCGGGAAACTAGACAGCTACATGCAAAAGAATGAATTCTTATTCCATACACAAAAATAAACTGAAAATGATTAAAGATTTGATTGTGGAAACCTGAAACCATAAAACCCTTAGAAGAAAACAAAGGCAGTATACTCTTAGGCATCAGTCTTAGCAAATTTTGGGGGCTCTGCCTCCTCAGGCAAGGGCAATCAAAGGAAACAAGCAAATGGGACTCATCAAATTAAAAAGATTTTACACAGAAAAGGAAACAATCAATAAAACAAAAAGGCAACTTTCTGAATGGGAAAATATATTTGTTATACCTGATAATGGGTTAATATTTAAACATATAAAGAACCCATATAACTCAGTATAAAAATACAGACATACCTATGGCTGATAGATACATGAAAAAATGCTTACTATCACTGTGATTCATCAAATAAATACATATCAAAACCACAATGTGATATCACATTAGTCATATCTCAGAATCAGTTCAGTTCAGTTTAGTCACTCAGTCATATCCAACTATTTGCGACCCCATGAATTCCAGCACGCTAGGCCTCCCTGTCCATCACCAACTCCCAGAGTCCACTCAACCCATGTCCATTGAGTCAGTGATGCCATCCAACCATCTCATCATCTGTCGTCCCCTTCTCCTCCTTCCCTCAATCTTTCCCAGCATCACGGTCTTTTCAAATGAGTCAGCTCTCTGC
>NW_011495050.1:7521980-7545696 GCF_000754665.1 Bison bison bison
ACCCAAACCCATGTCCATTGTGTCGGTGATGCCATCCAACCATCTCATCATCTGTCGTCCCCTTCTCCTCCTTCCCTCAATCTTTCCCAGCATCACGGTCTTTTCAAATGAGTCAGCTCTCTGCGTAAGGTGGCCAAAATATTGGAGTTCAGCTTCAACATCAGTCCTTCCAATGAACACGCAGGACTGATCTCCTTTAGGATGGACTGGTTGCATCTCCTTGCAGCCCAAGGGACTCTCCAGAGTCTTCTCCAACACCACACTTCAAAAGCATCAATTCTTCAGCACTCAGCTTTCTTCACCATCCAACTCTCACATCCATACGTGACTACTGGAAAAACCATAGCCCTGACTAGATGGATCTTTGTTAACAAAGTAATGTCTCTGCTTTTTAATATGCTGTCTAGGTTGGTCATAACTTTCCTTCCAAGGAGTCAGCGTCTTTTCATTTCATGGCTGCAATCACCATACTCAGTGATTTTGGAGCCCAAAAAAATAGTCAGCCACCGTTTCAGTATTTCCCCATCTATTTGCCATGAACTGATGGGACTGGATGCCATGATCTTAGTTTTCTGAATAGCCATCATCAAAAGTGAAATAGATACTACTAAGTAATGGCAAGGATGTGTAGAAAAGTGCACTATTATGTACTGTTTGTGGGAAAATAAACTGCTGCAGCCACTATGGAAACAGTAAGAAGTTTCCTCAAAAGATTGAAAATAGAACTGCTATATCATCCAGCCATTCCACTTCTGGGTGTTAATTTGAAAATTAAATTGCAGTGTTATTTACAAAAGCCAACTATTGGAACCAACCTAAGTACTCATGGAACCAACCTAAGTACTCATCAAGAGATGAATGGATAAAGATGCAGCTTATATGTCTACCATGGTATATTACTCAATCATAAAAATGAATGAAATATTGCCATTTCAACACCATAGGTGGACTTAAAGGGTATTAAGCTAAGTAAGTCAAACTAAGTCAAATGCAGAATGCAGTATCATTTCACTTACATGTGAGATCTAAAAACAAAACAAATGGACAAACAAAACAAACTCATAAATACATAGAACAAAGAAGTGTTTGCCACAGGAGTGGAGTGTGGGGGATGGGTGAAGGTGATTAAAGGTATATATTTTCATTTATAAATAAGTCATGGGTTTGGACTATACAACATATTGAATACAGTCAATAGTATTTAAATAACTTCACATGAGAGTTACTAGACCTATTGTTGTGATCAATTTGCAATCTATATATAAATGTTGAATTACTATGTTTTATACCTGAAACTAATATAATACTATAAGTTAACTGTAGTTCAGTTA
Organism: Bison bison bison; assembly: GCF_000754665.1. Taxonomy (NCBI): domain Eukaryota; kingdom Metazoa; phylum Chordata; class Mammalia; order Artiodactyla; family Bovidae; genus Bison; species Bison bison. The sequence continues at coordinate 7,523,312 of NW_011495050.1, forward strand.
AAAGAAAAAAAGAGGGTGAAGTTTAGTCCTAAAGCCAATTTCATGCTTAATGGGGAAATATTAGAAATATTCATGTTAATATCAGTGCAAAATAAGAATGTCTTCTTTTACCCCTTTTTTAAAAGAGTTGTAATTAGAAATATATTAGGTTGCAAGTAATAGATCTGATTACATTTTTATATATATCTCAGACCACAAGAGATTAAGCTTATAGGGATTTTTCTCAAATAAGAAATCTGTGTAGAAGTGGCTGTTTTGGTTCAATATCTTCGTAGTTTGGGGGCTGACCAAAAGTTGTGTAAGTTTAGTGTTTTGATATATATTGCATCTGTCCTCCAAATCTGTTTTGTTTCACAAACTTAGCCTCTCACCAATAATATATGAAAATGCCTATTCCTCCCAAACAAAACGAAACCTATTATAGGTTCCTTATATTATTCTTTATATAATTCTGACACTTGAGATTAAATGGTATTATTTCAGAGTTAGTATAAAACTCCAAACAAGTGACAAAGAAATGAGTAGATTATTTTAATTACCAGTCCACACGAACTCAATTTTTAATTATTTCTCATTTTTCCAAACATCTTGTTTTCTTTTGCTGTTGATGTCTTTTACAAAATAAAAAGATAAATTGTTAATGTGTTCCTCACACTTAAATCTATGATTATCGTTGTTGATACAAATTCTAAGGGCTTCCATTACAATGTTTATATTTAATTTAAAATGTTCATTGAATAAAAATGATATAAAAGTCAAATTTCAATTTACAATTCTGTACATTTATACATATCTTGCAATCTAAAAGATTATCAATTTCCAGAAGAGAGCAAAATAATATCTATGGCAATTTAACATAGAGTAAATCCACTACTGATGCTTATCAGTTGTGATATTGATACAGTGATGAGAAATGTTGCTTTAATAAAAGCAACGTAAAGGGACATGCTTGAGAATTGTATCTGAAATCCATGAGTTTGCCTAAAGCACAGAACTATACTTCTATTGGGGGCTTCTCGGGTGGCTCAGGGGTAAAGAATCTGCCTGTGATTCAGAAGACTCCGTGGGTTCAACCCCTGGGTCAGGAAGATTCCCGTGGAGGAGGGCATGGCAACCCACTCCAGTATTCTTGCCTAAGAGAATCCCATGTCAGGGTACAGTCCATAGGATCACACAGAGTCAGACACGACTGAAACCATGGAGCATGCAGGCATCCTTCTATCTACTTTTAACCTCATGCTAAACTGTGGCAGTCATAATAATAGGACAGGTATGAAAGGTTGGTTATATATATATTTTTTTCATTTTAAACTTTTGATTTTGTACTGTAATACAGTTGATTAACTATGTTGTGATAGTTTCAGGTGGACAGCAAAGAGACTCAGCCATACATATACATGTATCCATTCTCCCTGTATATGTATTTATTTAATATGCAAATATGCATAGCCTTTGGTACTATTCCTAGGGAGATGAAAGATGTGGAAAACTTTCTTATCAAAACACTCAAAAATCTTCATAGCTTCTATTGGATATATTTTCTTTTTAGTAATGAAACAAAATTCTCCCATTATTGAGCCATTCTTTTTATATCAATTCTATAAAATTGCATGTAACTTTATATCTTAAAAGATACAGTTTTGTAAATATTTAAAATTCTGCTAATTTGATTTTTCTTTTTTTTTAAATTTTATTTTATTTAACTTTACACACACTAAAATCAATACCTAATTAATAAAGTAATCTATGATTATTAAAATTAAATAGATTCCTATAAATACTTCCTAGTGTATTTTTGTTAACATCTATGTATTCATTTCACCTTTTGGGAATGAATAATTTACAGATAAATGTTTCCCCCCAGTTAGATTTGTAGAAAGGGTGATTTCCAGTTTTTTGATGGTCACAAGCAGTTAAGATGCAATTATCCTAATCCAAGCTTTCTGGAATATTTTATTTTATTTTTAAACTTTACAGTATTGTATTGGTTTTGCCAAATATCGAAATGAATCCATCACAGGTATACATGTGTTCCCCATCCTGAACCCTCCTCCCTCCTCCCTCCCCATACCATCCCTCTGGGTCGTCCCAGTACACCAGCCCCAAGCATCCAGTATCATGCATCGAACCTGGACTGGCGACTCATTTCATACATGATATTATATGTATTTCAATGCCATTCTCCCAAATCATCCCACCCTCTCCCTCTCCCACAGAGTCCAAAAGACTATTCTACATATCAGTGTCTCTTTTGCTGTCTCGTATACACGGTTATTGTTACCATCTTTCTAAATTCCATATATATGCGTTAGTATACTGTATTGGTGTTTTTCTTTCTGGCTTACTTCACTCTGTATAATAGGCTCCAGTTTCATCCACCTCATTAGAACTGATTCAAATGTATTCTTTTTAATGGCTGAGTAATACTCCATTGTGTATATATACCACAGCTTTCTTATCCATTCATCTGTTGATGGACATCTACTGAGCATATGAATCACCTAAAGATCTTGTTGAGTTTGAATGAACTCCGGGAGTTGGTGATGGACAGGGAGGCCTGGCGTGCTGTGATCCATGGGGTCACAAAGAGTCAGACACGACTGAGTGACTGAACTGAACTGAACTGAACTGAAAGATCTTGTTACACTGTAAATACTGACTCAGCAGGTCTAAACTATGCCCTAAGATTTTGTGTTTTACGTAAGATCCCAGCAAGGTGCCCTTGCTGTTTTTCCAGATCATATTTTAAGTAGCAAGATATAGTTCTATGCGTCCAACACAGCAACCACTAACCACATGCTATTAAAGCACTTAAAATGTAATGAGCCTGAATTGAATGAATTATGAAAAAGGCATAAAGAATTTTAAATCTCTCATTAATAATATTTATATATGCGAAATAATGTTGTGCCAACATATTAAAATTAATGTCACCTTTCTTATGTTGACTAAGAAATTTATAGTTGTGTATTTGTTCCACATGATATTAAATGGTGCTAGTTTAGTTGTGGAATTTGACTCCAAGCTGTTATGGGGAATAAAATTAATTTAGAGAAAACTAGTTAAGATCTAGATTTTTTTTTTAATCCCTACCATGAAACAATCTGATACAAAAGTCTCAGAGCTCAGGAATCAAAACAAACACACAAACAAATGAAAATAAAACAATCCTGCATCAACTAAGATTTTATATAAAGATATAATTTAATTTCATCTTTTCTTTAATGCTTAAACACAATTTGAGGTGCCTACAGAGACACACAGATCACCACATCTGTTTCCAGAATGCTCAATCTATCCATTGAATTTAGTTTGAATAGATGTAAACAATTTCTGATATAACTAGGTGTCTTAGTGTCATTTATTTAATAATATTTTTCTATCTCATTGTGTTATAGTGTCACTTGTAACTGTATTATTCCAAAGACGGGATTAATTTTGACTTGTTATGTTTATCAATACTTGATGAAATAACAACAGCTTTAATTATATTTTGCTTAATTGATATTGACAAACATATTGTATAACAACTGCTCCTCTGTATTTTCATTTTTATATATTTTCTGTTCATTTGTATATGTTTATTCTTCTAGTCTTTGATGAAATTTTAATATTTTCCAAAGCTCATATCCCCTGTTCTCTCCCACCTATCCAACTAGAAAGAAAGCAGTTTTGCACTTTGAATAAAATTTCAATAAAGTTACAAGTGAATAGAAAATAATTGACAAAAAAAAAAGAAAATAATTGACAATTTCATGTCAGTCATTGAATGCATTCAGGAACATGGCATAATTCTCTATGTCTTAAAAGTGATGGAAAATATATATACACTTTAGAACCATTAGTGTTAGTCACTCAGTCGTGTCCAACTCTTTGCTACCCCATGGAGTGTAGCCCTCCAGGCTTCTCTGTCCATGGAATTCTCTAGGCAAGAATTCTGGACTGGGTTGACATTCCCTTCTCTAGGGGATCATCCCTACCCAAGGATCAGAACCTTTAGATAGACATTTTTACATAGGTCCTGCATAAGTCATGCAATAGAAGTTAAAAAATTTGTATATTGTGGTTTTATCAGTGAATAGTATTTTTTCAGTAAAAATATTATTTATGATTGTTGGAATGCAGTAAGTCTACTGCATACAAACCTTCAAAGATGTGAACTTGCATTCACATGTCCAATCATGTAAGCCCACTTGTCTGGTACACACTGTCATGTGTGTGCATTCTCTTAAAAGGTTGTGCTTTTGTATGCACTACTGTACAGTACTGTATAGTGGATCATAGTAGGACTGTATCTTTTTTTGTTGTTGTCAGTCTTGCTATGCAGTATGTGAGGTCTTATTTCCCTGACCAGGGATCTAACCTGCTCGCCTTGCACTGCGAAAGTGCAGGATCTTAATAGTATCTTTATTTCAAGCTCATGATGTCTGGAAGCAAGCTTAAAAGCAGTGGTACACCTCATTAGAACTGATTCAAATGTATTCTTTTTAATGGCTGAGTAATACTCCATTGTGTATATGTACCACAGCTTTCTTAGCCATTCATCTGCTGATGGACATCTAGGTTGCTTCCATGTCCTGGCGATTATAAACAGTGCTGCAGTGAACATTGGGGTACACGTGTCACCAGTCCAGGTTTGATGCATGATACTGGATGCTTGGGGCTGGTGCAATGGGACTACCCAGAGGGATGGTATGGGGATGGAGGAGGGAGGAGGGTTCAGGATGGGGAATACGTGTATACCTGTGGCAGATTCATGTTGATATATGGCAAAACCAATACAATATTGTAAAGTTAAAAAATAAAATAAAATTAAAAAAAATAAAATAAAAGCAGTGGTATATAGCTGATTGTATTAGTTGGATACCTGGGCTATCTCTGTTGGGCTTACAAACAAATAGGACTTACAAATGTAATCTTGGAAAGGAACTCCTAGTATGTAGGGAACTTACTTGTACATGGAAACTTTGTTGTTGTTGCTGTTGTTCAGTTTCCCAGTTGTGTCTGACTCTTCGCAACCCGATGGACTGCAGCATGCCAGGCCTCCCTAATCCCTCAGCATCTCCCAAAGTTTGCCATTACCCAAAGTTTGCCATCACCCAAAGTTTGAAGTTCATGTCCATTGCATTGGTGATGCCACCCAGCCATCTCATCCTCTGGGGCCCTCTTCTCCTTCTGCCCTCAATCTTTCCCAGCATCAGCGACTTTTCCAATAAGTCAGCTGTCCAAATCAGATGACCGAAATACTCGAACTTCAGTTTCAGCATCAGTCCTTCCAACGAGTGTTCAGGGTTGATTTCCCTTAATATTGACTGGTTTGATCTCCTTGCTGTCCAAGGGATTTTTAGGAGTCTTCAGCACCAAAGTTTGAAGGCATTAATTCTTCATCACTCTGCCTTCTTTACTGTGCGGCTCTCACAGCTGTACGTGACCACTGGGAACATTATGCACATTTCTGTCGGCAGAGTAATATCTCTGATTTTCAACACACTGTCTAGGTTTGTCATAGTTTTCCTGCCAAGAAACAATCACCTTCTGATTTCATGGCTGCAGTAAGTGTCCGCAGTGAATTTAAAGCCCAAGAAGAGGAAATCTATCACTACTACATTTCCCCCTTCTATTTGCCATAAAGTAACGGGGCCAGATGCCATGATCTTAGAGTTGTTTGTTTGTTTGTTTGTTTTAATGTTTAGTCTTAAGCCGGCTCTTTCACTCTCCTCCTTCACCCTCATCAAGAAGCTCTTTAGTTTCTCTTTGCTTTCTGCCGTTAGAGTGGTATCATCCACGTATCTGAGGTTCTTGGTGTTTCTCCCAACTATCTTGATTCCAGCTTGTAAGTCATCCAAACTGGCATATTTTTCGTGATGTGTTCAGGATATAGTTTAAATAAACAGGGCTGCCCTGTCGTACTCCATTCTCTATACTGAACCAATCAGTTGTTCCATATAGGGTTCTAACTGTTACTTTTTGACCTGCAAACAGGTTTCTCAGGAGACAGGCAAGATGACCTGGTATTCTCATCTGTTTAAGAGCTTTCCACAGTTTGTTAATGATTCACACAGTCAAAGGCTCTAGCATAGTCAATGAAACAGAGGTAGATGTTTTTTTCTGGAATTCCCTTGCTTTCTCTATGATCCAGCAAATGTTGGCAATTTGATCACTGGTTCCTCTGCCTTTTCTAAATACAGCTGGGACTTTTGTAAGTTCATGGAAGCTGCTGCTGCTGCTGCTAAGTCACTTCAGTAGTGTCTGACTCTGTGTGACCCCATGGACGGCAGCCCACCAGGCTCCCCCGTCCCTGGGATTCTCCAAGCAAAAACACTGGAGTGGGTTGCCATTTCCTTCTCCAATGCATGAAAGTGAAAAGTGAAAGTGAAGTCACTCAGTCATGTCTGATGCATGAAAGTGAAAAGTGAAAGTGAAGTCGCTCAGTCGTGTCTGACCCTCAGCGACCCCATGGACTGCAGCCTTCCAGGCTCCTCAGTCCATGGGATTTTCCAGGCAAGAGTACTGGAGTGGGGTGCCAACTGATGTTTAAATATTGCTTCTATACTTGGCTACCTTATTGACTTCTTAAGAGTGAATATTTTCAGTGTGTGGATTATGCGAGAGACCACCATATTATTCACAACCGATCATAATTTGCCTTCCTTTTTAAAACTATATTTTAATTAGATAGGACATAAAAAGAACTTGCATTTTTATGAGGTAATTTCTAAAACTTTTGTGAAAACATGAATAAAGAACATGAAATGTTCTAGAAACACAAACAGCTATATATTAATGAACAAACACCCAACTCAGGCCATAACAGAAGGAACAGAAAAATAACCCAAGAAGTAAAAGGAAAGTTATAAATGTATGAACTAGACACAAAAGTCACAGAAAGATCTGGAAATACCAATAATTGGTTCATCAAAAAAAAAAATGAAACAATGAACATATAGTAAATTTTTTCAAGGGAAAAAAAAAACAGAAAACACAATCAATGTTGGTAATGAAAAGGTACATAAACTACAGTTAATATAAATTACAATAGTAAATATTTAAGGCAATAAAAGTTAATCTTTAGGTGGAGTTGCCATGTTCCAAGAAAATGACACAAACGGAAACACAAATGAAAGCAAAACTGTTAAAACAAAAACTCCAGGTGACAATAAATTTAACCTGAGATCAAAAACTTATTTCTCATATTAGACACAAAAATTGCATATCATATATTTTACTACATTAAGTCTAAGACCATAAAAGTGAAAATACATACATATATATGCAAGGGAAAATTTTCATTCAAAATATATAAGGAAAATATTAATGTGGAAAGCAGAAAATATGATTAATATACAAACTTGACAAATATATAAATAGGAATTTAAGGGAAGAGGAGGCACTGATGATCTTTAAACACATGTAATGTTTTTCAACTTTTAGGAGACTTTAAAAAATGACAACTTATATCACAATGAGATATCTCTTCACTATTTCCTGGTGAAGCTCAAGATGTATCTACCTGATACATTAACTCCTCTATAATTTTTTTGTACATGCCCACTAGAAAAATAGTATATGTTTATAGTATCACTGTTCAGAATGACCAATGGAATGCTCAGTGAAAATGTAAATGAATTTCCAATAACAAGTTTGTACAAAAGAATGGATTCACAGATTTAATTTGGTATGACTCCATTTATTTAAAATTCAAAATGAGCAAAGATTAACTAACATGAAATCACTTTTTCCAGATATCTTTCTCTTGTGTGGTTCCTGGTTAAGTTGAGCCACAATGGAACTTTTCATGAGATTTAAAAATACATCAGGAGTTATTATTTCTGAAGGACACCCTGGGTTAGGCCAGTGAGGGATAAAAGCAAAGGTCCTGGCAGGGCGCTCTTTATGGAGGGTCAGTCCTACTGAACAATAACATCCCAGGTCCACTGCAGACACCGGGCCGCACACTCACAGAGACGAAGCCCCAAGAGCCAATAGCTTTCCTTTGACTATTGTACCAGACCTCTTTCTGACTGAACTCTAGCTGTTGGACATGCCTTGCTTCCTGCAGACTCTGATATGTTAGTAATACTAAACATGGTAAATGATTTTTTTTCTGATCCTTTTCGGAGTTCTTTACTTCCTCTCATGATTGCATAAGGTCCAATTCTTATAATAAAATTCATTTTCCATAATATCCATAGTGGTTTTCCTTCCCAATTTGAAACCTTACTAATCAACATATATATGTAATTTTAAAACTATGTAGAAAAAAAATGGTTATAATTAATATAAACTTGGGGCTGTGGTTATTCTTCAGAAAAGAGGGAAGGATAATACTGGGACCGGCTCATGGAACACTTTGGACATAATACCAATACTCTATACATGTTTCTTGTCCTCAAGGGGGAATATTTTATGTAATTTTTGTTTTATTCTTGTATTTAAAGCATGCATATATTTTTCATATGGTATTTTTATATTATATATTACAACTCATTAATACATTGACAAGTAGACTTCTACTATTTACTATCTGGAAAAAAAATTTTTTAGTGATCCAGTAAGAAAGAACAAAGTGTAAGAAATAACTGAAAACAAACTTGTGACATCTATGAAATTCAGACTAATCTATGCAATCATTGACTCAAGGTCTCTACATGGATATCTAATAACGATTTCAAACTGTGCTCAACAGGGACTTCTCTGGCAGTCCAGTGGTTAAGACTCTGCCTTCTAATACATGGGCTGCTGGTTCAATCCCTGGTCAGGGAGCTAGGATCCCACATGCCTTGCAGCCAAAAAACCAAGACATAAAACAAAAGCAATATTGTAACAAATTCAATAAAGACGTAAAAAAACTGTGCTAAATACACGTTATTTCAATCCTTCCTACATGCAAATTCTATTCCTCCTTCATAACACACTCTTGACCAAGTAATTTTCTATTTGGTTAATATCAACTGTATTCTGGTTGCTTAGGACTTAAAACTAATTTTTCTTAACCCCTGTCTCTTACTCATCACTCCATCAATCCATCAATAACTATTGGTGGCTCTACCTTCAAATACATCTGGAATGTATCTTTAGACTCTTCTGTGACCAAGTGTAAAACCACATCATCTCTTACTTTGACTATGGCAATAGTTTCCCAGCTACTCTATTTCAGTTCATTTTGGTCCCATAGTCTACTTTATACACAGAAGTTTAAATCTTCCTTTAAAAACAGAAAGCAGCTAATGTTTCTATTTTCTGAAAATTCTTGACTTTACTTTGAACTAAACTATTGAAATCTCTGACTTTGGAAAACACTAACTAATATACCAACTTTTCCCTTTGCAGAGCAGTTCTCTGACATACTTCCTTATTATATAGATCTCAGTATTGCTTTCTGAGGAACCCAGTCTGAGACTGTCTAAACCCTGGGCATGCACTAAACATCATTGATAAATTTCTTAGTTATTACAGTTCTTTAAAGGCAATAAATATATTTTAAAATATTAAATTGTCTCATCCTATACAAAAGTATATGCAAAGTAAATGTCTTGTACAGTATCTTTCAATGTTCATGACTATTAAAACCTGCTAACTCTCTGGCTTTTGAACTTTATTCATTTTATATTTCACTCATTATAAAGATCATCTTATTCTCCTTTTAATCATCTTCTAGATAATATTCATCCACATTTATCTCCTAATCCTACTATGTTTGTCATTGCCAATCATGCCCTTATATTTATATTCCTGTGAAAATTTATAAACTCTAAAACAAACTCAGCTCAGTTCAGTTCAGTAGCGCAGTCATTTATGACTCTTTGTGACTCCATGGAATGCAGCATAGGAGGCTTCCCTGTTCATCACCAACTCCAGGAATTTACTCAAACTCATGTCCATTGAGTTGGTGATGCCATCCAACCATCTCATCCTCTGGTGTCACCTCTCCTCCTGCCTTCAATCATTCCTAGAATCAGGGTCTTTTGCAATGAATCAGTTCTTTGCATAAGGTGGCCAAAGTATTGGACTTTCAGCTTCAGCATCAGTCCTTCTAATGAATATTCAGACTGATTTCCTTTGGGATGGACTGGTTGGATCTCCTTACAGTCCAAGGGACTCTCAAGAGTCTTCTCCACAGTTCAAAACCATTAATTCCTTGGCACTCAGCTTTCTTTAAAGTTCAACTCTCACATCCATACATGACTCCTGGAAAAACCATAGCTTTGATAGATGGACCTTTGTTGGCAAAGTAATCTCTTGGCTTTTTAATATGCTGTCTCAGTGCATTATAGCTTTTATTCCAAGGAGCAAGAGTTTTAATGGTCGAGGTCACCATCTGCAGTGATTTTGGAGCTCAGAAGATAAAGTCAGCCACTGCTTCCATTGTTTCCCCATCTAATTGCCATGAAGTGATGGGACCAGATGCCATGATCTTAGTTTCCTGAATGTTGAGTTTTAAGCCAACATTTTCACTTTCTTCTTTCACTTTCATCAAGAGGCTCTTTAGTTCTTTGCTTTCTGCCACAACAGTGGTATCATCTGTGTATCTGACATCATTGATATTTCTCCTGGCGATCTTGATTCCAGCTTGTGCTTCATCCAGCCCAGCATTTCACATGATGTATTGCAAAAAAGCAGGGTGACAATATACTGTCTTGATGCACTGCTTTCCTGATTTAGAACCAGTCTGTTGTTCTACGTCCAGTTCTAACTGTTGTTTCTTGACCTGCATACAGCTTTCTCAAGAGTCAGGTCAGGTGGTCTGATATTCCCATCTCTTTAAGAATTTTCCACAGTTTGTTGTGATCCACACAATCAAAGGCTTTGGCATAGTCAATAAAGAAGAAGTAGATGTTTTTCTGAAACTCTTGCTTTTTCAATGATCCAACGGGTGTTGGAGATTTGATCTCTGGTTCCTCTGCCTTTTCTAAATCCAGGTTGAACCTCTTTAAGTTTACAGTTCATGTACTGTTGAAGCCTGGCCTGGAGAATTTTGAGCATTATTTTGCTAGTGTGTGAGATAAGTGCAACTGTGCAGAGTTTGAACAATGTTTGGCATTCTTTCTTTGGAATTGGAATGAAACCTGACCCTTCCTGTTTGTGGCCACTGCTGATTTTTCCAAATTTGCTGGCATATTGAGTGCAGCACTTTCACAGCATCATCTTTTAGGATTTGAAATAGCTCAACTGGAATTCCATCACCCCCACTAGCTTTGTTCATAGCGATGCCTCCTAAGGCCCATTTGACTTTGCATTCCAGGATGTCTGGCTGTAGGTGAATGTTCACCCCGTTGTGGTTATCTGGGTCATTAAGATCTTTTTTGTACAGGTCTGTGTATTCTTGCCACCTTTTCTTAATACCTCTGCTTCTGGTAGATTCATACTGTTTTGGTCCTTTATTGTGCACATCTTTGGATGAAATGTTCCCTTGTATCTCTAATTTTCTTGAAGAGATCTCTAGTCTTTCACATTCTATTGTTTTCCTCTATTTCTTTGCATAGATCACTGAGGACGACTTTCTTATCTCTCCTTGCTATTCTTTGGAACTCTGCATTCAAATGGGTGTGTCCTTCTTTCTGACCCCATGGACTAGCCCATGGAATTCTCTAGGCCAGAATATTGGAGTGGGTAGCCTTTCCCTTTTCCAGGAGATCCTCCCAACCCAGGGATCGAATCCAGGTCTCTCACATTGCAGGCATATTCTTTCCAAGCTGAAAGAAAAGCCCCCCAATAAAGCATAAAACAAATTAGATCCTTCCATTAAAACTATGCTTTTAAAATAGTGAATGAATTAACTTTTGGTTATCACTATGAAAAGTGTTAGTCGCTCATTCCTGTCCAACTCTCTGGAACCCCATGGACTATAGCCCACCTGGCCCCTCTGTCCATGGAATTCTTTAGGCAAGTATACTTGATTTGGTAGCCATTCCCCTCTCCAGAGGATCTTTCCAACCCAGGTCTCCTGTACTGCAGGCAGATTCATTACCACCTGAGCCCCCAGCGAAACCCTGTGTATCACTATAAAATTGTTCCAAGATAACCTGTAGAGGTTTCTGTAGTTTTATTTATTTATTTTTTGGGGAAAATGGGCACTGGATTAGAGACATAGAAAAGATTGTGAAAGCAAAAGACAAAATGATTACTTTCTCATTGTGACTAAGTATTTATAATAGTGCTCATGTCGAATATACATTTCCAATATATATATTACAGGTATTTGGGGCTGATAAGATGGATATTACAGTAGCTTTGATTTTGTTCATTTTCACTGTCCTGGGGTCTCCAACTCCCATCCAACCCCCTAAATTTTTTAGTTTTTCTAATTTCCCTGGTGGCCTGCAGAAATCAGAGATGATAAGAAATAAAAAAGGTAAATATGGTGAATAAGGAAAAAATAGGTCTTGTCCCTGGCTAATCTGATTTCCTAAAATAAGCAGGGATACTTGTAAGTATCCAGGACTTATGACAAGTCCTTTAAAAATATGACATTCTCCAATTTGATTTTGACAGTCATCTTTATGTCATTGTTGTATTTTATAAAAATTTTAAGAAAGATAGAGCATTTCCAAATTATTACAATTCACAATACAGTTTCCATTATGAATAGCTTAGAAATAAAGAGTTATATAATAAATCTCCAGAAACAGATTAGAAAGTTGATATGTATATCTTTGTAATTTTGGCAAAAACAAAATAAGATAAAAACAAACAAAATTTTAGTTTTGATTCCAACAACACTTGCCTCATATCTACTTCCTCTTTATTGTTCTGGAAGATTAGGAACTCTGTTCTCTTTTATCTATGGATTGTAATGAGTGTGTGTATTTTCCTACAAAGGTGTATTTTACAAATAGAAAATAACCATATTTCAGACTAAAATATATATGTTTTTAATGGTAATTCCTTTGCTAAGTGTATTTATCTCTGGTCTTATTACAAGACATAAAATACCACAGGAACATCAAGTAAAAAAAAAAAAAAAAACTGAGAAGTTCTTTCAATTGCCTCTGCTAATAATTTTTAACACAATGACTGCGTTCTACTCAGATTAAAATTTGAAGCACCCTGAATCAAATGACATGCAAGAGAGATAAGCAATAGATGTTCAAAGACTTTTAAAAGTTATTGCTATTATAGTATCTGACTTGGATTGTCATATTGATTACAGTTGAACAATGAAATATACCCACAAGCAATCATACGTATTTTAGCTGATGATTCACTTCATAAGCTTCTGTTCTCTTTCATAAAGTATTCAGTTTAGGACTTTGATTTGACTTTCTATATTTTCTCCTTTCTTTTAATGACCGTCTAGAATACTAAACCTTCATATCAAACCCCTTGATTAACAAGGTGCTATTTTAAGCAGTGGCTTATAATAAATGTTATACTGCACTTCTGCACTTACTACAAACAGTTCAAAATATATGTAACACAAAACCACATAAGCATTAGAGCAAAACTTCAGAATTTCCTCCTTAATTCTTAAAATCATCTTTAAAATTAACTGAACTAAAAAAACTATAAATCATGCAATATTTTGAATATATTGATGTCTTGTTTCATGTTACTAATAAATATATTTATCCCATACTTTGCTCGTTTTTGCCTGCACACTTCTGTGTTTTTTTCTTTTGCTAGAGATAATATGAAATGAATAAGTAATTAAGAACAAATTAACTTTTAAGTTGCTGAATAAAGGTTCATAAACAAAGTGTAGTTTTATGTGGTTTTTATAAAATACTGTAGGGAAGTAGCCTTTTATGAATGCTAGCAATCTTGCTAGATTCTGGGGACTATGGGAGAGAATGCACAGTGGTAATGCAGAGTGGAATGAAAAGATGGCTGAAAGTTCTTTGAGGGTAGAAACTTACTCTTCTACAGCTGTATATATTAAGTGTATATCACAGGTATTCGCTTTGTGATGCAAAATAGATTATCTCTAAACATTCTGAATAATTACAGAAGTTACAAAGGAGGAGGTACTATCAATACATTGGTATATTTTCAGAAAAAATATTTAGATCTGCATGTTCATTAATCAATTTCTTATGAAAGAAACATGAACAGCATAATGTTCATGAAAGAAACTATCTACTTATATAACTGGTCCCATTCCAGTCTCTCTCTCCTTTGTAACTAATATCAATCTATAGCTTGAACCTGCCAATTCTTCATAGGTCTATTTCTGAAGGTCCAGCATTGAGAATATCATACGTAAAAATACAATGATTAAAATAAAAATCTTAATAATGCTTGCTATCATTAAGTGTATGAAAATGACTTGAGAGAATTTTTCCAATCTCACAGAAAGCCAGATGAATGAGGTTCTGACCGAGTTAATACTGTAAATATTGGGTTGGCCCAAAAGTTCATTCACATTTTTCATACGTCTTACAAAAAAACCCTAATGAACTCTTTGACTGACACAATAAATGTAAGAAAATGAGGGAAAATGAAATAGTCATAATAATTCCAATAGGATTTATTTTGAATATCAAGGAAGAAAAAGAAACTCTGGGATATTACTGCATGACTTTTATATTCCTTTTAGGAAAGAATCCAATATAAGATAAAATAAGATTTTATTTTGCTATCATATATTTTTCAAGAAAATCTATTCAAGAAAGCATCAAGTTATGATATTTTCCCTGTCCATAATTTTAAAACATAGGGAGAGTTATAATAATATTTTATTAAGGACAAACATAATAAACTATTTTTATATTTTCTAGAGTTATTTAGGGGGAAATATTCTCATCAAACTTTTAAAATAACTATTCAGTAAAATATTTTAATACCATTTTATTTCAAATTCATTTGCCTTACATATCCTAATTTATTGTTAAATATTCTACATTGTCAATACTTTCTTACATATTGTTAATATCTTATTTCAAATTCATTTGCCTTACATATCCTAATTTATTATTAAATATTCTACATTGTCAATACTTTCTTACATATTGTTAATATCTTATTTCAAATTCATTTGCCTTACATATCCTAATTTATTATTAAATATTCTACATTGTCAATACTTTCTTACATATTGTTAATATCTTATTTCAAATTCATTTGCCTTACATATCCTAATTTATTATTAAATATTCTACATTGTCAATACTTTCTTACATATTGTTAATATCTTATTTCAAATTCATTTGCCTTACATATCCTAATTTATTATTAAATATTCTACATTGTCAATACTTTCTTACATATTGTTAATATCTTATTTCAAATTCATTTGCCTTACATATCCTAATTTATTATTAAATATTCTACATTGTCAATACTTTCTTACATATTGTTAATATCTTATTTCAAATTCATTTGCCTTACATATCCTAATTTATTATTAAATATTCTACATTGTCAATACTTTCTTACATTTTGTTAATATCAGCTTTGCCTATCATTGAGGACTTTTGGATACCTATCACTTGATTTAAATTCTATTTTTAAAAGAATTCCCAGACTAAAAACCTATTTCTTCTGGACCTATTTTTTCAGATTAACACACATCTATAGAAGTCTGTGTGTCAGGACATATATAAATAAATGAGGAATTATTTATTATTTTAAAATAAAAAAGCCTCTCATAAATAAAATAATAAAATAGTCTCTTGCTATCAAGAAATTTAGGATCTACTAGACCAAAATCGCGGAGAAGGCAATGGCACCCCACTCCAGTACTCTTGCCTGGAAAATCCCATGGCTGGAGGAGCCTGGAAGGCTGCAGTCCATGGGGTCGCTGAGGGTTGAACATGATTAAGCAACTTCACTTTCACTTTTCACTTTCATGCATTGGAGAAGGAAATGGCAACCCACTCCAGTATTCTTGCCTGGAGAATCACAGGGACGGGGGAGCCTGGTGGGCTGCCATCTACGGGGTCGCACAGAGTCGGACACGACTGAAGTGACTTAGCAGCAGTAGCAGAACAAAATTGATAATCCATGTTAAATGCCTGCTGCTGGTGCTGCTGCTGTGTCGCTTCAGTTGTGTCCGACTCTTAGCAACCCCATGGACTGCAGCCCACCAGACTCCTCCATCCATGGGATTTTCCATGCAAGACTACTGGAGTGGGGTGCCATTGCCTTCTCTGGTTAAATGCCTAGGCAGTCCTATTTCAGTCTCACAGTACTATGAAAACACACAAAAAGGAAAATCTACAAAATCTCCATTATTTATAAAAGTCAGACAAAACAATCCTGCTACTAAAATATGACATCAATATCTCTGCATGAATATACTATTGAACTCTCCATTAAGTATATATCATACAATAAATTCATAACTTTTTATCTCCAGACATCCAAACCAGCTCTTCCAACTGTAGACTACTGCACTTCCATTATCAATACCAAATTTTATCAAATCTTTGTACCAAAAAAGTTAATTTCGTTTCTTCCTGTTTCTTCACACTACTCCATATATCAGGTTAGTTTAAAAAGCATCTTTTTTGCTCATTCTTCCCTTCAGTTCACCATTGACTAATCATTCTAATTTTAAATTCCAGTGTTAAACATTATTCTAGGTCTTCACAGTGTGATAAATTCATTAACACAACAAATGCATATTGAGTACCTATTGATTAATTTATACATAAAATACTATTGATGTTACATGAAAAGGACAAAGAATCATATTTCTTACTGTTTTTCATATAGCCAAATTGTGATAACTTGGAAAAGAGATGGCTCAAAAAGGACTTAGCCATTGATGAAAAAATAAAAACCACAATCTGGGGAGTAATATTATAGGCAGAAGCAAAAATGCAGGGAAAAAAACTCAGATAAACTTTATTCAGCTCTATTCCTCATTTAATCTATACATATATATTCTGAAAAAATTATTTACTACTTAATCTAATTATTAAATTATACACCTCCCAGCTCTTTCTCTTCTCACTTCTTTCTTAAAATATAGCACTTTGGAGATATTTCTCTGGAGCCTATTCTCTTCAAGTTGTTTATTTGGAGCCTTCTTTCTTCAAGCTGATTGATTTATGGGTCTGATATAAAAATAGCATGATTAATTGGTTAACTTACTTTAATGGCAATCTGAGTTACAACATTTACCTTATGAAATATCTTACTTCACAGTGTCCTCCCTTATGAGATTCACTGTCTTTTGCTAGAGATAATTTCCTAAGAAATGATGTGTGGGAAAGAAACCATGCTTTTTTTCTTGCATACAGGAAACTGCATTTTACTTCACATAGCTCTTTGAAAATAGATTTTAAAGGTATAAAATTGATGCATCAAGACTATCTGCTTTCACAACTTAGAAATGTCCAAGTTTTTTCCAATGTCTTCTGGAGTGCAGTTTTACTGATGAGAAATCAGAAGCTGGATAATTTTCATTATTTTTCTAGGATTTGGGGGAATATCTCTTTATCCTCAGAAGTTCTGATATATAATTACAATCTACATGTGACTTGTTCTTCTGCTCTTTCAAATTAGTTGATTTTATTAGTATTTTCAGAGAAGGAAATTGCAACCCACTCCAGTATTCTTGCCTGGAGAATCCTGTGGACAGAGGAGCCTGGTAGGCTGTATCCATAGGGTCGCACAGAGTTGGACACGACTGAAACGATTTAGCATGCATGCATGCATTAGTATTTTCATACATATATACATAAACACATACATGAATAATTGTGGGTAATAATTACATAACATATATTTTAATTTCATGAACAGTTTATCAAGAATAATTTGATAGTTTATAAAATATAAAATTTCTTTTATGAAAATAATAGCCCTTAATTATATGTAATAATTTTAGGCAATGTTTGCATAGTACATCTTCTATGGGTTTGTGCTTTATACTCTCTACAGTACTGAAAATAATTATCATGTATAATAAATACTAAACGAATGCATTTGTGTTAAAATATAATGTAGCAGTGAGGAGTAGAATTATTTATTTATAAACTGCAGAGCAGTTTATATAATTTAATCTGTTGTAAATCAATAATACTGATTATTATTTTCAGTTGTGAAGAATCTGTATACAGATATTTAATATGTTTCATGTTGATGATACTAATATTATTATATACTATTAAAATCTAGCATTTATGATGCTTTTTAGAAACTCAGAATTCTGTTTTCAGTTATATTCACAAGTCAAATCATACTCTTTTTTGTATTCATCACATATATGAGGTTTAACTCAAGGTAGTTTTCTCTGCTCGTATTGTCAATTTTTTTTCTTGATCTATAAGATCAGTATGCAAGGCTATGTCACTTTTCCACTGCACATTAATAATCAAAGAGTAGTTTTTCCAGCAGGAGGTGTGTCAGGGCAATTTGACAAACAGTGCTTTGAAGGATCATGACCTTGGAGGTCTCTGGCAAGCCAATTTCTGAATTTGCCAAGGCTGTCAGATTGAATTTCAAAGAATAGTATATTAATGTCCATGATTAAGACTGGAGATACCCTATGCAACGGTTTTTATTTTTTTAATCAGATTATAATCAGATAATAGGGTCCATACACAACCAATTAGAGTCAAAATTGCCTAATGAAAGGCGCATGGTGTACAGAAGAATATACATTTGTGTCTTTGCTTCCATGTGTGTTTTTTATTAGTGTTGAGAAAGCCACAGATATGGTTTAATTTTCACCAATTTCAATTTTACAAGATGATTAAAATACTTAGTGGCTATGTTATTCAAATCACAAGCTTTGCCACTGCAGAAGGCAAAGCTGTGTGACAGGAAAAGTTAAAGCTGAGACTGTTAGCTTAATCTGTTAGGATCAAATCCAAGCAATTTTAATTTCCTGAAGCAGAAGTGATATTAAGACAAGTGGATGGTAAAGACACTGTGTTGAAACTTCAAACAAAAGAGCATGCCTATAGAGTACTTCAGTTATTTTGATGATAGACTGATAAAACAAATTATTTTTATTATAAAGGACACATCGTTATTGTTTAGTCACTAAGTTGTGTCCAACTCTTGAGACCCCATGGATTCTAGCCCACAAGGCTCCTCTGTGCACAAGACTTCCCAGGCAAGGATACTGGAGTGAATTGCCACTTCCTTCTCCAGGGGATCTTCCCCACCCCGTGATTGAATCTGTATCTCCTGCATTGGCAGGCAGATGCTTTACCATTAAGCCACCTGGGAAGACCTATAAAGGCCATATGCCCAGGCAAACTCTTAAACACATACGTACATATAGTTTACATTCACAAGATCAACCATTGTTCCTACATAGCCAATATAAAAAGATTAATATTTGGGGAAAAAACTATTGTTACACAATCTTGCACTTCACAGAAAGATTTTTACTTAGGGAGAATAATTTATGGAAGCTAGTTTTAAGAAGGTATTTCTCTTGTATACAGGGTCATAAAGTTCATGCATAGTCA
The DNA here is from genome assembly GCF_000754665.1 of Bison bison bison. NCBI lineage: Eukaryota > Metazoa > Chordata > Mammalia > Artiodactyla > Bovidae > Bison > Bison bison. Next base: position 7,542,682 of record NW_011495050.1, read on the forward strand.
TACTGTTATTCAGGCTATTCAGCTGTTATCCAGGCCAATAAAAGTATTAAAATAGAGGTTGAGTCCAATTCCTAGATCAATATTGATACATAAAACATCAAATTTATTTTAGTAAATTTAACAATGACAGTGAAATTATAGATATTCAACTGGTCACATTGTAAAAGTAGAAATATTGTCCATTCTACAAGAAACATAAAAAAAAAAAAAGACAGGTGTTGTACAACAGTCTTAAAGAGCAAATATTATTCATGCACCTTAAAATGCTACCCTTCCATTTTACTGTCATTATCATAATGATATTTCTGGTTAAATCTCTAAGCTATGCCTCCATTTGTATTTGTTTGATGTTCTTATTTAATTTCTACTTTAAAAATGCAACTTGAGAATGGAGTTTATTTATATACTTAATCAATTTAACTATTTATTAAGTTTATACCATGTGGCTGAATCCTTGCAATGTTGTTGTTCAGTCAATAAGTCTTATCTCTTTTGTGACCCCATGAACTCTAGACCACCAGGCTCATGTCCTTGAGATTTCCCAAGCAAGGATACTGGAGTGGGTTGGCATTTCCTTCTTCAGGGGATCTTCTCCACCCAGGGATCAAACCCACATTTCCTGCATTGGGAGGCAGATTATTTACTGCTGAGCCATGGTAGAAGCCCCAAAACAATGGATATAGAACCTTATATAGTTGAATCAGTATCCCTGGCTTCTTGGAGCTTATAATGTATAGGAGGAGACAAGTACTATGCAATTGCAATTTCAGTGTGGTGCATAGCACAAAGGGGAAAAATGACATTCTATGATAGAAATAGAGAGGTGTATAGGTAGGGATCATTTCTGTAAGGAATTGCTATTGTCACTGAGATGTGAAGGAATAAACAGACATTAGGTGATAAAGGAAAAGGACTCTAAGCAGAAAGCATGGCACCTACTCTGGGGTGGAAAGAAGTTTGGGAAGTTGAATAAAGTCAAGGATGCCACTTTGGTTAGATTGTTCTAAATAAGAATATAAAAGACAAAATACCCTGAAAAACTAATCAGAGCAGCTCATGTAGGGTATCACAGGAATAGGAAAATGTTTGAATTTTATTCCAAGGGCAGTGGGAAGCAATTTAAAGTTTTTAAATTAGAGAGACAGATTTATATTCTATGCCTTAATTCATGTAAATTGAATTTGGTAATTTGTAAGTACTTACAAGTACCATGACTCTAAGACTGGGATCATATAAATAATTTGGCTTTTCAAAGTATAATTGGAATGCTAAAAGAGGTATGCTGCTGCTGCTAAGTCGGTTCAGTCGTTTGGGACTCTGTGTGACCCCATAGACGACAGCTCACCAGGCTCCCCCGTCCCTGGGATTCTCCAGGCAAGAACACTGGAGTGGGTTGCCATTTCCTTCTCCAATGCATGAAAGTGAAATGCTCACATCTTTACAACACTGCAAAATATAAAGAGTTTCAGAACTGAAATATTCTGAAAGCCATGTCCAAAGAATATATAGAACAATGCATTCTACAAATGTGTAGAACAATGTTGGTAAATTCATATTGATAATTATGATGAGGTGATTATATTTTGGAGTGAAAGAGGTAAGAGAATTTAGGAGTATTCACTGTGTAGTGTTTGAATCTTTCACAAGGCTAGTTAATATTTTAAGTAAACTACAAGACTGCTCTTTTTACAGAGCTATGAGCAAGAAAATGCAAGAGATTTCTTCTATACAAATATCGTTTCTGGGAATTGTTGGGGAGAAGTGTGGTAAGACCATCAACTAAAGTAGAAACCTTTGGTATTTTCCTGGCTACTTCCTTTCAAAGTTTATGGTATGATATTATGATTCTTTCTTGTTTTATTTGTAGCTAGTAACTTATCCTTTGGCTTTTAATTATTTTTATTGAATTTATAAGATCACTTCCAGTTCCTCAAATAATTTAATGATTTTTTCATGTATGAACTTAATTATCATATTTGTTAAAACTATTTATATACTCTACTATGTATTTACTCATTTTCTTAAGTTTATGTTATAGAATTTTCAATGGTGTTCTATCATTAATAATTTTAAAATGAATCTTTGAATTTGTTATATACTTTGATCAGATTCTAAGAAGTAATCAAATGCTTCTTGGAATTATATCAATTAACATTCTACAAATAATTTCTGAAAAATTCTGTCTTAAAGTACACTGAGGAGAATAAAGGAAGAGAGGGAGAAAGAGGGGGAGTGATATATACACATTTAGAATATTGTGATTAAAATACTCCATTATTTTAATTTGCATTTCTGTACTAATTATTCAAACTGAACACTGTGCTTATTAATCATTCATACTTTATTATATATAAATTGTCAGGATATCCCTATTGCCCACATACTTATATATTTAAACAATAAGTTCTTCTTTTAGGTCTGTATGAATTAATTACAAACACTGTGTTCATTGTAAAAGCATAACAAACATCAAACTGAGTCTTCATTATTCCCAATTTTTTACATTTATAATGACTCACTTTCTTAACTAATTATTGTTTTTTCCTTCTGTTTTCATACTTTATACACTCTACTTCTTCACTGTCAGCTGACGATCTCACTTCACAAGGATTAGTTTGCCAACAAATGGTAACTTCCTCAAATTTCTAACACCATAGTAACAAACCTGTTGTGTGTGCGTGTGTGTGTGTGTGTGTTCAGTCACCCAATCGTGTCTGACTCTTTGTGACACTATGGACTGTAGTCCGCCAGGCTCCTCAGAGCCTGTCCACAGAATTTTTCAAAATTCTTAAAGAGATTGGAATAGCAGACCACCTGACCTGCCTCTTAAGAAATCTGTATACAGGTCAAGAAGCAACAGTTAGAACTGGACATGGAACAACAGACTGGTTCCAAATAGGAAAAGGAGTACATCAAGGCTGTATATCATCACCCTGCTTATTTAACTTATATGCAGAGTACATCATGAGAAATGCTGGGCTGGATGAAGCACAAGCTGGAATCAAGGTTTCTAGG
>NW_011495050.1:7545796-7549849 GCF_000754665.1 Bison bison bison
ATATATATAACCTAGATACGCAGATGACACCACCCTTAGGGCAGAAAGCAAAGAACTAAAGAGCCTCTTGATGAAAGAGGAGAGTGAAAAAGCTGGCTTAAAACTCAGCATTCAGAAAATTAAGATCATGGCATCTGGTCTCATCACATGGCAAACAGATGGGGAAACAATGGAAACAGTGGCTGACTACTTTTTTGGACTCCAAAATCACTGCAGATTGTGACTGCAGCTATGAAATTAAAAGACATTTGTTCCTTGGAAGAAAAGTTATGACAAACCTAGACAACATATTTAAAAGCAGAGAGATTACTTTGCCAACAAAGGTCTGTCTAGTCAAAGCTATGGTTTTTCCAGGAGTCATGTATGGATGTGAGAGTTGGACTATAAAGAAAGCTGAGCGCCAAAGAATTGATGCTTTTGAACTGTGGTGCTGGAGAAGACCCTTGAGAATCCCTTGGACTGCAAGGAGATCCAACTACTTCCATCCTAAAGGAAATCAGTCCTGAATATTCATTGGAAGGACTGATGCTGAAGCTGAAACTCCAATACTTTGGCCACGTGATGTGAAGAACTGACCTCTTTGGAAAAGACCCTGATGCTGGGAAAGATTGAAGGTGGGAGGAGAAGAGGATGCCAAAGGATGAGATGGTTGCATGGCATCACCGACTCAATGGGCATGAGTTTGGGTAAGTTCCGGGAGTTGGTGATGGACAGGGAGGCCTGGCATGCTGCTGTCCTTAGGGTCGTAAAGAGTTGGACCCAATGAGCAACTAAACTGAACTGAACTGGGCTGAACCAGCTTTTTAAATTGTAAAATTTCAGAGTGGTTAAAAAAAGTCAATATAGAAATTGCCAAAGAAGAAATTTGGTAGAAAATAGATGTTCCATATATTTCTTTGCTTTACATTCCTTTTCTGAAAATGCACAGTGCTATGTTACATTTAATGTCATACAACAAATGCATACACCTTTTAACAATTTTCTTTGTCAATTCTCTCTGGTCAAAGACCACCAGAAACACACCTACAGTAGCATGATAATTTTTATCTAAAAGTCAGAAGAAATCAATTGAGGCTGTACTTTCTATGGTAAAGTGGCTGCAGTTATATCAGCAGGGTTGGAGTGAAGTGGCTGTTAGATCATATGGATGATTTGCACAGTGTTTCAGTTGGTCCTTGTGCTCAATCATTATTATGGAGTATATTTTTTTCTGTTTTCACTCCATCATGTCCACAGAATGATCTTACACGCTTTGGTTTTTCGTAAAATTGTTTATGGTCAACAGGAGTACACTATCATCTAGATATTTAAGTCAGGAAAGATCAACTGACTGTGGTCAGGGGCTGCTTTTTGGTATTTGCCATATATTTTGCAATATAAAATCATTTAAAAGTTAGAACCATGCCATGTGAAAACAAAACTAGAAATTTACAAAGCACCTATTTTCTATGTCTAAAGAATATGCAATATATATTAGCATGCACAAGGATTCAGTTAATATCCTGATTTATGAGAAAATAAGATGATGCTTACTCCTTGGAAGAAAAGTTGTGACCAACCTGGATAGCATATTGAAAATCTGAGACATTACTTTGCCAACAAAGGTCCATTTAGTCAAGGCTATGGTTTGCGAGAATTGGACTGTGAAGAAAGCTGAGTGCCGAAGAATTGATGCTTTTGAACTGTGGTGTTGGAGAAGACTGTTGAGAGTTCCTTGGACTGCAAGGAGATCCAACCAGTCCATTCTAAAGGAGATCAGCCCTGGGTGTTCTTTGGAAGGAATGATGCTAAAGCTGAAACTCCAGTACTTTGGCCACCCCATGAGAAGAGTTGACTCATTGGAAAAGACCCTGATGCTGGGAGGGATTGGGGGCAGGAGGAGAAGGGGACGACAGAGGATGTGATGGCTGGATGGCATCACCGACTCGAGTGAGTTTGAGTGAACTCCAGGAGATGGTGATGGACAAGGAGGCCTGGCGTGCTGTGATTCATGGGGTCGCAAAGAGTCGGACACAACTGAGAGACTGAATTGAACTGAAGATCAAATTATTTAAGGAAAAATATAAATACACAAATGCATATGATTATTTATTCACATAAAATGAATTATATATTCTTATAAAAGATGTACTATCATATATAATAATTATGTATCGTATATAACATATGATATGAAAGTGAAGTGAAAGTGACGTCACTCAGTCATGTCTGACTCTTTGTGACTCCATGGACTGTAGCCTGCCAGGCTCCTCCATTCATGGAATCTTCCAGACAAGGATACTGAAGAGGGTTGCCATTTCATTCTCCAGGGGATATTCCTGACCCAGGGGTCAAACCTGGGTCTCTCACACTGCAGATAGACTCTTTACCGTCTGAGCCACCAGGAATATATTATATGAATATATATGATTATATATTCATATAAAATACAAATATAAACCTATTTGAGATTCAACTATATTTAAAACCATAATTAGAAAACATTCTGTTAAAACATACCTGCCTAAACTTAGAAATATACAAAAGATAAAAATTCAAATATATCCTTACTTTCAGCCTTTCATCTATAAAATGGATATAAAAGCAGTCTGACTTTTGAGGAAAGTCTGTAAATGTTTTTCTATATATTAAAATTTGTACATTCCCATGGACAATCAACACTTAAAATCTGTCTATTCAGTTGTTGCCTGACTTTTGGGCCCTGTTTCCATAGAAATATAGATCGGATGGGTTAATATAAGAGAACGGATCTTTTGCAAAGATGGCAGTGTGTCACAGTTTTGCTTTCTGAAACTTAACAAGCCAGTATCTACTTTCCTTGAAAGAAAATCAAAGTCAGACTGAAAAATGCCCCCTATGCTTCTGTAATACTTCATAGATTTCTAAGATTGCCAGTCCTGTGGGGAACACAGGATGTCTTTTGAGTAAGATCTGTTCTTATATTTGGAATTTTAGGATGCCTGTAATATAAAAGCAAAAAGGAGAGTCCTTAGTTCTGACTTGTGGGTACAAAACTTTTGAATACCCCAAATAAGGGGAGGAAAATACTGCAGAGTGAATATCTGCTGTCACTGTTCACTGTGAAATATGATTTGAAATGATAATGTGCATTATCATTTATTATTTTTTGAGAGTTGGCAGTGCAGGAAAATGTTTTTGATACTCAATGGATATAGGTTATGTATATGAACTAAGCCGCTCCTTTCTGAGGATTTTTCTTAAAGGTTGTGGGCAATACTAGATAAAAGCAATTTTTCCTTGCATGCTCAATTGCTTCAATCATGTCGGACTCTGTGACCCCAGGGACTGCAGCCTGCCAGGCTCCTCAGTCCATGGAATTCTTCAGACAAGAATTCTGGAGTTGGTTGCCATGCCCTTCTCCAGGGGATCTTCCTGACCCAGGGATCAAACCTGCATCTCCTACATTAAAGGTGGATTCTTTACTGCTGAGCCACAGGGGAAGCCCTTAAAAAAAGTTTTTGAAGATATTTTCTGAATATTTCCTTTTATTCTATTATTCTCTTCTTTTTAAAACTTATTTTGCCACTTCTTGGAAAATATTTCGATGAATAAATCTCAAAGATAGTTATATATCTATTGATTCTGGTTTTGTAAGCTATCATTTATGTCACTGTTGTTTAAAAATAAAAGTGTCCTATAAGTGTAAATCTTAATCCAGAGGAATGGATCCTTGATGGTAGAGAAAAAATATGGGATTAAAAAATGTTGTTTGATAAACTTTGAAATAATATAAGGAATATTGAGACAGAACTGGCTATAAATAACTATTCACTACAAATATGTAGTAATAGAAACTTTTCTTTTTCTTTTTAATTTAAATTTATTTATTTTAATTGGAGGCTAATTACTTTACAATATTGTATTGGTTTTGCCATACTTCAACATGAATCCGCCATGGGCGTACACGTGTTCCCCATCCTGAACCCCCCTCCCACCTCGCTCCCCGTACCATCCCTCTGGGTCATCCCAGTCTTTTGGACTCTGTGGGAGAGGGGGAAGGTGGGATGATTTGGGAGAATGGCACTGAAACAT
>NW_011495050.1:7549949-7554021 GCF_000754665.1 Bison bison bison
AACATGTGTAATATCATATAAGAAATGAATTGCCAGTCCAGGTTCGATGCAGGATACAGGATGCTTGGGGCTGGTGCACTGGAATAGAAACTTTTCAATCTCCTTGAACCCAATATCTTATTTTTGAATATAAATGTATGGTTATCATATTAAATTCTTATTTATGTATTTATTAAAAATAAAACATGGACAATTGTGTATGTCACAACCTACTGTTTATCTTTTGAGAATGATTGATTTTGACAATCATGATTTAATAAATCATTGTATTTAACAATGAATATTATATAAAGCAATTGGCCATAACATAAACCTATTCAATTTTTCTAGACTTAAAAATACCTGAAACTGATTTTGAGTTTCTCAGTTCACCTGGCTACTATTGTCTGCAAGACAGACACAATTGCTTGCTCAGAGCAAGGAATTTTATAAACATGAGTGAAAGCACCATCAAAATATAATACTGTTTTAACATCAAGTGAAAATGTGTCAAATGAAAATGACTAAGATTTAAATAGAAGGCAAATAAAACCCTTGTAATTAATAAAGAACCATTAAAATATCAGAATAGGAAAGAACTTAGACTTTCCCACTTGAAAAAGAGTCAGTAGGCCTCTCGGTCCAATCATAATTCAAGCAAATGCTCTAACTAGTCCAATTTAATTTGCCAATACTTATAGAATAATAAAACCTGTAATATATTACTCTCAATAATAATTCTTGTAAGGAAAAGAATGTTAACCTGAAATCTTGCATGTGACAAGACAGTCAAATTATTTATAAGCTATTAGGTTGATTTTTTTAGTTCATTCTCTCTTTCTTACAAAGATATAATCATTTATTTCTTAAAGCTCCTGTACCTATGAGTCATATGTACAATGAGAATTGAGGTATAATTAGAAGCTTGAAATCAGTGATTTGAGCTTTTGTTTAAAACTGCACACACTACAGAGAATTTATTGATACATAAAGAATGTATCAAATACATTCTGTTTGTAAGTCAGGAACTCTTTTAGATACTGAAGATTCAGTGATGAATGATGCAGAAAAAGGCTGTAGGTTATATAGACATTCCATTCTACAATACTATTATCCATATAAAAATAGTTATCTTTTCATTGTAAATATTTATAAGAAAGTAGGTCAGGATTTACTAATATTAACAGTAACAGTAATAATAACTAAAACTCACTTAGTATCTGCGTTATGATAGACACTGAGCTAAATAAACACTGAAATATCTCATTTAAATCTAAAAAAAAACAAATACTTACATAGTACATCTCCCTTAGTTTATAGATGAGAGAATAGAAACATAAAATGTTAACTAAATTAGATTATGTCTCTCAGGAAAGAGATTATCAATAAATGAATATGAGGTGGAATTTGCCATTAAAAATTAGGTATTAAAGAAAGCATTTAGAACATTAATAAAATATTTTGCTTTTATGCACATAAATTGATAAATAGTTCATAAGACAAGAATGGCTTGTACTTTAAGGCAATTTCAAACACAGCATATTGTTTAATTTTTGTAATCTATTCTTCCATGCTATGTATTCTAAGTATATGGGCACATCAACAAGAGCAATAGGCATTTCACGAATGAACATCTGAAGAACCAAGATGCACAGCTGCTGCACATGTCAGTTTCCATCATTTATGATCTTCACATATTGTCCATTACATGCTGTCCTCAGAAGGCACCAGATGTAATCATTGCTCTCGTAGCAATAATACAGGGACACTGTATAGGCTGCAGAGGAGGCGTTCTGCTGATCATGGTGGTATCCTCTACCTTAATTATGCACTATATTTGCATTATTGAGAGCACAAGTGCTGCCAAGGAACTGTTATGATGTCAATGCAATTACACTGATATTATGCTGTTTCAGCATTGTTCAAATGCAAGATCCTTACTAGGCAAAATTTGATCAAAAGGCAATAGGATATTTATATCATCCCTATCAAAAGGATATTTGACAAATTAAATGTGCACACTCAGAGTCTGTTAGAGAATTTAAATAGAGTTTTAAGCTTGGTAATGAATAAATGTACATGAAGACTTTTTTTTCTGTACTGAAAGATATTTAGTTTGAAACATGAAATTGCTAATATTCAACTATTTGTGGTCACAAAAATGACACTTCCACATGATTCTTCCCAGTAAAAAGAATGCTGCTGAACTGTGCATGTCCCTGAAAATATTGTGCTTGAGGGCTGATATGTTTGTTTATTGAATTTGATACTGCTTGTTGAAAAATGCAAACAAAATATGAGTTTTAAGAAGACTCCAAATTTACAGGTATTAAATTTAGTCTTTCAATTTTATACATATTATGTATAAATCAACATACATACCATGCTGATCATCTAAGACATTTGCCATAAAGCTAAATGGTCATTTAACTCATTCACACATTCAGCAATCATTTTACTAAAGACTTCTTATATTCTAGGAGCTCTACTGAGCAATATAAAGACAAACAAAAAGACAAAAAAAAAGTTTTCCTTGGGTAAAGTTGCAAGGTAGAGAACAAGACAGATATGTAAATCAATACATCATGATGAAAGTCAGTTATTTTAAAATCAGAAATAACATATTTTTAATTGTATAGAGAGAATTTAGCATAGAAAAATTGGAGCAACCTTAATTGATGAGATGACATTTGAATGGAGTTTAAAGAATGATAGAAATGGTGAGGTAATAAAGTGATGGGGTATTTTTGGAGGGAAAATGTGTCTTAAAGGAAGAAGCCACAAGCCAGCCTAGTGCGTTAGAAGGTAGTTAGATCGATGAAGATTCTCACCCACTCTGGGAATCAGAAGAGTGAAGTAGAAGGGATATAAGAGAGTGACAGATGAAAAAGTAAGATGAAAATTTATAATCATGTAACCTGTAGGTTCATTCAATGAGGTTCAATTTTATGTTGTAGTCAACAGAGTTCCATGAGAGTTTTGAAAGCCAAGAAGTGCTCTGATCATTCCCTACAAAACTTTGCATTGAGAATTTAGGGGACAGGGCTGAAAAACCTGCATAAAGAGCAATCATAAAATGCTACTCCTTCTGTTAATGAAGACTAGAAAAATGGTATTCATATATACATATATATATATCCAAATATCCAAATATATATATATATATATATATATGTGGAAGTAACAAAGAAAAGAATATCTAAGAATTGAAGAAGCACAGAGTTGATATTTGAGGTCAGAATAGCAAAGATTATAGACATTTTTTTTACCTTTCAGGAATCAGGAGGTAAAATGAGTAAAGAAAACTGTGACTGAGTATCTCAACTGCCAACATCACAAAAGCAGAGGAGTTTTAGGCATCAGTCTCAGAGGAGTTCTAGGCTCATATGCTTAAGGCTGACAAAACCTTAAATTGACCCATTGCCGGGAGCCACCACGTGAGATCCCACCATGACAAGGTCATGTGGAAGAGCCATGACAAGCAAGGTGGATCATGGCTCAAAGGATCCCCTGAATCGGCTCGAGCATCAACCCCAAAACCAGAATCTGTCTGTCTTACTATTTTGTGCCTTTCACCAACTCTTCTGACATTAACAGGGGGCTATTTCCAACCACCTTTCTCTGGAAAAAGTCAACTTAGGGCTTTAGTTAATAAGTTTCCTGGGCACAAAAGGAATATTTCAATTCAAAACCCTCTGATGGCTTTTTAGCTTGCTTGACAGGTTTATCCATACTCTTGCAATTAACACACATGATTGTTCACAACTCCCCAACCTTGAAAGGCATGGGAAGCCAAAACATTCTAAAAGTCCTAATGAGCATAAAGTCCTTTAAGGGATGAAAAATTATTAGAATAGATAGTACTGGTAAAGGCCTTCATTATTGGGCCAATGCTTGCTGCCAAGTGCCCATATCCCTTATCCACTGTGCACCTGGGAGTGCATTAGTTAACATAGTTGGAATGTAAGAAAAACAAGCAGCAGCCTTGGAATTAACCACATCAGACCTTTGAGCTAACTGGTTCTTTCTTTGTTGTGACCCACTGACCCTTTGCTCTGTGAGAATGTAACTCTGTTTAGTACTTTCTGAGGCT
>NW_011495050.1:7554121-7565812 GCF_000754665.1 Bison bison bison
AGATAGTACTGGTAAAGGGCTTCATTATTGGGCCAATGCTTGCTGCCAAGTGCCCATATCCCTTATCCACTGTGCACCTGGGAGTGCATTAGTTAACATAGTTGGATAGTTGCATAGTTGCATAGTTGCATAGTTAACATAGAATGTAAGAAAAACAAGCAGCAGCCTTGGAATTAACCACATCAGACCTTTGAGCTAATTGGTTCTTTCTTTGTTGTGACCCACTGACCCTTTGCTCTGTGAGAATGTAACTCTGTTTAGTACTTTCTGAGGCTGGGAGAAATAGGGAAAGAACACTTCAAGGGAAAATAAGCTTTCTGGTTGAGCAGCAGGGTCATAAAATGTCCACAGGCCTCCAAGGCCAGAAGATATTGTACACAACATTATTTATGGGAAAGGTATGCAGAAAAAATCCTGGTTTCGATAAAGACAAAACAGATGTAATGTTTGGGCTGACTCTGTATGACTTTGCATCTTTAATTTCCCTCTATGTACAAGTTAAGGTATAAAAGTTCCTTTTGAAAATAAAGTTATGGGCCTCGCTCACCAAAGCTTGGTCTCCCCGTGTCATTCTTTTTTTTTTCCTTTTCCCTCTTTTTCTCTCTCTGTTCTTCTTTCAGGATGACTCCTTGGAACACAGGAGCTTTATTGGCTTTCTGTGTAAATCAAGGAAGATCAAACTTCTGATTTCTCCACTTTGCTATCCTTATCGCCTAAGCCATCATCCTGAGGGTACCCCTGGATCCTGCTGGGGCTGGACCCAGGCAACCTATAAAAGTCAGGGGTCATCTCTGCTATAACAGTAAAGTCATTTCTTGTTTTATTTAATTTTTTTTTTTTTTTAATTTGTTTACTTTTAATTGGAGGATAATTGCTTTAACATTCAGGTATGACCTAAATAAAATCACTTATTATTATACAGCGGAAGTGAGAAATAGATTTAAGGAACTAGATCTGATAGACAGAGTGCCTGATGAACTATGGGCGGAGGTTCATGACATTGTATAGGAGACAGGGATCAAGACAATCCCCAAGAAAGAGAAACGCAAAAAAGCGAAATGGCTATCTGAGGAGGTCTTACAAATAGCTGTGAAAAAAGAGAAGTGAAAAGCAAGGGAAAAAAGGAAAGATATATCCATTTGTGCAGACTTCCAAAAAATAGCAAGGGGAGAAAAGAAAGCCTTCCTAAATGATCAGTGCAAAGAAATAAGGAAAACAATAGAATGGGAAAGACCAGAGATCTCAAGAAAATTAGAGATTCCAAGGGAACATTTCATGCAAAGATGGGCTCAATAAAGGACAGAAATGGTATGGACCTAACAGAAGTAGAAGATATAAGAAGAGGTGGCAAGAATACACAGAACAACTATACAAAAAAGATCTTCATAACCCAGATAATCATGATGGTGTGATCACTCACCTAGAGCCAGACATCCTGGAATGTGAAGTCAAGTGGGCCTTAGGAAGCATCACTATAAAAAAAGCAGTGGAGGTGATGGAATTCCAGTTGAGCTGTTTCAAATCCTAAAAGAGATGCTGTGGAAGTGCTACGTTCAATATGTCAGCACATTTAGAAAACTCAGCAGTGGCCACAGGACTGGAAAAGGTCAGTTTTCATTCCAATCACAAAGAAAGGCAATGCCAAAGAATGCTCAAATTACCACACAATTGCACTCATCTGACACGCTAGTAAAGTAATGCTCAAAATTCTCCAAGCCAGGCTTCAGCAATATGTGAACTGTGAACTTCCAGATGCTCAAGCTGGTTTTAGAAAAGGCAGAGGAAGCAAAGATCAAATGGCCAACATCCACTGGATCATCAAGGAAGCAAGAGAGTTCCAGAAAAACATCTATTTCTGCTTTGTTGACTATGCCAAAGCTTTGACTGTGTGGACCACAATAAACTGTGGAAAATTCTTCAAGAGATGGGAATACCAGACCACCTGACCTGCCTCTTGAGAAACCTGTATGCAAGTCAGGAAGCAACAGTTAGAACTGGACATGGAACAACAGACTGGTTCCAAATAGGAAAAGGAGTTCGTCAAGGCTGTATATTGTCACCCTGCTTATTTAACTGAATAAATTAAGTATTATTTAATTTTAAATAATTGAGCTGGATGAAGCACAAGCAGGAATCAAGATTGCCAGGAGAAATATCAATAACCTCAGATATGCAGATGACAACACTCTTATGACAGAAAGTGAAGAAGAACTAAAAAGCCTCTTGGTGAAAGTAAAAGAGGAGAGTGAAAAAGTTGGCTTAAAGCTCAACATTCAGAAAACTAAGATCATGGCATCTGGTCCCATCACTTCATGGCAAATAGATGGGGAAACAGTGGAAACAGTGGCTGACTTTATTTTTGGGGGCTCCAAAATCACTGCAGATTTTTACTGCAGCCATAAAATTAAAAGACACTTACTCCTTGGAAGGAAAGTTATGACCAACCTAGACAGCATATTAAAAAGCAGAGTCATCACTTTGTCAACAAAGGTCAGTCTAGTCAAGGCTCTGGTTTTTCCAGTGGTCATTTATAGATGTGAGAGTTGGACTATAAAGAAAGATAAGTGCTGAAGAATTGATGCTTTTGAATTGTGGTGTTGGAGAAGACTCTTGAGAGTCCCTTGGACTGCAAGGAAATCCAACCAGTCCATCCTAAGGGAAATTGGTCCTGGGTGTTCATTGGAAGGACTGATGTTAAAGCTGAAACTCCAGTATTTTGGCCACCTGATATGAAGAGCTGACTCATTATGAAAAGACCTTGATGTTGGGAAAGATTGAAGGCAGGATAAGAAGGGGATAACAGAAGATGAGAATGTTAGATGGCATCACCGACTCAATGGACATGAGTTTGGGTAAACTCCGGGAGTTGGTGATAGATAGGGAGGCCTGGCGTGCTGTGGTTCATGGGTCGCAAAGAGTCGAACATGACTGAGCAACTGAACTGAACTAAATTGCTTTACAATATTTTGTTGGGTTTTGCCATACGTCAACTGAATCAGCCATAGGTATACATATTTCCTCTCCCTCTTGGACTTCCTCGCCACCTCCCACCCCACTCCACCCCTCTAGATTGTCACAGAGCACCAGGTTTGAGAACCCTGTGTTATACAGCAAATTCCCACTGGCTATCTATTTTGCATATGGTAATACATTTGTTTCACTGCGACACTCTCAATTTGTCCCACACTTTCCTTTCCCCACTGTGTCTACAAGTCTGTTTTCTGTCTGTGTCTCCATTGCTGCCCTGAAAACAGGTTCATCAGTACCGTTTGTTTCTGGATTCCATATATATGCCTTAATATATGATATTTGTTTTTCTCTTTCAGATTTACTTCAAGAAGTAAGTCATATCTGCTTGTCCTCCACCCTCTAACCTCAGTCTACATTCTTGAAGATGTCAAAATCCATGTAGACGATCTTTTTAGTACTCTAAGCTCTCATGTTTTAATTACTTCAATCCCAATTGCTTTGCCTTCTTCATATCTTATCCAATAGTAATACTATTGTTTCTGTCACCATCAGTAACTGTATCTTCAGAGTTTACTTGCTGTAAAATCCCCACTCTACACATTATTCCATTGCATTCAAACTTTATGTTTTGTTTTCCTTGTTTGCTCTAATCTCACTTTCTTGTTTTCCTCCTGATTCAATGTAGACTGGAAAATTCCACTCACATTTGTATATACATTTTGAACTTGTCTCTCCTTCCACCACACTTCTCCAGCAGATGGTTAACCCCAATTATAAACAGCCCTCGAATAACATTTTGCTTATGCTCAAACAGTAGAAAATGTCTGTAGAAAAACACATATCCATCTGGTCTGTCTTTAAGAAATCTCATGTGGGCCCTCAGTGCTACTTTGAAACCTGTTTTATTTTTATTCTTATACTCTCTCAGATAAATATTTTGCATCATACCTCTCACACTCTCTCAGATAAATATTTTGCATCATACCTCTTCATATGTAATAATTCTTGTCTCTAAGTCTTTCTCAAGGAGTAAGCACACCTGAGAAATCAGAAGTCACCAGAGAGTTTTCTCACTTTAAACCAGGCTTTGTACTGTTTTTATATCTGTTGCCACATACTCTGTCTGCTTCCTATTGAAATGGATAAACTACCCTTGGTCCCATATAAGGACCTCACGTTATTATCTGGCTAATACGTTCTTTTGCCTTCTATAGGTCTTTTCTAGGCATTCCCTTTTAACTCTTAAACCATCCAAATTTTCCTTTAATTGGATTCTTTCCCTTGTCATATAGTTCAGTTCAGATCAGTTGCTCAGTCGTGTCCGACTCTTTGCAACCCCAAGGACCACAGCATGCCAGGTTTCCCTTTCCCATCACCAACTCCCAGAGCCTGCCCAAACTCATGTCCATCAAGTTTGTGATGCCATCCCACCATCTCATCCTCTGCTGTCCCCTTCTCCTCCCACCTTCAATCTTTCCCAGCATCAGGGTCTTTTCTAATGAGTCAGTTCTTTCAGTAAGGTGGCCAACGTATTGAAGCTTCAGCATCAGTCCTTCCAATGAATATTCAGGATTGATTTCCTTTAGGATTGAGTGGTTGGATCTCCTTGCAGTTCAAGTGACTCTCAAGAGTCTTTCCAACACCACAGTTCAAAAGCATCGATTCTTCAGCACTGAGTTTTGTTTAAATCCAACTCTCACATCCATACATGACTACTGGAAAAACCATAGCTTTGACCAGATGGACCTTTGTCAGCAAAGTGATGTCTCTGCTTTTTAATATGCTGTCTAGGTTTGCCATAGCTTTTCCTCCAAGGAGCAAGTGTCTTTTAATTTCATGGTAGCAGTCACCATCTGCAGTGATTCTGGAGCCAAAGAAAATAGTCTCTCACTGTTTCCATTGTTTTCCCATCTATTTGCCATGAACTGACGGGCCAGGATCTTAGTTTTTTGAATACTGAGTTTTAAGCCAGCTTTTTCACTCTTTTCTTTCACTTTCATCAAGAGCTCTGTAGTTCCTCTTTTCTTTCTGCCATAAGGGTGGTGTCATCTGCATATCTGAGATTGTTGATATTTCTCCTGGCCATCTTGATTCAAGCTTGTGCTTCATCCAGCCCAGCATTTCACATGAAGTACTCTGCATGTAAGTTGAATAAGCAGGGTGACAATATACAGCTTTGACGTGTGAAATTTTGAACCACCCCATTATTCCACATCTGGTTCTCACTGTTGCTTCTTGACCTGAATATAGATGTCTCAGGATGCAGGTAAGGTAGTCTGGTATTCCCATTTACTTAAGAATTTTCCACAGTTTGTTGTGATCCACACAGTCAAAGGCTTTAGCATACTCTGAAGCAGAAGTAGATATTTTCCTGGAATTCTCATGCTTTTTCTATGATCCGATGGATGTTGGCAATTTGATCTCTGGTTCCTCTGCCTTTTCTAAATTGAGCTTGAACATCTGGAAGTTAGTTCAAGTACCGTTGAAGCCCAGCTTGGAGAATTTTGAGCATTACTTTGCTAGCGTGTGAGATGAGTGCAATTGTGGGATAGTTTGAACATTCTTTTGCACTGCCTTTCTTTGGGACTAGAATGATCTTTTCCTGTTCTATGGCCACTGCTGAGATTCCATATTTGCTGGCATATTGAATGCAGCACTTTAACAACATCATATTCAGCATTTGAAATAGCTCAGCTGGAATTCCATCACATCCACTAGCTTTGTTTATAGTGATTCTTCTCATGGCCCACTTGATTTCACATTCTAGGATGTCTGGCTCTAGATGAGTGATCAAACTAGTGTGGTTATCTGGGTCATCAAGATCTCTTTTGTATATTTTTGTGTATTGTTGCCACCTTTTCTTAATATCATCTGCTCCTGTTAGGTGCGTACCATTTCTGTCCTTTATTATGCTCATCGTTGCATGAAATGTTCCCTTGTTACCTCTAATTTTGTTGAAGAGATCTCTAGCCCTTCCCATTCTATTGTTTTCCTCTATTTCATTTCGATTATTACTTCAGAAGGCTTTCTTATCTCTCCTTGCTATTCTTTGGAACTCTGCATTCAGAGTTCATATAGGCACACTGTTATTTAGGCCAGTAAAATACCCTCTCTGATCCTCACAACCTAATCAATATATTTCCATATTTCTTGTTCCTCTTTAGGAGAAATCAGTTTCAAAGATATGATCCACTGCTCCAGTCTTTGAGTCACCTGCCATCTTCTCCTCCACTTCAAATAGACATCTATTCCCAAATTTTGTCAGGTAACAAAAGCACCCATGACAAGCTTTTGTATATCATTTACCAATGTATAAATTGATAGCTTATTCTTGACTTCACTGGTTCTACAATTTGCCTTGGGAAAGTGATCGATGAGGTATAAGAGATGTCTGAGAATAGCAACTGTTTCATGGGCTTCCCTAAAACAGATTTCATGTGCATCACTTGATGGTTCATACACCAAAGGTAAAATGCCTCCTATGCAGCCTAGAGAGGACCCTAGGGAGCTATGGCTGGAAATCACTCAGGTCACCAATAATTGCCTGTGTATTCTTTCTCTCTCCAGTTGTACTGCATTTTTTAACTTTGCTAAAGCTTTAATAAGTAATCAATCTGTTACGCCTTGTGAGTACTTTCAAATACTCAATCCTGTATAACCAGTGCACACAATTCTCTGAAAATTTCATTTCATTTTCTATACATGAATATGGTTTGTCATAAAATACTTTTTATGCGGTTTTAAAAGAAAGCTTGAAAAGCATTACTTTAGGTCATTATCCAGTCCCATGATTTTAAATACCGTTTATATGTGGTATGCTATGCTAGGCTATGCTAAGTCACTTCAGTCGTGTCCGACTCTGTGTGACCCAATAGACCGCAGCCCACCAGACTCCCCCGTCCCTGGGATTCTCCAGGCAAGAACACTGGAGTGGGTTGCCATTTCCTTCTCCAATGCATGAAAGTGAAAAGTGAAAGTGAAGTCACCTAGTCGTGTCTGACTCTTAGTGACCCCATGGACTGCAGCCTACCAGGCTCCTCCGTCCATGGGATTTTCCAGGCAAGAGTACTGGAGCGGGGTGCCATTGCCTTCTCTGTTATAAATGTGGTAACTCCCACATATATATCTTTAACTGCTTCCCTAAATTCAAAATTTGCATGATAAAATGAATACTTGATATTGGATATACAATGTGCATCTAAAGTACAGAATATCTTAAACTTTTGATTTCCCTCTATCAACTTTTGTTTCTGATTATGTATGTGTTTTTTTCCATATCATTACATCATCATTCAACTTGTGGTACTGGAGAAGACTCTTGAGAGTTCTTTGGGCAGCAGGGAGATCAAACAAGTCAATCCTAAAGGAAATGAAGCCTGAATATTCATTGGAATGACTGATTCATAAACTATAATACTTTGGCCACCTGGTGCAAACAGCCAACTCATTAGAAAAAACCCTGAAGCTGAAAAGGATTGAAGACAGAAGGAGAAGGGGTGACAGAGAATGAGATGATTGGATAGCATCACTGATTCAATGGACATGAGTTTGAGCAAACTCTGGGAGACAGTGAAGGACAGGGAAATATGTCATTCTCAGTCCATGATAATGCCAAGAGTCAGACAGGACTTAGCAACTGAACAACAACACCACATCATCATTCATCTTATTGCTTAGGAATAAAGAAGAGAAAGAGGAAGAACTAAGAGTCACCTTTTCCTTTCTTTATCGACTCTGCCAAATCTACTAGCAAACTACTTGGAATCTGGTTCAAAATATATCTCAAATGTAATCGTTAACTCCACTAACCCTGATATTGCACTTGGCCAGTTAACTATCATCCCCTACCTGGGCCACTATAGTCTCCATATTCTCATTATTTTCAAGTGTAGCACATGCTCTGCTGTGCTGCCTGGATTCCCCTTCTAACTATGACATTTATTTTCCCTAGCTGCTTGGAACATGGGCAATTGGTGGCTTAGGGTTGTGTTCCTCTTTTATCACTGTCTTTAGCCAAAAGTAAGTGTCTTGCTTTCAGAGCTGTCTTCTCTGAGAATACAAAGGTACAAATACTACTTTCAACTCTGGGACAGCTGAGAAGGGCCAATTCTCAAGTTCCACGTGGGATTGTCCGAAGACTTTGCTGCAAATTTATCACAGTCTAAATTCTCCCTTAGTCCAGTCCTGCTTCTCTCATTTTTTTCCCCTAAAGAACCAAACCTAAGATATCATTTTAGAACCATTTATCCATAGAATGTATATAATATCTTTCCATTAAAATCAAATCAAGTCAGTTCTCTGTTCAAATACCTAAAATCTTTCTAGCATACTCACAAAAAGGTACTTGATACTTCAGGACTTTTAAGGTCCTGAAAAACAATGACTCAGATGACCTCTCACATATTATTATTTTTTTTAATTTCCTTTTTCACTCATTCTTTTCAAAGCATTCTAGCCACATTATTTATTTATTTTCTGGAAAAATTCTTTTCTGTGTTAGGGCCATTGCACCAGCTGTCCCCTCTGGCATCAAGGATGGCGAATGTTCATCTTTGATCTTCAGATGTTTAGACTCTGTTATTTTAGAATTCAACTTCAGTATAACCTAGCTCCCTTAGAGCATTCTTCTTTGACTACTAAATCAGAAACATCCTCCCACGTCTTTTCTATCATGTTCTGCTTTGATTTTCTACATAGCATTCATCACTAGAGTATTTTCCTTCCTCTATTTTTATTGATTTATGGAAGTATGCATGTATGTGTGTATACATATATTTAGTTATTTTTACGCCTCTCCCAAATGGGATGGAAAATGCATAAAAGCAGAAACTACACCTATTGTCTTCATTCTTATATCCCTGGTTTATAGAACACGACCAAAATCTTTGTAGTCTGACAATAATTATGGTGGATAATAAGTTATAACTGGTTTATTATAACATATTAATAAACTCTTTCTTGATTTGATGAATATACTGCCTGATATCAGTATAATTACAATGTTTCCTTAATAATTTGTCTTAGGCTGGGCTTCCTGGAAGTCAACCCAGAGAGGGAGATTTGTGTGGAAGTAATTTATTAGTTCCCAGGAAAACTTAGTAGAGGAGAAGAAAATAGAACAGAATGAGAAGCAGTCAAGCAAGGAAATAATATGAGCTAAAGTCCCTGAGAGGGTACCAATGATTCAAACATACAAGAGTGCCTTGGAAACAGTGCAAGTCTCATCTTGGAAGTGTCCCAAACAGTAGTCGGAGAGCTGAGTATTAATACTCCTTCACCTTTCAGGCTTAAGTTATAATTTGCTAATTGTGACATAGATTCCTGTTCACTTGTACAAAACATACAAACACAAAGGATGCTGGCAAACTGAGGACAGCTCTTCAACACAGAGAAATGAGGACAGACTCAAATAAGTGAAAAGATGCCCTTGGCAAAAGGATTTGAAATGATATGGGTGGAGCCCTAATGGCATCTCCTATAATAGATTCTGTTCATAGGAGATTAAAAATACATAAAGAGCCTGTTTTCCTTAACTAAATTTACAAATTCAATTCAAAGCCTATCAAAAAACTACAGTGTGGAACTAATACAGATATAAACAGTTTCAAAAAGAAGCAATACTTATACACATAGTCCTACTATCAGTTCAGTTCAGTCGCTCAGTCGTGTCCGACTCTTTGCGACCCCATGAATCGCAGCACACCAGGCCTCCCTGTCCATCACCAACTCCCGGAGTTCACTGAGACTCACGTCCATCGAGTCAGTGATGGATCCAGCCATCTCATCCTCTGTCATCCCCTTTTCCTCCTGCCCCCAATCCCTCCCAGCATCAGGGTCTTTTCCAATGAGTCAGCTCTTTGCATGAAGTGGCCAAAGTATTGGAGTTTCATTTAGAAAGATGGTAAAAATAACCCTGTATACAAGACAGCAAAAGAGACACTGATGTATAGAACAGTCTTATGGACTCTGTGGGAGAGGGAGAGGGTGGGAAGAATTGGGAGAATGACATTAAAACATGTATAATATCATGTATGAAATGAGTTGCCAGTCCAGGTTCGATGCACGATACTGGATGCTTGGGGCTGGTGCACTGGGATGACCCAGAGGAATGGTATGGGGAGGGAGGAGGGAGGAGGGTTCAGAATGGGGAACACATGTATACCTGTGATGGATTCATTTCGATATTTGGCAAAACCAATACAATATTGTAAAGTTTAAAAATAAAAAAAATAAAATAAAATTGAAAAAAAAAAATTGGAGTTTCAGCTTTAGCATCATTCCTTCCAAAGAACACCCAGGGCTGATCTCCTTTAGAATGGACTGGTTGGATCTCCTTGCAGTCCAAGGGACTCTCAAGAGTCTTCTTCAATACCACAGTTCAAAAGTCCTGCTATAGATGGCAATTTTCTTCATTTTAAAGGTGATGATTAATCAGTGGGAGGGAGAGATTTTCTTTAGCAACTATAGTTGGAAGCAAGGAATAGCCATATGAAACAAAGCTAAATTTGATCCCATCTACTGCATTGCTTATTTCAAGCCAGAGCAAAGATAAAATATTAAAATATATTGATAACATTGATGCATTAGTAGAAAGTGTGAGTGAATGGTCACCTGACATTTTGGGGCCTTTATGACACATTCCATAGAAATTAAAAACCATATACCCTGAAAATTCAACTACATTAGGTCATAAATAATCTACATAAAATTAAAACCAAATGCTAAAATAAGATATTTGAAGGCATTGCATTGAGAAATTTAAAGGTCCATTAATCCAATGTAAAATTATTAATGTGCATTGTATAGTACTTTATCTTGCCTTCTTCATCAAAAAATGATTATGAATGAATATTTCATGTAATTCATTTTGTTCCCTCTCATAAGATGTCAAATGACATTGTCAGGAAGAAACAGATTTTTTTCTCTACCCTTCCAGGTTCTTGTGGCTAAGAATTAAATTGACATGAGACAGGTTAAAGGGAGAAACTAAAACAAAAGTAAATACCATGTGTACATGGAAGAGACCCAAGTATACTGAGTATCTCAACAAAATGGCTGAACATCTCACTTTAAATGCCAGAAAGAGAGGAGCTTGTTGTAGTGGTGATTTGGGACCTCAAAGATGAAGCAGGCAATTTACATAGAGACAAACATGCCAGTGTTTGGTAAATAATTATTTGCTTGACCATTCAGAGACAATGCGACACAGATGGATTCTTTGTGTTTGATCTTTGTTAATTTGATTAATATGTGTCTTGGGGTGTTTCGCCTTGGGTTTATCCTGTTTGGGATTCTCTGGGTTTCTTGGACTTGGGTGATTATTTCCTTCCCCAGTTTAGGGAAGTTTTCAACTATTATCTCCTCAAGTATTTTCTCATGGTCTTTCTTTTTGTCTTCTTCTTCTGGAACCCCTATGATTCGAATGTTGTAGCGTTTAATATTGTCCTGGAGGTCTCTGAGATTGTCCTCATTTCTTTTAATTCGTTTTTCTTTTATTCTCTCTGATTCATTTATTTCTACCATTCTATCTTCTAATTCACTAATCCTATCTTCTGCCTCTGTTATTCTACTATTTGTTGCCTCCAGAGTGTTTTTAATTTCATTTATTGCATTATTCATTGTATATTGACTCTTTTTTATTTCTTCTAGGTCCTTGTTAAACCTTTCTTGCATCTTCTCAATCCTTGTCTCCAAGCTATTTATCTGTGATTCCATTTTAAT
>NW_011495050.1:7565912-7577239 GCF_000754665.1 Bison bison bison
GATTCTAACAGACTTAGCTAGGCTCCTTCATGTCTCCCACACCTAAATCTTACTGCAGTGACGTATGGTGATGGCTCCCTTCCTGGAACACGTTCTCTCTCTACATTCTTTTAGGCAGTTGAGGGAGGTCAATGTTTCTGACTGTCTTTGGGACCTTGAATGTTTTCAGTTTGAAATAATCCAGATGCCAGCAAGATACTGAGGGGGTAGCACATTTTTATCCCCTACCATATCGAATTCAGTTTTTATTGGTTTTCCTCATTGAAAGGAAGGGAAATCCCAGGGCCTGTTCAAAACTGCTACAAACAGCATTTATTTCCCTTCCTAAAGATTACTGTCTCCCCAATTTTTTTCTCTTCTCTAGACTGCACATGAATACATAAGCATATGCACATTTTAGTTTATGCACATACATATGCATCACTGTAAATTAAAAATTAAGAATGCCATAGGGGAATAGTTAAAGGCAATGAGAACGTGTTGATTAAAAAGGAGGGGCCTGTGGGGAAAAACAATTATATGCCAATATCTGAAGGTTAGAAATGTTGCAAAGGCAATTGTCTTGCATTAGGTTGTCACAGAAAAGAGGACTGTGCTGATATAAAATAAATTATGTGTAAGTGAAGTTTTCTTAAATATTTTCATTAAAAAGTAAAAGTTGTCATCATCACTCATTCATATAATTTTGAAGAGCATTTGTCTTCTAACCAGGGATGATATTGAGGTGAACAAAATGGACATAAAACTTTCTTCATGAAGCTTATTTTCAGCAACAGAGAATTTACTTGTCAGAGTTGTGTTAAAATAAACCAATCAATCTTCGCTGAGTGCCTCTTATGTAAAAATAACTATATTATCTCTCTTCTACTTCCAAAAATTAGCACTGTATTTGCACATTTGTCAACAGTTATCATCTCTGGAAATGTGGAGTTACTAGTCTTTATAACAGGGAACACTATAGGATTGTTATGTTAGAAGAACACTGGAAATATGGTCTTAGAAAATTTTAGATTCCCTTTAGCTACACAAATAGTGCTATTAAGTGCCCATCTGAATACAGAACATAAATTTAAAAGAGATCTGTAAATCTAGAAGTTGTCAGAGTATAGATGTTATCTTAAATCCCAAGACCTCATGAGATCATGGAGGAAGCAGAAGTCAATAGAGACAGGGAAAGATCGAAGACTAAGATATATGTCAGTCCAACAATGAGACATGATCTTTGGGGTTGTGATGAGGACCTAGGAGGAAAGACACAAAAGAGAAATTAATTGAGTAGAGAAACCAGGAGCATATACAATCTTGAAAACAAAATGAAGAAATGTTTTAATGAAGGTGGATGTATCAACTGTTTCAAATACAGCTGATGGGACAAGTAAGATAAGCAGGGAGAATCAAATAAATTGAGGAAGATAAACCTCACTGATGACCTTGCAAGAGTGATATCTGTGGAGTAAATGATGCTATTCAAGAAGAGATGGAGGAGAGGAATTAGATGATGAATCTGGATAATTTTAAAAAATCACTTGGAAAAGGAAGGGAGATTTGGTATTATAATTTGACAACTGAAATAATAATGTGAATGATTTTCAGGTTGGTGAAATAACATGTTTTATGTTAAAGAGAATGATCTAGTGGAGAAGAATAATTTGACATTGAGACACTAAGGTGGAGAGTTCTCATTTTCTGTTACATAAGTTAGTACCTTGGAACATACAGTTCATCTACTTTTACTCACCTCATACATAAAAGGGCTTCTCTTGTGGCTCAGCTGGTAAAGAATTTGCCTGTAATGTGGGAGACCTGGCTTCAATCCCTGGGTTGGGAAGATCCCCTGGAGAAGGGAAAGGCTACCCACTCCAGTATTCTGGCCTGGAGAATTCCATGGACTGTATAGTCTATGGGGTCGCAAAGATTTGGACACGACTGAGCGACTTTCATTTCACTTCACTTCATATACAAAAACTGTAATTTTTTCAAAATCAAAAGTCATATTTATGTATAGCTATTTTAGTACATGTGAAAATGCTGACAATTTTAATAGAGTATAATACTAGCCAGTATAAGCATGAAAACTTACCAAATAGAAAACAGGATACACTGTATTTCCAGACAGGAAAATCATTCTTATCTGTATAATATGCTACATGTTTTTAGGTACTTTATGGGGTTCACATTGATGCTTTTGAACTGTGGTGTTGGAGAAGACTCTTGAGAATCCCTTGGACTGCAAGGAGATCCAACCAGTCCATTCTAAAAGAGATCAGCCCTGGGTGTTCTTTGGAAGGAATGATGCTGAAGCTGAAACTCCAATACTTTGACCACCTCATGCGAAGACTTGACTCATTGGAAAAGACTCTGATGCTGGGAGAGATTGGGGGCAGGAGGAGAAGGGGATGACAGAGGATGAGATGGCTGGATGGCATCACCGACTCGATGGACGTCAGTTTGAGTGTGACGTCAGTTTGAGTGAACTCCGGGAGTTGGTGATGGACAGGGAGGCCTGGTATGCTGCGATTCATGGGGTCACAAAGAGTCAGACACAACTGAGTGACTGAACTGAACTGATGGGGTTCATATAGATCCTATATTGATTTACATTGAAACTTACTAGTATAACCAAAATAAATATAAAACTATGATAGAAAAAACTATTTTATAGTAAGGATCAATTTAAAAAGAAGGGGGGTTGAAATAAGGAGAGTTTAGAAATGTGGAGGCATGGAGATTAATATAGTTTTGTTTGTTTGATTTTTTTATAAGAAGAAGTGATGATACAGGAGAAAATTCATGAAATAGAGTTTTGATGTGAACTTTTTAAGAGGATGAAAAGCTTTTTACCTTATGACAAGATCAGAAGAAGATGTTTAAAGCAGAAATGCGGGGGGAAAGTTGAAGTCAAACAAAAGGACACAGGACTTCAGCAGCAACCTTGGATTTATTTAAGGGGACAGTGCTAAGAGTGGAAAGCCCAGGAAGCTGTTCAGAGTCTGAACTGGAATATAAATGATCATATTCTTTTCATATTAAAAAGCTACAAGATACATTTCTCCCAATATATCTTTGATTAAAACTCAGATCTTCTCAGAAACATTTTTACATAATTACTATAAATTGTCAATTTCTATTGAAAATCTCATGCTTAAAGTAATGTATAATCAACATTGCTAATTACACACACAAACAAGGTAACAATGGTGTTATTTTTAAAAATTCTATATATTGAACATAATGAGTAAATAGATATTTTATGATAAATGTTGTTGGGGTATTTTTAAATAGAAATAGAAGGATGAAAATAATATGTAACTCACAGAAGATGTTATTGGGTGATATTAAGGATTTACCTAGATCATTACTTACACTGAATTTGTTATATGAAAAAAATACAGCCAGCGTAGTTTCCTTCTGGAATCACCCAGCAACCAATAAAGAGAAACAAACAAAATAAACAAAATATTGATCCACTAGCCTTAATCACTGTCATCCCTCACTAGTTGATCAATGTAATATTACTCAAACACTTTATAGTTATCATAGCAAAAAATAATGTAAGGGATACTTTTAATGTAAGCAAATACTTTTTCTTTGAAAATCTTACAATCCTGTTGGTTATAGACCAAGGTTAAAGTGGGTAGATTCTAGTGGTTTAGAGGAGGATTTTGCCACTGTGAGTAAGACTGGTGCAGGAAGACTAGTGGGAGAATTGGGAATTGAAATATGGGTTGAATTTTTACATGAGAAAAAGAGATGGGAAGAGGGTAAAGTATCTGGACTTCTTTAGAATTGAGAACTAATAAAATGTACTCTGGAGAAAATATTATTGATTTGAAAGGAAAAAAATGAGGTTTGTGGGATGGGAGAGTAGATGAAAAGGGGGTAGTTTTAGACTATATTTGAAATTCCTTGAAACATATTCTAGATTTTATACTTTAATGTCATTTACATTGTTACTTTGGATATTTGCACTTAATATCACCCCAATTTCAAGTCAATTATGCAATAGAACTTATCTCTTCAACTTCAAATTGCCTTTATTGATTATCAATCCATTCTTTTAAATATTTCATCTTGTCTTCAAACTCCTAATTTTGGGCCATTCTCCAAACCCCATATTATCAAATCTTTTTTTCCATTTATTCTGCCAAAGTCACTCCTTTATGCTTAATTTGTTCTCATTTTCACTTATCTTAGAATAAACTGAGAGTTCATCTCATTCACACACACATACACACAAAATTAGTCTATTTAGTGGCTAGTGAAAATTTTCATTAATTAGATAAATGTTTATTTTCCTATTTGGCTTCTGGTATTTGAGTCTTTAACATACAATTTTGCTATATCTTGTGCATTTATAGTGAGGCTATGATTAATAGAAAGTAAAACAGTAACCAGATATGATTTCAGAATAATTATGCAAATATTAGAGGCTAAGTATAAAATCCTGTCAAATTTTGTTTGCAACTCAGGAGAAAAGGCATATAATCTTACATTATTGTCCATATCACCACTGTCAGCCTCACCACACACACACACACACACACACACACATAACAGAGACCCCTGGCATTGCTTACATTTTTCAAAGAAAGGCTAAGCTATTCTATATGCATTTTGTTTTATTTAACAATGACCTTCAGGATCTTCTATTTGGAAGTAAATATCTTCGTGCAACAGTGACAGAAAATAATTCAAGACTGATCTAATCCATTCAAATTTCTAATCCTGGCTCCTTTAATGCATACATTAATTAATATTAAGGGAAAAAAAGATTTTAGAAGAACTTCATTCTAGGGAACATTTTGTAAATAAATACATATTAGGAAAAAGTGATCCTAGTTTGAATACAGGAAAACATTACTGTGATTCATTTTTATTCATTTATCTTTTACTCTTATTCCTATTTGAGAAGCCTAGGTATACTTCAGTTTGTATTACAGAGTAATGACACAAGCAAATTGCTGTAAATGAAGTTATTTCAAGGAGCTAACTACTCTTCACTTTAGTGATGTACTACCCAAGGAAACCAAGACCACATCAATGCATAACTTTAATTAGAATGCAGATGCAAGAGTATGCAGCTGAGAAACACTGATAGTTTAGAGGAAAACAAACTATCAAGCAGTGCAATGAAAAATGAAAAAGCAGTAAAATTTTTAAATCTTATGGATAACAAGGGAACAGACCAAAAAGTATACAGCATGCATGAGGATACACAGGAGAGCAAGTTAAAAAAACTGCACTGATGAATACAAAGGCTAAACTCAGAAGTTATTTGTCAAGTGTGCCAGGCTAGTTAGGTGAGAAGCTATACTTGAGTATGAGGAAAAGAGAAGGTGGGGGGGTGAGTAAAAATAACAATGAAAGTGAAATGGCATTTAATAGAATACAAGAATATGGTTTAAGTAATGATAAATTAAGGGCATTGATCAACTCACTTGAAAATGAAAAGATACCATGCCTAATTATACATAGGTAGCATTTACATGACTTCCATTGGACAGACAAGCAAATGGACCTCTTTTTAAGACAGGACAGTTCTCAAGCCACTGTATGATACTTGTTTCAAAGTACTTCTTATGTGGAAACACTTTTTATGTAAAATTTTAAAAATGGGTATAAAACCTGAGCAATATTTTACCAGTAATATGGTTGTGAGAATACAAGAGACAAAGGGTTACAAGTTAATTTTTAATAAAACTCTATCACATCATGGCACCCCATTCTCTTGCCTGGAAAATCCCATGGACGGAGGAGCCTGATAGGCTGCAGTCCATGGGGTTGCAAAGAGTTGGACACAACTGAGCGACTTCACTTTCACTTTTCACTTTCATGCACTGGAGAAGGAAATGGCAACCCACTCCAGTGGTCTTGCCTGGAGAATCCCAGGGACGGGGGAGCCTGGTGGCTGCCGTCTGTGGGGTCGCACAGAGTCGGACACAACTGAAGTGACTTAGCAGCAGCAGCAGCATCACATCGCTTTAAGCAGTTCATCATAAACAGAAATCAATTTCACATGATTTTTCACATGTGTGTATCAAGCTCAAAAGAACTTGTACTAATTTCAGCCAAAGACAAGTGTTTGAAATATATTATTCACAATTAGAAATCAACATTTCGCTGCTTGATTTCATCAGATATTTAAATTAAGCCTATCTATTTTTTTATACATGAACAACATTCATGTTTTGGTATTGCCAGTATTCACTTTATTTCACTTAGTCACTATAGATTTTTACATATTACTTCATATTTTAGGTTATCAATTCTGTTCCAATAAGTTAAGATAAAATTGGTATGTGCTTTACAATCTTCTGTAGCTACCTATATTGTGAAGGTTTTCTGCTTCATTTAGTGACATTTAATAATGCTTCCTCTTCCTAATCTAGCCAAATTATTTTAAAGTAGGAAACATAAGAAAATGTCATTAGCATACTTAAAATCATATTGGTAATGGACTTTAAAATAAATTACTTAATTTAATTTAGTTATGCCCAGAGGAAAACCCATAGCTTTAAGTACTAATAAAGACAATTAGAAAAGATATTAAATACAAAATTCAATATGCTAGTAAATGAATACAATGAATTACACAAGTAAAAGAAAAAATATATACTGCAACAGAAGGATAGTATAACTATCAAAAAGGTAATTCTTAAAAAAAGAAAAAAACATGCAACAGAAGCTATGAAGGTTAGGACAAATTTGCACAAAATGTAGGACTCTAAATTCAAAATGCTCATAAAAACAAAAGGAATTTAAAGATCATATGATAGAAGGAAAATGATTATGTAAATAAAGGTATTAGTAATTTGAAATAATCTAAAGTAAATATAACAATCAGATAAAATGATCAATTTTCTCAGAAAAAAGCAATTTCTAGTAGAAACAGAAAAACTAAAACAACACATGTACACTGTAATAATTACTACCTGTTCCATTTTTTAATGTGTGACTGCTGACAGTTCTATGCCTCACAGCATCTCCCACCCCACTTTACACCCCACTTTCTGCTCCACATCTAGTACGCTGATAAGAAAGTTGGGTGTTCTCTTTGGCAATAGCAGGTGGTTCAAACCATGCAGTCCCCTTACTGTGTGCAAGGGAAGCCTCATTTGGCTCCATCCCTAAACACAATGAAAAGTTCAAGCCAGTCTCCTCTCTCTTTACTTGCTCACATTATGTCCAGCCTTGCTTGTGAGTTACTCTGCTCTCTCCAGAAAGTTTTATTATATTATTAATAAACAAGTAATAATATTTTCATACTATCTTAGTGTGTGTGCAGTGTCATAAGTTTGCACTTATAAATGACATTTTGAGTGGGGGTTAATCTAGTTTCCATCGGTGACTACAATACATGTACATGCACATACACACACACACCGTGTACGTGCGTTTGAATGTGTACATGTGTATGGTACATATGATTTAGTCCCAAAGCAAGAGTCTCTGTAAATGGAGAGACATCAAGAATTATTGCTAATGTCAGTAACAAAAGCATATGACTACTATCGTCACTACTATCAATCACTTGCTAGAGGGATCCACCAGTTCTTTTAGTAAAGAATACTTTATAAGTACTTAGATTTTTTTAATTTTAATCTGGGAGTGGAATTGAAGAAGCAATTACAGAAAACATACAGAGAATAAAAATAAAAATGCACATAAAATGCATCGATGCATATTAGTAAGTGGCCTTCTGAGGTGGCAGTAGTGGTAAAGAACCTGACTGCCAATGCAGAAGACATAAAATGATGAAGGTTTGATCCCTGAGTTGAGAAGATCCCTGGAGGAAGGCATGGCAACACACTCCAATTGGCTTTTGCCTGAAAAATCGCCTGGAGAGAGGAATCTGGCAGGCTACAGTCCACAGGGTGGCAAAAACTCACACATAACTGAAGTGACTTAACACACACACACATACAAATACACACACACTAAAAAAAAATACTGACAAAGCAGAAAGATAATCACATGTCACAAAGTTTAGGAGGAGTCTTAAACTACTCCTAAAACTTCAAAGGATCAAAAATTGAAAAATAAGTATTTTTTTAAAGGCAGCTACTGTGGACTAAATATTTGTGTATTACCAGTTCACATGTAGAAGCTCCAACCCTCAATGCTAGCATTCAATTTTACAAGGCAGAGATTAGAGGGAGAAGCCTATGATAGAGATTTAAAAAAAATAATAAAATGGAGGTTATCATCATACAGAGAGTATTTAAATTCATGAGACTGTATGTAATCATAAAGGGATTATGTTTAGAAGAGGTC
Source organism: Bison bison bison (assembly GCF_000754665.1). Classification (NCBI taxonomy): domain Eukaryota; kingdom Metazoa; phylum Chordata; class Mammalia; order Artiodactyla; family Bovidae; genus Bison; species Bison bison. The sequence goes on from NW_011495050.1 coordinate 7,574,187, forward strand.
CAAGTATTGAGCTTTGGGGATTCATGAGAAGCAGCAAAGATGATTAAGAAGCATTGGTTAATTAAGGAGGGAATTAAATATTGAAAACAGTATCCTAACAATCAAGTGAAGTTATCTCCAAAAGATGAACTATATCATTGGTAAGACAACAGCAAGATAGAAGAAGATTCTGAAATAATTGGTTCTAGTAATGTGAGTTTATTGATGACTTTAACAAGTTATATTCTAATAGACTATCAATGATTAAATTGATTAGAAAACAAATAAAGTGCAGCTGATCACTGAACAAGGGGATTAATCTGAATATAATTTACAGTTGCTCTCCAAATTAGTAGATCTTAGTTATCTGAGGATGCAACCAACCAAGGATAGTGTACTGTATTATTTATAATTGAAAAGGATCTGTTTAGAAGTGGACCTCTACAGTTCAAGGGGGCTTCCCTGGTAGCTCAGTCAGTAAAGAATCTGCCTGCATTGCCAGAGACCCCAGCTCAGTTCCTGGGTTGGGAAGATCCCCTGGAGAAGGAAATGACAGCCCACTCCAGTATTCTTGCCTGGCAAACCCCATGGACAGAGGAGCTTGGTAGGTTACAGTCCATGGGGTTGTAAGAGTCAGACATGACTTAGCAACTAACCACCACAGAAAATCGCTATAGTTCAAGGGTCAATTATGTTGCAGAAGCTATGAAATGGGGAGCATAATGGAATGACTCTTAGGTAAAATGTAAGTTATTATTTTAAGATTGTATATATTGTGCATATAGCTATACTGTTAGGAATTACTCAGTAGAAAAAAACATTAATTACAGCTGTAAGTGACAAAACAGTATTAATTTGATCACTTCCTTTACTAAAGGAGAAAATAGGATTTAGTTGCAAGTGAAAGTGCTGGTCTTAAAATTGAAGCAAGAAGAGTCTATTGAATGTGAGAGTAAAGCACGGTGTATGGACAGATTCAGATATTAGAGGTTGAAGGAGTGAGGAATGGTTTCTGTTTTTCAAAAAGGTAAAAGGCAAGGTCAGTGAGAATGAGGAAGGAAGACAAGTGAGTGTAGTTTTAAGAATAGAGGAGAAAGGAGAAATATTCATTGAAGACAAGAGAATTTAATTATACTAAGAAATGTCTGGTAGAAACAAACATCAAATGGGTTATTTTTAAGTGGTATTGGCAAAACAATTAGATAGGTTCCTCAGTATCCACATCTGAACAGTATGAAAAGGCAAGATGATAGGATACTGAAAGAGAAACTCCCCAGGTCAATAGGTGCCCAATATGCTACTGGAGATCAGTGGGGAAATAACTCCACAAAGAATGAAGGGATGGAGCCAAAGCAAAAAGAATATCCAGCTGTGGATGTGACTGGTGATAGAAGCAAGGTCCGATGCTGTAAAGAGCAATATTGCATAGGAACTGGGAATGTCAGGTCCATGAATCAAGGCAAATTGGAAGTGGTCAAACAAGAGATGGCAAGAGTGAATGTCGACATTCTACAAATCAGCGAACTCAAATGGACTGGAATGGGTGAATGTAACTCAGATGACCATTATATCTACTACTGCGTGCAGGAATCCCTCAGAAGAAATGGAGTGGCCATCATGGTCAACAAGAGTCCTAAATGCAGTACTTGGATGCAATCTCAAAAATGACAGAATGATCTCTGTTGGTTTCCAAGGCAAACCATTCAATATCACAGTAATCCAAGTCTATGCCCCAACCAGTAATGCTGAAGAAGCTGAAGTTGAACGGTTCTATGAAGACCTGCAAGACCTTTTAGAACTAACACTTAAAAAAGATGTCCTTTTCATTATAGGGGACTGGAATGCAAAAAGTAGGAAGTCAAGAAATACCTGGAATAACAGGCAAATCTGGCCTTGGAATACAGAATGAAGCAGGGCAAAGACTAATGGAGTTTTGCCAAGAAAATGCACTGGTCATAACAAACACCCTCTTCCAACAACACAAGAGAAGACTCTACACATGGACATTACCAGATGGTCAACACCGAAATCAGACTGATTATATTCTTTGCAGTCAAAGATGGAGAAGCTCTATACAGTCAGCAAAAACAAGACCAGGAGCTGACTGTGGCTCAGACCATGAACTCCTTATTGCCAAATTCAGACTTAAATTGAAGAAAGTAGGGAAAACCACTAGACCATTCAGGTATGACCTAAATCAAATCCCTTATGATTATACAGTAGAAGTAAGAAATAGATTTAAGGGCCTAGATCTGATAGATAGAGTGCCTGATGAATTATGAAATGAGGTTCATGATATTGTACAGGAGACAGGGATCAAAACCATTCCCATGGAAAAGAAATGCAAAAAAGCAAAATGGCTGTCTGGGGAAGCCTTACAAAAAGCTGTGAAAGGAAGAGAAATGAAAGCAAAGGAGAAAAGGAAAGATATAAACATCTGAATGCAGAGTTCCAAAGAATAGCAAGAAGAGATAAGAAAGCCTTCTTCAGCGATACATGCAAAGAAATAGAGGAAAACAACAGAATGGGAAAGACTAGGGATCTCTTCAAGAAAATCAAAGATACCAAAGGAACATTTCATGCAAAGATGGGCTTGATAAAGGACAGAAATGGTATGGACCTAACAGAAGCAGAAGATATTAAGAAGAGATGGCAAGAATACACAGAAGAACTGTACAAAAAAGATCTTCACGACCCAGATAATCATGATGGTGTGATCACTGACCTAGAGCCAGACATCCTGGAATGTGAAGTCATGTGGGCCTTAGAAAGCATCACTACGAACAAAGCTAGTGGAGGTGATGGAATTCCAGTTGAGCTATTCCAAATCCTGAAAGACGATGCTGTGAAAGGGCTGCACTCAATATGCCAGCAAATTTGGAAAACTCAGCAGTGGCCACAGGACTGGAAAAAGTCAGTTTTCATTCCAATCCCAAAGAAAGGCAATGCCAAAGAATGCTCAAACTACCGCTCAGTTGCACTCATCTCACACGCTAGTAAAGTAATGCTCAAAATTCTCCAAGCCAGGCTTCAGCAATATATGAACCGTGAACTTCCTGATGTTCAAGCTGGTT
>NW_011495050.1:7578075-7598156 GCF_000754665.1 Bison bison bison
CAGCTTTGGAAGGAATGATGCTAAAGCTGAAACTCCAGTACTTTGGCCACCTCATGCGAAGTGTTGACTCATTGGAAAACACTCTGATGCTGGGAGGGATTGGGGGCAAGAGAAGAAGGGGACGACAGAGGATGAGATGGCTGGATGGCATCACTGACTCGATGGACGTGAGTCTCAGTGAACTCCAGGAGTTAGTGATGGACAGGGAGGCCTGGCGTGCTGCGATTCATGGGGTCACAAAGAGTCGGACACGACTGAGCGACTGATCTGATCTGATCTGATCTGATGATGTTAGCTATGGGTTTATTGTACATATTTGTAAATAATTATATTAAGGTATATTCATTCTATACTCAATTTATTGAGGGTTTTTATCTTGAAAGAGTATTGTATTTTGCCAAAGCATTTTCTAGTCCTATCGAGATGATCAAATTGCCTACATCTGCTGGATCATCGAAAAAGCAAGAGAGTTCCAAAAAAACATCTATTTCTGCTTCAATGACTATGCCAAAGCCTTTGACTGTGTGGATCACAATAAACTGTGGAAAATTCTGAAAGAGATGGGAATACTGGGCCATCTGACCTGCCTCTTGAGAAATCTGTATGTATCAGGAAGCCACAGTTAGAACTGGACATGGAACAACAGACTGGTTCCAGATAGGAAAAGGAGGTATATTGTCACCCTGCTTATTTAAATTATATGCAGAATACATAATGAGAAATATTGGGCTGGTTGAAGCTCAAGCTGGAAACAAGATTGCTGGGAGAAATATGAATAACCTCTGATATGCAGATGACACCAGCCTTATGGCAGAAAGTGAAGAACTAAAGAGCCTCTTGATGAAAGTGAAAGAGAAGAGTGAAAAAGTTGGCTTAAAGCTCAACATTCAGAAAATGAAGATCATGGCATCTGGTCCCATCACTTCATGGCAAATAGATGGGGAAACAGTGGAAACAGTGGCAGACTTTATTTTTCTGGGCTCCAAAATCACTACATATGGTGACTGCAGCCATGAAATTAAAAGATGCTTACTCCTTGGAAGGAAAGTTATGACCAACCTAGACAGCATATTAAAAAGCAGAGACAGAGACATTACTTTGCCAACAAAAGTCCATCTAGTCAAGGATATGGTTTTTTCAGTAGTCTTGTATGGATATGAGAGTTGGACTATAAAGAAAGCTGAGCGCAGAAAAACTGATGCTTCTGAACTGGGGTGTTGGAGAAGACTCTTGAGAGTCCCCTGGACTACAAGGAGATCCAATCGGTCCATCCTAAAGGACATCAGTCCTGAGTGTTCATTGGAAGGACTGATGCTAAAGCTGAAACTCCAATAATTTGGCCACCTGATGCGAAGAGCTGACTTATTTGAAAAGACCCTGATGCTGGAAAGATTGAAGGCCGGAGGAGAAGGGGATGGCAGAGGATGAGATGGTTGGATGGCATCACCAACTCAATGGACATGAGTTTAGGTGGACTCCGGGAGTTGGTAATAGATAGGGATGCCTGAAGAGCTATGATCCATGGGGTTGCAAAGAGTCAAGCACGGCTGAGTGACTGAACTGAACTGATTGAGATGATCTTATGATTTTTTATCTTTCATTTTATTACTATGGTGGGTTACTTTTGTTGATTTGCTATTTTGAGTCATCTTGCATTCCAGGGATAAATATCACTGGATTATGCTGTATGATCCCTGTAGTGTGTTAGTGAATTCTACTTTATATTTTGTTGAGGATTTTTGCATCTATACTCATTAGGCAAGTTGGTCCATAAGTTTGCTTTATTGTAGTGTTCTGATCTGACTTTTGCTATCAGGGTAATGCTGGCCTTCTATTAAAAAAAATAGCTGAAAAGAAAATAGAGCAAACTATGCCATTAACAATAGCATCAGACAATAAAATTGTTTATAAGATTATTTAGGAGTAAATTTAACAAAGTAAGTGAATGATCTGTACAATAAACTACAAGCCTTTAATTTAAAAATATTGAAGAAGATACAAACACATGGAAAGATATCAAATGTTCATGAATCAGAAAAATTAGTATTATTAAAATGTGCATATATTCAAGCATTCCATAGATTTAATGTGTCCGCATGAAACTCCCAAAGATATTTTTTACACAAATAGAAAAAAAAATGTTGTCAAATTTGAATGGAACCACAAAAGACCCCAAATAGGCAAAGCAATTCTAAGAAAGAAGAATATAGCCCAAGGTATCACAGGTTTTTTTGTTTTTGTTTTTGTTTTTTTTTAATGTCAAGCATGCTACAAGGCTACAGTAATTAGTATGGTACTGGCATAAAAATAGATATATAGACCCATGAGACACTATAGAGAAACCAGAAACAAACCTATGTGTATATGATCACATAATATTTGACTAGGGAGTCAATAATGCTCAATGTGGTAAAGATAGTCTATTCAATAAATGGTGCTGGGAAAACTGGATAGCCACATATAGAAAAATGATATTAGACCCCTATCTTATACCACTCACAAAAGTCAGCTCAAAATAGATAAAATATTTAACCATAACACTTGACACCATAATTCTATTAAAAAATAAGCTCCTTCATGCTGGTCTTGGCAATGAATCTTTCTTTTCTTTTTTTTTTTTGCAACAAGCAACAAAGATTTATTGTATAACACAGGGAACTATAGTCAGTACCTTGTAATAACCTATAATGAAAAATAATTGAAAAAATAATATATTGTATATGTATAACTCAATCACACAAAAAATAATTCTACTTTTTGAAATTTAGTAACGTCTATATTTCTGCCAGATTTTCTAAACATCTTATGGATATCTAATAACAATGTATGATATACAAATTTTTAAATATACTTGTGTAGCATATAAGCTTAATATAAATAGAAATCTACTATATTAAGTTGTTAATGACATCACTCAAGACGCTCATATTTTTATTTTTTCTGCACTTGATAAAATATTTTCAGAGAAATGTTAATAAGTCAATGATTATATATATTTTTCTTTTTGCTTACATTTCTTCTGATTTTTTCTTTATGTATCTTTCTTTTTTAATTTATTTATTTTAATTGCAGGCTAATTACCTTACAATATTGTAGTGGTTTTTGCCAGACATTGACATGAATCAGCCATGGGTGTATATGTGTTCCCCATCCTGAACCTCCCTGCCACCTCCCTCCCCATCCCACCCCTCAGGGTCATCCCAGTGTACCAGCTCTGAGCACCCTGTCTCATTCATGGAACCTGGACTGGCGATCTGTTTCACATATGATGATATACATGTTTCAATGCTATTCTCTCAAATTATCCCACCCTTGCCTTCTCCCACAGAGTCCAACAGTCTATTCCTTACATCTGTGTCTCTTTTGCTATCTCACATATAGGGTCATCATTACCATCTTTCTAAATTCCATATATATGCATTAATATACTGTATTGGTGTTTTTCTTTCTGACTTACTTCACTCTGTGTAATGAGCTCCAGTTTCATCCACCTCATTAGAATTGATTCAAACACATTGTTTTTAATAGCTGAGTAATATTCCATTGTGTATATGTACCACAGCTTTCTTATCCATTCATCTGCTGATGGACATCTAGGTTGTGTCCATGCCCTGGTTACTGTAAACAGTGCTGTGATGAACATTGGGGTACATGTGTCTCTTTCAATTCTGGTTTTCTCAGTGTGTATGCCCAGCAGTGGTATTGCTGGGTCGTATGGCAGTTCTACTTCCAGTTTTTTAAGAAATCTCCACACTGTTCTCCATAGTGGCTGTACTAGTTTGCATCCCCACCAACAGTGTAAGAGGTCTCCCTTTTCTCCACATCCTCTTCAGCGTTTATTTCTTGTAGACTTTTGGATCGCAGCCATTCTGACTGGTGTGAAATGGTACCTCATAGTGGTTTTGATTTGCATTTCTCTGATAATGAGTGATGTTGAGCATCTTTTCATGTGTTTGTTAGCCATCTGTATGTCTTCTTTGGAGAAATGTCTAGTTCTTTGGGCCATTTTTTGATTGAGTTGCTTATTTTTCTGGAATTGAGCTGCAGGATCTGCTTGTATATTTTTGAGATTAACTCTTTGTCAGTTGCTTCGTTTGCTATTATTTTCTCCCATTCTGAAGGCTGTCTTTTCACCTTGCTTATGGTTTCCTTTGTTGTGCAAAAACTTTTAAGTTTAATTAGGTCCCATTTGTTTATTTGTGCTTTTATTTCCATTATACTGGTAGGTGGGTCATAGAGGATCATGCTGTGATTTATGTCAGAGAGTGTTTTACCTATGTTTTCCTCTAGTTTTATAGTTGCTGGTCTTACGTTGAGATCTTTAATCCATTTTGAGTTTATTTTTGTGTATGGTGTTAGAAAGTGTTCTAGCTTCATTCTTTTACAAGTGGTTGACCAGTTTTCCCAGCACCACTTGTTAAAGAGATTGTCTTTTCTCCATTGTATATTCTTGTCTCCTTTGTCAAAGAGAAGGTATCCATTGGTTCATGGATTTATCTCTGGGCTTTCTATTTTGTTCCATTGATCTATTTTTCTGTTTGTTTGGCAATGATTTCTTAAAAATTTGACACCAAAGGCACTAGTTACAAAAGCAAAAAAAAAAAAGCAAGTGGGACCTCATCAAACCAAAAATCTATACACAGCAAAGGAAATCATCAGCAAAATGAAAAGACTATCTATGGAATGGGAGAAAATATTTTCTAGTCACATGTCAGATAAGAGGTTAATATCCAAAATAAATAAATAAATCATATAACTCAGTAACAACAGCAGAAAATAGGGGAAAAAAACAGTTTAAGAAATAGGCACAGAAACTAAATAGACATTTTTTTTTTTCCCTAAAGAAGATATCTAAATGATCAACAGGTACAAGAAAAGATGTACCTATTAAGGATGTAGACATCATTAATCATGATGGAAAACCACAATGAATTATCACCTTATACTTGTTACAATCAGATTAGATCAGATCAGATCAATCGCTCAGTCGTGTCTGACTCTTTGTGACCCCATGAATCGCAGCACGCCAGGCCTCCCTATCCATCACCAACTCCTGGAGTTCACCCAGACTCACCTCCATCGAGTCAGTGATGCCATCCAGCCATCTCATCCTCTGTCGTCCCCTTCTCCTCCTGCCCCCAATCCCTCCCAGCATCAGAGTGTTTTCCAATGAGTCAACTCTTTGCATGAGGTGGCCAAAGTACTGGAGTTTCCGCTTTAGCATCATTCCTTCCAAAGAAATCCCAGGGCTGATCTCCTTCAGAATGGACTGGTTGGATCTCCTTGCAGTCCAAGGGACTCTCAAGAGTCTTCTCCAACACCACAGTTCAAAAGCATCAATTTTTTGGCACTCAGCCTTCTTCACAGTCCAACTCTCACATCCATACATGACCACAGGAAAAACCATAGCCTTGACTAGATGGACCTTTGTTGGCAAAGTAATGTCTCTGCTTTTGAATATGCTATCTAGGTTGGTCATAACTTTCCTTCCAAGGAGTAAGCGTCTTTTAATTTCATGGCTGCAGTCGCCATCTGCAGTAATTTTGGAGCCCAGAAAAATAAAGTCTGCCACTATTTCCACTGTTTCCCCATCTATTTCCCATGAAGTGATGGGACGAGATGCCATGATCTTTGTTTTCTGAATGTTGAGCTTTAAGCCAACTTTTTCACTATCTACTTTCACTTTCATCAAGAGGCTTTTGAGTTCCTCTTCACTTTCTGCCGTAGAGGTGGTGTCATCTGCATATCTGAGGTTATTGACATTTCTCCCGGCAATCTTGATTCCAGCTTGTGTTTCTTCAAGTCCAACGTTTCTCATGATGTACTCTGCATATAAGTTAAATAAACAGGGTGACAATATACAGCCTTGACAAACTCCTTTTCCTATTTGGAACAGTCTGTTGTGCCATGTCCAGTTCTAACTGTTGCTTCCTGACCTGCATACAGGCTGTCATCAAAAAGAAGAGAGAATAATTGTTGATGAGAATGTTGGAAAAAAGGAACCTTCATGTACTGCTGGGATGAATGTAAATTGGTGCAGCCACTATGAAAAACAGTATGGAGTTTCCTCAAAAACTTAAAATAGTATTACCATATGATGAATCAACCCCAAATCTAGGTATTCATCCAAAGGAAATAAAAATAGGATTATCAAAGAGATAACTATCCCCATATTCACTGCAGCATTATTCATAATAGCCAACCTAAGTGTCCATCAATGAATGAATGGATAAAGAAGATATGGATATACATATATAATGATGTGTTATTCAACCAGGAAAAAGAACATTCTGCCATTTGTGACAGTATGGATGGAACTTGAGGGCATTATGCTGAATGGGATAAGTCAGGGAATGACACATATTATATGATAAGACTTAGTTGTGGGATCTAAAAAAGCCAAATGTATAGGAAGACAGAGTAGAACGGTGGTTAACAGCAGGTAGGTAAATTGAGAAGATGTTGGTCAAACGGGTCAAACTTGCAATGAGAAGATGAATAAGGTCTGAAGATCTAATACACAGCAAAGAGTTAACAACATTGTTTTATATACCTGAATTAAAGTGAGAGTAAATATTAATGTTTTCATTACAAAAAGGAAATGATAACTATGTGACATGATATAAGTGAATCTATATGTGGCACAGAGAAGATGAATCAAGGATATCTAAAGATGAACAGTCCAGTACTTTGGCCACCTCATGCGAAGAGTTGACTCATTGGAAAAGACTCTGATGCTGGGAGAGACTGGGGGCAGGAGGAGAAGGGGACGACAGAGGATGAGATGGCTGGATGGTATCACTGACTCAACGGACGTGAGTCTGGGTGAACTCCGGGAGTTGGTGATGGACAGGAGGCCTGGCGTGCTGCGATTCATGGGGTCGCAAAGAGTCAGACACGACTGAGCGACTGACCTGAACTGAACTGAACTGAAAGATGAACAGTGCAAAAAAGGCACTTATCTTGGATGAAGATTCATTAACCTATCAATAAAGCCTTCTGCTAATAACTTCACATATCATACTATGGCAAATTAAAGACGATAAAGCTGAGAAAGTCACCCCAAGTGAAGACACTTCAAAGGAAACTCATTTGGAATTTTTAGGAGAAATTATCATACTTATCTGTTATTTTGTTGGACAAGATCATGAAAACTTTTCTTGTCTAACGTTATCTGTCTCTTTATTTTGAAACTTTATCCAACATTTATATAAATGATTATATTCCCTTTCTCCAAAGGATCCTTATTATTCTCTCTGAGAAAATGTTGGCAAACAGCACTTTAATGAAATCAAAGGGCTCTGCTTCTTATTTCTTGGCCTTAAGTACACTTTGAAAAGACTTGCCTTCTAAGTAGAGATTATTAGGTAATTAATCCTATTTAAAAAAATTCTCCTCAAATTACATTTACTTGCTTAATTACTTTCAAAGATTTCTCACTGCCTACAGAATATGACTCATATTACTCAAAATTACTTAGCCTTATTTTTTAAAAGATAGTGAAAGCTACTTTATAGTTGCATATACTGTTTCTGTTTTCAGCACAACTATCATATACCATAATCATTCTGGACCATCATAGTTCCCTAAATACATTCATATTCTGTCATATGACATTGGTCATGTGATTATTATTCCTGAAAATTTACTTTCCTCTTCTCCGTCTGAAAATACTGTATTTAGTGATCCTGGAAAGACTTCTTCAAAGTCTGCAATAAAGTCTTTCTTAAACCATCATTTCTTGCATTTCCCACTATAGAATTATTAATATTAAAAGTAGATCACTCATTTTGCTTTTTCATATACTTTTTCTAGTCTACATCTGAAATAGTTTAAGCCAGATAAAAGGCTACTTTAATTGCAGGGAAGGAAAAACAAAAGGAAAAAACAGTATTACAACATTAGTTTCAGGTATACAACATAGAGATTTTTATGGCAAGAAAACTATGATAAAGAAAATTAAATATATCAATAGTTTTCAAGGATATGAAGTTTCTCAATTGCTCATATCATATTAGAATTTGAAATTCTGAAAATCCTATAGGATAAGGGTACTTTTGATCATGTAATTTCATTAAAAGAGTTACTCTTCAAAAGCACAGAGGTGCATCTTAAATAGTCTAACATGTAAGTTACATTTTAAGGATTTTATGGATGTAAAGAACTTTTTAAATGCATATTTTAACAAAGTTAATGTCATATCATAAACTATAAAATGAGCTTTAGTCATCTTTTCACATGTTCTACTTTATAACCTGGTTAATTTCCACTGTTCAATTTAACTGCTTCAATTGTCTGACTAGTGAAATCTTCCCAACTACTCAAATGCAAGATTTATAAAAACAGAGGTCTTAGATATTCTAAAATATTGAAATAACATCTATTTACTGATGAAATTTAAGCTTACATTAATAGGTCTTTTTAGATTGTTTAATTAAAATTTACTTGGAATAACAAGTATGTTATCCAATGGACAAATTACCTTAAAGATTAGAAAGACATAAAATCTAATTGTCAGCAGACCCCTTTTTAATATATTGTTTTGAAATAATTCATCATCTTTATTTATTTGTAAATTTTATTAGGGTTAGAAAGTATTGCCCATTTTCCCGAGTAACTACATGATGATTTCAGATAGCTGAGCTCTTATAGAAACCAGAGAAAGCCACAATCTTCCCAGCCCACACTCCCACCAAGCGCAGAGTTTTGCTCATTATTGGTTATATATTCTGGTCTCTATTCACTATAATAGGAATGGTAATCCTAAAGTGCTCATAAAGCTCATATCTTAGCTTTATATTATGTAATTATTTGTCTTCTCTCATGAAAGAAACCTGAAAACCCTCTTTAGACATTTAAATTACTTGGTGTCTGAAATTAAAAATTACTTTTTATATATCTATCTGATTGTGTATAGTTAATAATTGCCAACATCACAGTCTCTAATAACTGCATTATGTTTGATTTAGTGTAACAAATCTTGAGAAAATATGATAATCATACTGTGAGCCCTTAATGAACTGGTAGAGAAAAGAATAGTGAAATACACACAATTTTTCTAGGAAATTTGATAATCAATGGGGAGGGGGAATTATAGTATAGTAGTTACACAATAAAGGTAACATATTAAATTATATATATATATATATATATACACGTATGTCTTCAAATTTATATATATATATATGTCTTCAAATACTCATAGATGTAGTTTAGCAATGAAACTGAAAGTCACTCATTTATGTCATACAATCTTGCCTTAAGTGTATATAGTAAGTGTGCTATATCATGACTTCATTCTTGTCCAAACTCTACTCTACTTATGGGCAATTCTCATCCTTGATGATTTTATTTTTGGAATAATTTATAATTGTCATAAGATTATCCATTTATTTCATGTTTATATTTTCAATATTGACCACTACAGGGCTTCCCTGGTACCTCAGCTGGTAAAGAATCCACCTGCAATGCAGGAGACTTGGATTCGATCCCTGCATTGGGAATATCCCCTGGAGAAGGGAATGGCTACCCATTCCAGCACTCTGGCCTGGAGAATTGTGTACATGATAAAGTCATGTACATGATATACTTAGGGCAATAGTAGAAGCAGGACAACTAGTTTTGAGGTGAACAAAGGGTTATGGTACATGTTTTTTATTATATTGAGGTATATTCATTCTATACTCAATTTTTTGAGGGTCTTTACTTTGCTAAAGCATTTTCTACCCCTATGGATATGATCTTATGATTTTTTATCTTTCATTCTATCACTGTGGTGAAGTGAAGTGAAAGTCGCTCAGTCGTGTCCAACTTTTTGCAACCCCATGGAATTCTCCAGGCCAGAATCTACTGGAATGGGTAGCCTTTCCCTTTTCCAGGGGATCTTCCCAATCCAGGGATCGAATCCAGGTCTTCCGCATTGCAGGCAGATTCTTTACTAGCTGAGCCACAAGGAAAGCCCATTACTGCAGTGGGTTACATTTATTGATTTGCTATTTTGAGTCATCCTTGCATTTCAGGGATAAATCACTGCATTATTTTGTATGATCTATGTCATACATAATGCACTAAAGTATAAAAGATGTATAAGAATTGGGAAGCCATTATTTGGAGGTTTTTTGGGTTGCCATGACAACACATGTTATTCACAGCTTTCCTCTTTTTTTTAAATAAAAGCTTATGTTTTATTCAATGTTTATCATAAGCTTTTTATCTTGTTTTTTAATGTATTCATAATTCATAATGTGTCATCTCTATAGAAATACAGGTACCTTTTTTTCTTTTTAATATTTTAAAGTTTCCCAGAGTACTATGCAAACAACCATATAGTCAAAGATACCATTTTCTCAGTTGTCATGTAATGATAGGAGAGTTGGACCGTGAAGAAGGGTAAGTGCTGAAGAACTGATGCTTTCAAACTATGGTGCTGGAGAAAACTCTTGAGAGTCCCTTGGACTTCTAGGAGATCAGACCAGTCAATCCTAAAGGAAATCAATCCTGAATATTCATTGGGAGGACTGATCCTTAGATACTGAAGCTAAAGCTCTAATAATTTGGACACCTGATGCAAAAAGTTGACTCATTAGAAAAGACCTCGATGCTGGGAAAAATTGAGGACAAGAAGAGAAGGGGGCGACAGAGTATGGGATGGATAGACGGTATCATTGACTCAATGGCCATAAGTTTGAGCAAACCTGGAGATCGTGAAGTACAGGCAAGCCTGGCATGCTGCAGTCTATGAGGTGGCAAAGAGCCAGACGTGACTTAGTGATGGAACTACGATTACATGCAAAGATGCATGTAATTGCTGCTTAGTATAAATATTGTTATTTAGTTCAATATCTGGCAATAGGACCTAGTTTTCTACTAATCTCAAATTTTCTTATAACATATTTTTCTCCATTATAGTAATGTTTACATTAAGAATAATTCATACTAAAACATCAAACACAGTCTTAAAAGGGTTTTACAAATCTGACAAAGTTAATGTGATTTGAATACATCTAAAAATTTTGTCTTTATATACAAATTTTTATACTAATATTTTGAGCGATGTAGGAAAAGTATAATGTATCATTAGAGAGGTTCTTAGAAATCAATGATTTATTTTAGTGATTTATATTTACTAATATTTTATGCTATCAATGAACAGAAATTAGCTTGACCAAGCTGAATATCCTGAAAGAAAAAGTTTCCTTTAGTCCTTTTTTATATCAGCATATGACAATTAGTGACACTGGTTTACATTTCAAAAAATGGAAGTTTTATTAAATATTTATGGGGATTTGGGTCTAGCCCATAAAATTTTGGAAAATAAATTTGCTTTCATCTGTAAAAGAATGTCTGAGCTAATTCAGTTAAAGTAACTGTATATACCAAACAAATTTCCAATATTCCAGGGATGCAGTCATTGAAAGTTACTTTTATTTTGACAAACTGAGACTTATTACAAGCGCACTCCATGATACTAAATGCCTTAGACTATGCAGCTTCTTCATCTCTCCGAGCCTCTACAAAATTGGAAAGATTTAAGGCCTTGTTCTGGATTAAACTTTGGTTTAAGGGAATGTTGTAGCTGGTTGTATCCAGATCACTAAAACTTTTATCCATATCAGCAATTATGTTCTTTCCCTATCTTATCATTCTTGTGCTCACTGGACTAGCACTTATCCTTTCCTTCAAGGACTTGTCTTTGCATTCACAGCTTGTATAGGTGTTTGGTGCAAGAGGCCTAGCTTTTAACCTATCTTGGTTGTTGACATGCCTTCCTCATTTCTAGCTATCTGTGTGTGTGTGTGTGTGTGTGTGTGTGTGTGTGTGTGTGTGTGTTGCTGACTTCCTACAGTGTGTTTATTTGAAACACAGATAGTATATTTGCCAAATCCAACAGAAAGAATTATCCACAGTCTTCTAGCATGGTTTATCTAACCAATTATTGTTTTTAAAGACTACATGTTATTTTTAGAAATTTAAAGGTGACCTTGGGAACTGGTTGGGGATTTATCCTTAAAAGAAGATTTTTCTGAACCTGAGCCATTTAGGAAGGAGAGAAATTATATAAGGAAGGGAATATATATTATAATCTCATGCATGCTTAAGACTTTCCAAAGATTCACCGTTTATAAGAAGGGGATTGGTAGGAGAGTGAGAAGCAGTCCCTTTAAAGCTTCTTGCATGTGTGCTCAGTTGCTCAGGCGTGTCTGACACTTTTCAAACTCATGGGTTTTAGCCTGCCAGGCTCCTCTACCCCTGGAGTTTTCCAGGCAAAAAAACCTGGAGTGGGTTGCCATTTCCTACTCCAGGTGATCTTCCTGACCAAGGAATCAAGCCTGTGTCTCCTGAATCTCCAGCTTTGGCAGGCAGACTCTTTATCATTGCATCACCTGGGAAGCCTTTTAAAACTTCTTAGATAACTAGAAAATAAACAGTTCCAGCTTTAAAATACTTCACTCCTTTCTAGCTTTTAATTCAACGTGAGAGACAAGAAACTCTTCCTTTCACTTGAACAGTTAGAGCTCACTGTAGGATTATTAATTAGCCTAATTTCAATATTGCTCTGTCTCAGAAACAAAGAGGTCTGAGGAAAGGGAGAGACTGTAGACAATGGTGTGTGGGTGAAGCAGTCAGAAGACTCACAACATTTATGTATTAAGTTTGTTGTCTTATGTGGGTTCATGGCATCTCAGAACAATTATAATATTAACATCAAAAATCACTGATCAGAGATCACCATGACACATATAACAATGATCAAGTTGGCTGAAATATTGTGAAAATTACCAAAAGGTGAAGAAACACAAAAGGAGCAAATGCTGTTGGAAAAATGTCACCGACAGACTTCTTCAATCCAGGATTGCCTCAAAGCTTTAATCTATAAAAAGCACAATATCTGTGAAGTGCAATAAAGAAAAGCACAATGAAATGAAGTATGCCCGTATAATATAAGGTGACTTATATTAAAAGACAAAAATCCAGTTGATCACATGTATCATAAAACTAAATGAAACTCAAATAAAAGGTTGTGTAAAGGAAATTTACGTAAATATATTATGCATAAAGTATGCATGAGATTATCATAAAGGAAATACATTTATTAAAATGGCACTTCTAAGCCACATGAGTTAAATGCTGCTGCTGCTCCTGCTACTGCTAAGTCGCTTCAGTCATGTCCGACTCTGTGCGACCCCATAGACGGCAGCCCACCAGGCTCCCCCATCCCTGGGGTTCTCCAGGCAAGAACACTGGAGTGGGTTGCCATTTCCTTCTCCAGTGCAGGAAAGTGAAAAGTGAAAGTGAAGTCGCTCAGTCCTGTCCGACTCCTAGCGACCTCATGGACTGCAGCCTATCAGGCTCCTCCGTCCATGGGATTTTCCAGGCAAGAGTACTGGAGTGGGATGCCATTGCCTTCTCCATGAGTTAAACGAGGAAAATGAAATATAGGAGTTGTTCTAAAAACTCTGTTTACAAATCTCTATGGAGACCGTGAAAGTTATATTCCTGTTACTTTGTTATTCTTTTCCTTTCTTTCCATAATGTGCCCTGAAATCTACCACTGTTTTACCAAGAATTACAAATCTCTCAATTTGAGTCAGCAAAAAAAAAATAAGAAAGGAACAGTTGTGAATTGGCAACAATACCATCTCTAATTTCAAACAATTATTTCTAAAATTTCCAAAATTTATTTCTAAAATGTTTAAGACACTAGTCAGTGAATATTGCATTTCCTCATGTATATACAAAAAATTTTTATCCTGTTATTGCAATTCTTTTGATATGGTAATGTAAAGTTAATTGTATCCCTTTTCAGCTATTGAAAACATTAATATCATTCTCTGTTAATGTTTTCAAGTGGGGAGAAGAATTAGCATAGTCACTAATTAGATTCTCTTTGCAGTTTTATTTTCAAGCACATCTTTATCTTTTACATTTTCAATGAGAGATTCTCATTCCTCTAGTAACATTTTTGGCTCAGAAGTGTGTGTGAATTTCTGAATCTTCTCTTTCATGGTAAGCATAATGACTAACACATCGTTATTCCTATATTCCCGTGAAGTGCGTAAGTTAGCTTCCTTTACATTTATTTGTTTTTAGTAACAGTTCATTCTTTGCCACATATCTAGAAATATTAATCTTTTGTTTCCTGAGGGCTTCATTTCCCTTCAATTACATATTCTGATAACTGTAAACTGCAAGGAGCTTCCTGAGGTTATCTACATATAAGTCAGCAATTACACACTTTCAGTGCTCAGAACAGGCACACACAGGATGGAAACATAATCTGCAGTGTCTAATGCTAAATGAAAATATGGGATACCATCTTCACAAACTATTATTAAATCCAAAATGGCAAAAACATAGTATTAAACCAATAGCAGTACCCTTCTAAGCATGGCACCCTGTGTGACTGCATAGTTATAGGTCTCTGAAGGTGGTCCAGGCCTTACAATACAAATGGAGTCAATATAGAGTTGAGAGTATGGTCTGAGGGGCCACATACCTAGGTTTTAAGAACTTATGAATTTTCTAGCTATTTGTCCTTGGACAAGTTACTCTCTACTTCAGTGATTTCTTTTTGTACAACCATGATAATAACATGTAATTCATGTCTGTGTGTGTATACATGTGTGTGTATTTAGAAATAAATCAATTAATGCAAGTAAAAGATCAAAGAGGAGTGTCTGATATAAGTAAGCCTTCAAAAATATTAGCTACTATTATTTTTATAAGTAACAGCTATTTAAAAAAAAATACAACTTGTGGGTTAACTCCTATAGAAAATCTCCTCCAAAATGATTTGCATAAAATAGCAGCTTATAGGGACATACATGGACTTCCCATGTGTTTCAGTGGGTAAAGAATCCGTCTGAGATGCAGGAGACACAGGAGGTGTGGGTTCAATCCCTGGGTTGGGAAGATTCCCTGGTGGAGGCCATGGCACCCACTCCAGAATTCTTGCCTGAAGACTCCCATGACAGAGGATTCTGGCTGGCTGTAGTCCAGAGGCTTCAAGAGTCAGACACAGCTGAAATGACTGAGCATGCATGCATACATGGATATACATACAACAGATACACAATCTGGATTTCCTGAGCCAGTTTTGATAATCTAATCTTACTATTTTCAAAAAAGGTAGAGGTATAATTGTATAATGTGCTGTGCTGTTCTTAGTCACTCAGTTGTGTCCAACTCTTTATGACCCCTTGGACTGTAGCCCACCAGGATCCTCTGTCCATAGGGATTCTCCAGGCAAGAATACTGGAGTGGTTTGCCATGGCCTCCTTTAGGGGATCTTCCCAACCCAGGAATCGAACTCAGGTCTGCCGCATTACAGGAGGATTCTTTACCATCAGAGCCACTAGGGATATCTGTACCTAAAAGATTTCAGAATTGACCATTTAAATAATAAATGTATATACAGTTGTGTTAATCTGCAGCTTCAGGGCATTCAGTCAATCTAATAAGGAATTTATTCTCCTGGTATGGTTGTGGTAAACTAGGATTTCATTAGAAAGTCTACACTCCAGAAGTGACTTTCCCAAGTATGTCTACAATCTATATCTTGACTCAACATCAAGGAAATTTACTAATTAAAAATGGAGCAGAATTGGTAAAACTAGTAGTTTTCAAACTATATGCCTTGTTTGAAATAGTTTCTAGAATCTTGCATAGTCAGGGCAAACACTCATTAAACTGATGAAGACCCTCTCCTTTCCCAATTTTATTCAGGCTTCCCCAAGCCCTAATTCCTACTGGGCCTCAGCCTTGCTCCCTATTCTTGCTGGGCCTGTGTAGTTCAGTCATAGAAAGAATACTGCTAGGTCAGTTGAGCAGGATCCTTACCCTTAATATCTGATCATCCTTGATATCAGATCAAATTCCTCATCCCCTATTATCCCTAGATTATACTTGATCACTCTGATCACACTAGTCTGCAAGCAACAAGAATCCTGTTAAATATACTTAGCAAAACTCCCTTGTCATTTTATGTTTCCTCTTAGTAATCTTCCTTCCACTGACCCAACCCACTCCCCAATCTGTTCCCTGGATTTAAAATCCCACTCCATATTATATTAGAAGTTGAATCTGATCTTGATCCCTCATTGTGATAATTCTGACACCTATCACAATAATGCTGAATAAAGTCTTCTTTACCATTAAGTTGGTAAAGAATCTGCCTGCAATCCAGGAGACCTGGGTTTGATCCCTCAGGCAGGAAGGTCCTCTGGAGAAGGAAATGGCAACCCACTCCAGTATTCTTGCCTGGAGAATCCCATGGACAGAGGAGCTTGGCGGGCTACAGTCCATGGGGTCACAAGAGTCAGACACGACTTAGCGACTAAACCAACCAAAAACCAACCAAACATTTTGACAAAGTTCAGAATATTTCATTTTTTTTTTTCTTTAACAATAGTAAGGGATAGTCCTGTGGACTTGACTCCTAAAAGGTTCTGAGCTAAACCTTTTGTCAAAGACTTCAGGTGAATTTTCAAGGATGGTGTTTTTGGAGTACCACAAAGAATAAACAAATGAGATTTTATTCCAAATGACAGAAGTGGGTATAAGAAAATAGCTGCCTACTACTTATGAAAGACTGTAAAATGGCAGAATAAACTCTACCATCTCTCTTGTGTTCTGCCTCAGATAAAACTTTTTTTGTTGTTTTTTTAATTATAAGCATCAGTGCAGAGGGCAAGGTATTTTAAGAAGTTTTGAGAAATGACAGGTAGGCAGGCTATTTAACCCATAATTAAATCATGGGAGAAAAGAACTGAGTGCTTTTGCCAGTGGAATGACTGCCTGGCAAACCACATAATTCTCAAATCATTCTGAACTTTTTTTTCTTCATTTGAATGATTTAGTTGTTTATTCTGCCCATTAATATATCTTTATGCATAATGTGTGATGTTGGGTATATGTGTAGCACTTTATGTATTAAAAGAGAAATATCAGTGAGTTATGAAAACAAGATTCCACCAACTACACAAAATGTAGTGCTTAGGATCATTCTACTCAGGACATATCATAATGGATCTTTGAAAAGTCCTTCTTAAATTTCTGTCAGTGTCATGGTGCCAGATGAATCTCATGGATAGGATAACCAGTTACAGATGCACATGAAGAAAGTCTCTGTCATTAAGTCTTCTGCCATGTCATTCAGATAATGCTGCTTCCTGCTGCCAAGTCGCTTCAGTTGTGTCCGACTCTGTGCGACCCCATGGACTGCATCCTACCAGGCTTCTCTGTCCATGGGATTCTCCAGGCAAGAACACTGGAGTGGGTTGCCATTTCCTTCTCCATCAGATAATGAGTTTAGGTTAAAAAAGGAAACTCTGCTATAACTTTGACCAATATGAAAAAAAAAATTATGAAGATTCTAGTTTGATTATTTGTGTTCTAGTCATTGATTGTTGAAGTGTTCCCTAATCTGTGACGCTCCTGCATATCATTTCTACTGTTAGCTGGTAACCATGGTAACTGTCATCTATAGATGAAAGAGATGATTACATTGCTTACTGTTTACAAATATGGTGTGAATATAACACACTTAAGGATGATGGGGATTGAGTTATCTGCAGCTGGATAGATTAAGGTACAGCTTGAAAGATGAGTAAAAGCACAACACTTCCAAAAAGTGCTAAAGTCAAGTTGTGTCTCTGTTGGGTCTTAGACACTTTGCTGAGTACTTGAAATTTAGTGGTTGTGCACAGATTAGTTTGATTGAAGGAAATGAAAATGACACTTATTTATTATATATTTTGTTGTGGGAATGATGCTCATATATTTTTATAATGTACAACTGTGTATATCTGATTTCAGCTGTGACATTTAAAGGACTTGGGGGTGGGTAGTCAATTTCTGTTTTTGAAACAAGACAAAGCTGGAAAAACTTAAAATCAATAAATTTCCTTTGACCAGACAGAGAAATGAATTTGTAGGTCAAATTGCCAGGCAGAAATCTAGAGAGAAAGATGAATCAAGAATTACAGCATAGATCTGTTTACTTGGGGCAGACACCACTGCAGCCAGAAACTGGTAGGGAGATTTAAATGATAATTTTGATAAAGCACTGGAGACTGAGTATGCACAAATATGAAAGTGAGGAACCCGGGCAACCAAAGTTTTAAGGGGCCTGCATTTTTTTTAATTTAAATTTATTTATTTTAATTGGAGGCTAATTACTTTACAATATTGTATCTTTACATTCAAGAATCCTACTTGGCTTAAAAAAAAGAAAAACCCTATTGGCTGTGGCAAAGTGGAGAAGAATAATCATTGTAGAATACACCCCAAAACTCTTCCTTAACAAAATTCTCCTCTATGGTAAAAAAGACTTTGCCAGAGCCTTATCTCAGCTGGAGGAAGATAGTTCCTCTCCTACCTCACTTCCCACATCCTAGTATTACTAACTCACCTTAAAAGAGGAACATACAAAACACACACACAGAGTCAACAGGGAGCAGTGTTTTGAGAAAATATACTAAGGATACTAAAACCAGGGAAGGATTACAGGGCTAGGGAAATTACCACTATTAGAAGTTAAAGTGGAGCCATTACTACCAATCTGATGGATATTAAAGTTATAACAAAGATAGCACAAAGAACTCTTAATTTGCTGTCTTAGGTAATATGGGAAAATTCTTTGTAAAACATATACCACCAAAACTGACACAGGGAGAAGAGAGTATCCTGAATAGTCTAGAGTTTATTAAAGAAATTGAATAAACAATTACATATACTCTAAAAAAGATACTACTAGAAACATTTTGTTTCACTGGGGAATTCTAATAAATGTTTATTGAAGAAATAATACTCAGTCTTCAAACTCTGTCCCAGAAAATTAGAAGGAGAAAGAACAAGTTTTAATATATTTAATCAAACTAAAAATGTATCCAAGAATGAATGTAAACATTGATGAAAAAAAAATCAAGGAAGATCTAAAAAAAGAGAGAATTATACCATATTCATTGAAAGAATGAATATCTAAAATGTCAATTCCTTCCAATTTAATCTTTACATTCAATGCAACCTCAGTCAAAATCCTACAGATCTATTGTATCAATATCAATAAAAATATTTTAAAGTCTACATGCAAAGAGAAAATACCTAGAATGATCTATATGAGACAACTGGAGAAGATAATAAAGGACACATACATTCTGATTTTAAGATTTACTATATATTCATAATAATTAAGAGAAAATATTATTGCCAAAAGAATAGACTCACAGATAAATGGAACAAAATAGATTTCCCCAAAATAGATCAATACAGTTATAGTCATTTTTTTTACATGAATAAAAACGCAACTCAGTGGAGAAAGGAGAGACTTTATATTAAAACTATATATATACTATGAGATGGCTGGATGGCATCACTGACTTGATGGACGTGAGTCTGAGTGAACTCCGGGAGTTGGTGAGGGACAGGGAGGCCTGGCGTGCTGCGATTCATGGGGTCGCAAAGAGTCGGACACGACTGAGCAACTGATCTGATCTGATCTGATGTATATATATATACACTATATAGTATACTATCAGACGGAGAAGGTGATGGCACCCCACTCCAGTACTCTTGCCTGTAAAATCCCATGGACAGAGGATCCTGGTAGGCTGCAGTCCATGGGGTTGTGAAGAGTCGGACATGACTGAGCAATTTCACTTTCACTTTTCACTTTCCTGCACTGGAGAAGGAATGTGCTTCTCCACATTCCATTGTTCTTGCCTGGAGAATCCCAGGGATGGGGAAGCCTGGTGGGCTGCTGTCTATGGGGTCGCACAGAGTCGGACATGACTGAATCGACTTAGCAGCAGTAGCATACTATCAGAACAATGGAACATTTATATGCAAAAATTAAGCCTGGACTCAGCATTAACACATTATGCAATAACTTTCTCAAAATGGATCATGAACCTAAATGCAAGATACCAAATTATAAAACATTTAGGAGAGAAAATTTATGACCTTGGTTTTGGTGACGAGTTTTTAGATACAACACCCAAAGTACAATCATGGGAGAAAAAAATAGGTAGATTGGTTTTAATAAAATTTTAAAAACTATTTTTTAATTAAAAAAACAATTT
>NW_011495050.1:7598256-7599872 GCF_000754665.1 Bison bison bison
TCTTGAGAAATCTATATGCAGGTCAGGAAGAAGCAGTTAGAACTGGACATGGAACAACAGACTGGTTCCAAATAGGAAAAGGAGTTCATCAAGGCTGTATACTGTCACCCTGCTTATTTAACTTATATGCAGAGTACATCATGAGAAATGTCAGGCTGGAAGAAGCACAAGCTGGAGTCAAGATTGCTGGGAGGAATATCAATAACCTCAGATATGTAGATGACACTACCCTTATGGCAGAAAGTGAAGAAGAACTAAAAAGCCTCTTGATAAAAGTGAAAGAGGAGAGTGAAAAAGTTGGCTTAAAGCTCAACATTCAGAAAATGAAGATCATGGCATCTGGTCCCGAAACAGTGGAAACAGTGGCAGATTTAAATTTTGGGGGCTCCAAAATCACTGCAGATGGTGATTGCAGCCATGAAATTAAAAGACACTTACTCCTTGGAAGGAAAGTTATGACCAACCTAGATAGCATATTGAAAAGCAGAGATATTACTTTGCCAACAAAGGTCTGTCTAGTCAAGGCTATGGTTTTTCCTGTGGTCATGTATGGATGTGAGAGTTGGACTATGAAGAAAGTTGAGCTTTTGAACTGTGGTGTTGGAGAAGACTCTTGAGAGCCCCTTGGACTGCAAGGAGATCCAAGCAGTCCATCCTAAAGGATATCAGTCCTGGGTATTCATTGGAAGGACTGATGCTGAAGCTGAAACTCCAGTACTTTGGCCACCTCATGCGAAGAGTTGACTCACTGGAAAAGACCCTGATGCTGGGAGGTATTGGGGGCAGGAGGAGAAGGGGATGACAGAGGATGAGATGGCTGGATGTCATCACCGACTAGATGGACATAGTTTAAGTGAACTCCGGGAGTTGGTGATGGACGGGTAGGCCTGGCATGTTGTGATTCATGGGGTCTCAAGGAGTTGGACACGACTGAGTGACTGAACTGAGCTGAACTGAACTGATAGAATGAAAAGATGACTGTCAGGAGCTCAGCTTATCTGAGTTGCCGCATGTTAAAATAAGTGGTTAGAAGATGAGAACATTAGGATAATCTACAGAGTTGGAGACATAAACATCAACTAAACCAATAAAATAGCAATAAAAAGTCAAAGGAAAAAATGTGTGATTAAAGGATGGAGGCAATAAATATGTGAGAATCCCAGAGAAACTTTTAGTTCCAGACAGTTAAAAAGTACCCCCAAACAAATGAACAAATCCACATGCAGTCATAGGAGTGTGTTTAAAGGATTTAGAAGCCAAGTGAAAGAGCTTCCAATGACCAAAAATATAACTTGAACAAAATAAATAATGTTACAATGGATTATAGTCCAAATTAAAAAATAAATATCCTATGTCCATACTGATAAACAGTGGAAACAGTGGCAGACTTTATTTTTCTGGGCTCCAAAATCACTGCAGATGGTGACTGCAGCCATGAAATTAAAAGACGCTTACTCCTTGGAAGGAAAGTTATGATCAACCTAGATAGCATATTCAAAAGCAGAGACATTACTTTGCCAACAAAGTTCCATCTAGTCAAGGCTATGGTTTTTCCAGTAGTCATGTATGGATGTGAGAGTTGGATGATAAAGAAAGGTATCGCCAAAGAATTGATG
>NW_011495050.1:7600079-7601348 GCF_000754665.1 Bison bison bison
GAAGACTCTTGAGAGTCCCCTGGACTGCAAAGAGATCCAACCAGTCCATCCTAAAGGAGATCAGTCCTGAGTGTTCATTGTAAGGACTTATATTGAAGCTGAAACTCCAATACTTTGGCCACTTGATGCAAAGAGCTGACTCATTTGAAAAGACCCTGATGTTGGGAAAGATTGAAGGCGGGAGGAGAAGGGAATGACAGAGGATGAGACGGTTGGATGGCATCACGGACTCAATGGACATGAGTTTGGGTAAACTCGAGGAGTTGGTGATGGAGGGGGGACCTGTTATGCTGCACTCCATGGGGTGTCAAAGAGTCAAACACGACTGAGCAACTGATCTGAACTGAACTGATACTAATAACAATAAATGAGGAATTATATTTGGAAAAAAAGTCAAATCTCTCATGTAGAACAATCTTAACTAATTTACGTAGAGGCTCGCATTCACATGCATAATGAGTTTATAACTCCCAGTCCTTAAGTTGGGTCACACATAGTGAATTTTTTCCATAGCGTCCAGTATGATAAAGTAGGAAAATAATGAATTTTCAGTGAAGAAACCTAAGAACACTATCTCAGCCAGCTAATCAAGGTCAAGATCGGGTGTGAGAAGTCATATTGATCAGATCAGATCAGATCAGTCACTCAGTCGTGTCCGACGCTTTGCGACCCCATGAACCTCAGCACGCCAGGTCTCCCTGTCCATCACCAATTCTCAGAGTTCACCCAGACTCATGTCCATCAAGTCAGTGATGCCATCCAGCCATCTCATCCTCTGTCGTTCCCTTCTCCTCCTGCCCCCAATCCCTCCCAGCATCAGAGTCTTTTCCAATGAGTCAACTCTTTGCATGAGGTGGCCAAAGTACTGGAGTTTCAGCTTTAGCATCATTCTTTCCAAAGAAATCCCAGGGCTGATCTCCTTCAGAATGGACTGGTTGGATCTCCTTGCAGTCCAAGGGACTCTCAGGAGTCTTCTCCAACACCACAGTTCAAAAGCATCAATTCTTCGGCACTCAGCCTTCTTCACAGTCCAACTCTCACATCCATACATGACCACTGGAAAAACCATAGCCTTGACTAGAAGGACCTTTGTTGGCAAAGTAATGTCTCTGCTTTTCAATATGCTATCTAGGTTGGTCATAACTTTCCTTCCAAGGAGTAAGCGTCTTTTAATTTCATGGCTGCAGTCACCATCTGTAGTGATTTTGGAGCCCAGAAAAATAAAGTCTGACACTGTTTCCACTGTTTCCCCATCTATTTCCCTGTCAT
>NW_011495050.1:7601448-7603599 GCF_000754665.1 Bison bison bison
CTTTAGTTCTTCACTTTCTGCCATAAGGGTGGTGTCATCTGCATCTCTGAGGTTATTGATATTTCTCCCAGCAATCTTGATTCCAGCTTGTGCTTCTTCCACCCCAGCCTTTCTCATGATGTACTCTGCATATAAGTTAAATAAGCAGGGTGACAATACAGCCTTGATGAACTCCTTTTCCTATTTGGAAGCAGTCTGTTGTTCCATGTCCAGTTGCCTCTATAATCTTCACCTGATAAAACCACTGAAGTTGTTGTTTAGTCACTAAGTTGTGTCTGACTCTTCTGTGACTCCATGGACTATAGACCATCGGTTCCTCTGTCCATGGGATTTCCCAGCCAATATTATTGTAGTGGGTTGCCATTTCCTTCTCCATGGAATCTTCCTGACACAGGGATCAAACCTGTTGTGTTCTGCCTTGGCAGACACATTCTTTATCATTGAGCCACCAGGAAAGCCCTGAAGAAATCATGATAGTCAGTATATTCACAAGCAAAATTAAGACAAAACTTAAACAAGGGTGTCTACAAATATATGATCAGTCTTTGCAATCCTGTCTAGGTCATCAAAAACAAGAAATTTCCAAAGATGTGTCATAGCCACGAGGGGCCTAAGGAGACATGACAGTTAAATATATGGTATCCTAGGTAGGATAGGAATACATAAAATAGGTAGGATAAATGTTAGGAATATAAAAATGAGATTAGGTTAAAACTGAGGAATTATGAATATTGTATGGGCTTTAATCAATAATTATGCATCTATATTTGTTCTTTAGTTTTTATGTACCATACTAATTTAAGATTCTAATAACAGGGAAACAAAGATGTGGAATATTGGAAAATCTATTTTGCAACTTTTCTAAATCTAAAATCACTCTAAAATAACATAGTAAATGTTTAAAAACATTGTCAGAAAAAAACCTGTGTGGTAGGTAAATGGTATATCTAAATCTCAGAGACATTAACTGACTCCATTTAACTTTAGTGTAAAAGATAGCCTAGAAACTTCACTTTTCTGTGATTCTCAATATTTTATTTTTGGTTAAATACCAATATGACAGAGCATTCTTTATGTTAAAAGATACTCTATATTCTCATATATGATCTAGGCTCAAGATCTTACTACCCTCAGAAAATGTAACATGCAAATAGTAATTGAAATTTGCTTAGACAATTATTAGTACGTTACTCTCAAAAGAGGGAAAATAAAGATGCATTTTGTGTGTTTCCCAGGGTCCCCCTTGGAATCCAATAAAAGATGTACTTGAAGAAAGATGTTAAAATTTTCAGTGACTTTTTCAAAGCAGCATATCTTGAAGTAACCACTCTGAGTGACAGCTGAACACAAACTTCTGACTAGTAGAAGAACAGTCATGTTCACAGTACATAAATATTCACAAAGATGGATCTTTAAATATAACTTGCAAATAATCTGACAGGTAAAATGTATTTTTATGTTACCCAGAGGAATAAAATGAATTTTTCTTCTTTTATTCTTTTCATTTTCTTTTCGTGAGTTTTAGCAAAGTTGTTTACAATTTCAGCATCTGCTACATTACTTTAAATTTTCAAAAAAAATTGCTTGGCAGTTTCAATTGGTTTTATATTCATCTTTACTGGGTTACTGAATCTGTATATGTAAATCACAAGATTTTTATTTGCCTTTTACATCTTACATGTGTATATCTCTGTAAAATTTAGTAACATTGGTTAAATAGTAATATGTAAAAATATTTACTATAATGTTGTATGTGAAATATAGTACATTATTGATATGGTAATATGGGACATATCAACAGTTTTACTCTGTCACATTATTCATAAAGACAAGATTATGAAATACTTGTTGTTCAGTTGCTAAGTCATGTCCAACTCTGTGAACCACAGGAACTGCAGCACAGCAGGTTTTCCTGTCCTTCACTATGTCCAGGAGATTGCTCAGACTCATGTTCATAGAGTCAGTGATGCCATCCATCTCATCCTAGTTATCCCCTTCTCCTTCTGCACAATCTTTCCCAGGATAAGGGTCTTTTCCAATGAGTCAGCTCATTGCATCAGGTGGCAAAAGTATTAGAGCTTCAGCATCTGTCCTCCCAATGAATGTTCAGGGTTAATTTTCTTTAGGATCGACTGGTTTGATCCCCTTGCT
>NW_011495050.1:7603699-7637481 GCF_000754665.1 Bison bison bison
AAGAATCTTCTCCAGCACCACAATTTGAAAGCATCAATTCTTCAGTGCTCAGACTTCTTTATGGTTCAACTCTGACATCCGTACATGAAGACAGGAAAAACCATAGCTTTGACTATCCAGACCTTTGTGAGCAAAGTGATGTCTCTGCTTTTTAACATGCTGTCTAGGTTTATTATAGTTTTTCTTCCAAGGAGCAAGCACCTTTTAATTTCATGGCTTTAGTCACTGTCTACAGTGATTTTGGAACCCAAGAAAATAAAGTCTGTCACTGTTTCCACTTTCCACACATCTGTTTACCATGAAGTGATGGGACCGTATATTATGATCCTAGTTTTCTGGATGTTGAGTTTTAGACCAGCTTTTTCACTCTCCTCAAGAGGAAGGCTTTTTCAGCTTTTTCACCCTTATCAAGAGGCTCTTTAGTTCTTCTTTGTTTTCTGCTACTAGAGTGGTATCATCTGCATATTTGATGTTGATATTTCTCCTGGCAATCTTCAGGCCAATATAGAAAAAGAGGAATTATTTTTACCTTCCTACTTGAAAAAGCTAAATATACAGTCAAAGTATTAAAAGTAATATATTTTACTTAATTTTTACACATTAAATAGTAGACAATGTAGGGCACGAATTTCTGAGAAAGAAGAAGCAAAGAGAATTAGCCTAATTTATTAGTTCAAGAGAGAAAACTGGAAAATCCAAGTCATAAAGAGTTTGCCAAAAACATATTGAAATAGAAAAAGTTAAGATAACAGAATGAGAGAGAAAAAACATCTCAAAATTTTAGCTGAGGAATAATCAGCACCAGAGAGTTTAAAATACTATACAAAGCCAGAAAAAACAGTCACCAAAAATGACCATAAGAAATAATCCAATGTTCTCATAAAAAAGTGGAGAAAATGATTCCCTATTTCTATCACTTGAGGAGAAACACCATAAATCACAGGGCATCAGATAGAGTACTCAGAAGGATATTGACTCAATAGTGGCAAAAATGAGCAACAGACTGATAGCTACTTGGGTCCTATAAATCAAAGCTTAAATCTAGCCTTGAAATAAACAAGCTGTCTACAAGATATTTAGTGTGTTTTAGAAGAAAACCCAGTAGCACTTTGGGAATACATAAATATCTAGCAGCTAACAGGGTAAAATTTAAAAATTCACAATATCTGACTCCTAATCAAGATTAATGAGGTATTCAAGAAGCAGAGAAATATAAACTCTGATGAGGAGAGAAATCAATAGACTCACACCAAAAAAAAACATGGTAGACAAAGATTTTCAAATATTTATTATAATTAATAATTAATGTTTAACAAGTTAGATGAAATATTAGGCATATTAATAAATATTTAAAACATGGAAACAGTCAGTAAAGTTAAATTTCCAGAGATGGAAATGATAAGATCTAAGAAACTTCACTATATGAAACAAATAAACTAGAAACTGCAAGAAACAAACAAACAAACAAAAAATAGCAAGATGAGTGAGCTGAGGCCAAAGCAATAGGTGTATCTAAAATAAAATAATAGAAAAAAAAGAGGATAAGAATGTATTAGCAGACTACCAGTGAGCTATGGGACAGCTCTAAATGATCAAATATATGAATAATTTCAATTTAAAAAGGAAAATAAGAAAAGTTAAAATATTTGAAGAATTAGCAGTAGGCATCTTTCCAAATTTCATTAAAATAGAATAGCCAAATTTAACAAAACCCAAGTATAAGAAATACAAAGAAAATTATAGTGTATCTCATAGAGTTAAAGCCAGTGATAAATAGAGAATAGAAAGTGAGTAGAGGAAAAAGAAATATTGCAAAACTGAACAAAATAATTACAAAAAATTTCTTTTACAATGAATTATAAGACAGAAGACAATGAGATTATGCACTTCAATTACTAAAGAATAAAGCAGTTAAACTAGATGGCTATAATCAGTAAATATATCTTTTAAAATTAGCAGAACAATTTCTTCAGATATGTAAAGGCTGAAATAAATAATAAAATGTAGACCAGTATACTACATAAAGTCATTTATGAAAAACACTTAAAATAATATGGAAATCTCTATCTATTCAAATAAATGGATATCAGTGAAAACAGTAAAGATGTATTCAACCCTAAAATATATTATCACTTTAAAACGACTAAAGGTAACTGATGTATAAATAATTACATTATACAATTTATTATATATATAGAAATAAAAATTATGATGGCAATTGTACAAAGCCTGGAAAGTAATTTAAGAGAATTCAATTGGAAGATTATCATCTTACTATGAAGTGATTACATAAAATGAAAATATTACATAATTTAAAATGCACTTATTGAACATTAGAGTGAACACTGAAGAAAATTATAGTTATTGCTAATAAAAAAGTAGAAACATTAAAAATGACCAATGCAATCTAAAATGACAAAGAGAAGGAAAATAATGAAAGACTGAAAAACAGAGTAGAATGGTGTTAGCTAGGGTCTGAGGAAATGTTGGGAAAAATGAGCAGTGAAAGAGTACAAACTTCCAGTTATAAGATGAGTAAGTAGTAGATTTTCAAATATGCTTTAAAAGACCAAACTGGAATTGAATTAGATGAGCACTAAATTAGATTAAAATTAAACAAAATTCATAATAGATATTATCACAAAGCATAATTATTATAAACATAAATAATATGCTTAATAAATCATGAGTCTTAAAGAATACACAACTGTTTTTAAAAGTTGAACTGATACATAATATCTGTTCAGTCAGTTGCTCAGTCATATCTGACTCTGCAACTCCCAAGGACTGCAGCATGCCAGGGCTCCCTGTCCATCACCAACTCCTGGAGCATACTCAAACTCATGTCCATTGCTTCGGTGATGCCATCCAACCATCTTATCCTCTGTCATCCCCTTCTCCTCCCACCTTCAATCTTTCCCACCATCAGGGTCTTTTCAAATGAATCAGTTCTTTTCATCAGGTGGCCAAAGTGTTGGAGTTTCAGTTTCAACATCAGTCCTTCCAATGAATATTCAGGACTGATCTCCTATAGGAAGGACTGGTTGGATCTCCTTGCAGTCCAAGTGACTCTCAAGAGTCTTCTCCAACAATACGGTTCAAAAGCATTGATTCTTTGGCACTCAGCTTTCTTTATCGTCCAACTCTCACATCCATACAAGACTACTGGAAAAACCATAGTTATGACTAGACAGATTTTGTTGGTAAAGTAATGTCTCTGCTTTTTAATATACTGTCTAGATTGGTCATAGCTTATCTTCCAAGGAGTAAGTGTCTTAATTTTATGGCTGTAGTCAACATCTGCAGTGATTTTGGAATCACCTCCTCCCCCAAAAATATAAAATCTGTCACTGTTTCCATTGTTTCCCCATCTATTTGCCATGAAGTGATGGGACCAGATGCCATGATCATAGTTTTCTGAATGTTAAGTTTTAAGCCAAATTTTTCATTATCCTCTGTTTCACTTTCATCAAGAGGTTCTTTAGTTCTTCACTTTCTGCCATAAGGGTGATGTCATCTGAATGTCTGAGATTATTGATACTTCTCCTGGCAATCTTGATTCCAGCTTGTGCTTCATCCAACCTGGCATTTCACATGATGTATTCTGCATATAAGTTAAATAAGCAGAGTGACAATATGGAGCCTTGACGTACTCCTTTCCCTATTTGAAACAAGTCTGTTGTTCCATGTCCAATGTCCAGTTCTAACTGTCACTTCCTGATCTGCATACAGATTTCTCAAGAGGCAAGTCAGGTGGTCTGGTATTCCCATCTGTTTAAGATTTCCACAGCTTGTTTTGATCCACACAGCCAAAGTCTTTGTAGTAGTCAATAAAGTAGTCAATAAAGCAAAAGTAGATGTTTTTAAAAAGGACGTAAAATCTTTTTTTGTGAGTTTTTTCTGTCTTTTTTTAGGGGCTTCCCTTGTGGCTCAGATGGTAAAAATATCTGCCTGCAGTGCAGGAGACTGCAATACAGAGACCGCAGTTTCAATCCCAGGGTCAGGAAGATCCCCTTGAGAAGTGGGATGATTACCCACTCCAGTATTCCTGCCTGGAGAATCCCATGGAGAGAGGAACCTGGCAGGCTACAGTCCATGGGATCACAAAGAGTTGGACATGACTGAGCAACAAACGGTTTCACTTTCCCATGTGGCATGTAAGATCTTAATTTCCTGGCAGAGACTGAACTCTACCCCATGCAGTGGAACCATGGAGTCTTAACTACTGAACAAAAAGGGAAGTCCCCAAAAGATGCAAAATGTGACAACACAAAATGTGTGTGAAGGAGAAATATTAAGCTTTAGAATAGGGTTCAATGGTAGTTGTTATTAACTTAAGTTAGACTATTAAGGATATAAATTGTTATAAATAAGCCTATAACATACAGACTGAAAATAAAAGGTTGAAAAAAGATATTCTCTGCTAATAGAAGCTAAAATATAGCTGGAAGAGCTATACTTAAAACAAACAAACAAAAAAATACACCTTAACACAAAGTCTGTAATAAGAGACAAAGAAAGATGTAACATAATGTTAAAGATTCAGCAACACGTGAACCGTGAACTTCCAGATGTTCAAGCTGGGTTTAGAAAAGGCAGAGGAACCAGAGATCAAATTGCCAACATCTGCTGGATCATCAAAAAAGCAAGAGAGTTCCAGAAAAACATCTATTTCTGCTTTACTGACTATGTCAAAGTCTTTGACTGTGTGGATCACAATAAACTGTGGAAAATTATGAAAGAGATGGGAATACCAGACCACCTGACCTGCCTCTTGAGAAACCTGTATGTAGGTGAGGAAGCAACAGTTAGAACTGGATATGGAACAACAGACTGGTTCCAAATAGGAAAAGGAGTATGACAAGGCTGTATATTGTCACCTTGCTTATTTAACTTATATGCAGAATACATCTTGAGAAATAATGGGCTGGATGAAGCACAAGCTGGAATCAAGATTGCTGGGAAAAATATCAATAACTTCAGATATGCAGATGATAGCACCCTTATGGCAGAAAGTGAAGAGGAACTAAAAAGCCTCTTGATGAAATTGAAAAAGGAGAGTGAAAAAGTTGGCTTAAAGCTCAACATTCAGAAAACTAAGATCATGGCATCTGGTCCCATCACTTCATGGAAAATAGATGGGGAAACAGTGGCTGACTTTATTTTTCTGGGCTCCAGAATCACTGCAGATGGTGACTGCAGCCATGAAATTGAAAGACGCTTACTCCTTGGAAGGAAAGTCATAACCAACCTAGACAGCATATTAAAAAGCAGAGACATTACTTTGCCAACAAAGGTCAGTCTGGTCAAGGTTATGGTTTTTCCAGTGGTCTTGTATGGATATGAGAGTTGGACTACAAAGAAAGTTGAGTGCAGAAGAATTGATGCTTTTGAACTGTGGTGCTGGAGAAGACTCTTGAGAGTCCCTTGGTCTGCAAGCAGATCCAACCAGACAATCCTAAAGGAGATCAGTCCTGGGTGTTCACTGGAAGAACTGATGTTGAGGCTGAAACTCCAATACTTTGGCCACCTGATGCAAAGAGCTGACTCATTTGAAAATACCTTAATGCTGGGAAAGATTGGGGGCAGGAGGAGAAGGGGACAACAGAAGATGAGGTGGTTGAATGGCATCACCGACTCAATGGACATGGGTTTGAATGGACTCTGGGTTTTGGTGATGGACAGGGAGTCCTGGCCTGCTGTGGTTCATGGGGTCACAGAGTCGAACACCACTGAGTAACTGAACTGAACTGAACTAAATGTTAAAGTAGTCAATCCAACAAGAGTATAAAATATGTATAAATATTTATGCACCCAGCATCAGATCAGATCAGATAAGTCCCTCAGTCGTGTCCGACTCTTTGCAACCCCATGAATTGCAGCACGCCAGGCCTTCCTGTCCATCACCAACTCCTGGAGTTCACTCAGACTCACGTCCATCGAGTCAGTGATGCCATCCAGCCATCTCATCCTCTGTTGTCCCCTTCTACTCTCGCCTCCAATCCCTCCCAGCATCAGAGTCTTTTCCAATGAGTCAATTCTTCGCATGAGGTGGCCAAAGTACTGGAGTTTCAGCTTTACCATTATTCCTTCCAAAGAAATCCCAGGGCCGATCTTCAGAATGGACTGGTTGGATCTCCTTGCAGTCCCAGGGACTCTCAGGAGTCTTCTCCAACACCACAGTTCAAAAGCATCAGTTCTTTGGCACTCAGCCTTCTTCACAGTCCAATTCTCACATCCATACATGACCACTGGAAAAACCATAGCCTTGACTAGACGAAACTTTGTTGGCAAAGTAATGTCTCTGCTTTTCAATATGCTATCTAGGTTGGTCATAACTTTCCTTCCAAGGAGTAAGCGTCTTTTAATTTCATGGCTGCAGTTACCATCTGTAGTGATTTTGGAACCCAGAAAAATAAAGTCTGACACTGTTTCCACTGTTTCCCCATCTATTTCCCATGAAGTGATGGGACCGGATGCCATGATCTTCGTTTTCTGAATGTTGAGCTTTAAGCCAACTTTTTCACTCTCCACTTGAACTTTCATCAAGAGGCTTTTTAGTTCCTCTTCACTTCCTCCATAAAAGCATCTAAATATAATAATCAAGCACTAACATACATAAAGGGTGAAATAAACAGCAACAAAGTAATAGAAGGGGACTTTAATACACCACTTAGATCATCTAGACAGAAATATCTGCCTCATAAGACATGTTAGGCCAGATGGACTTAGCATATTTCCAAAGCATTCCGTTCAAAAGCAACAGGATACACATTCTTCTCAAATACACATGGATCATTTTCCAGAATAGGTCATGTGTTAGACCTCATATCAACTTATAATAAATGTAAGAGTATTGAAATCATATCAAGCATCTTTCCCTACCATAATGGTATGAATTAGAAATATATTATAATAAAAAAACTGGAAAATTGACCTATATTTGGAGATTATGTGGCAGGCTACTAAATGACCAACAGGTAAATGAATAAGTCAAAAGAGAGATCAAAATATACTTTGGTGACAAATGAAAATGGAAACACACAAATCCAATATCTAAGGGATGTAAGAAAGTTGAGCACTGAAGAATTGATGCTTTTGAACTCTGGTGTTGGAGAAGACTCTTGAGAGTCCCGTAGATTTCAAAGAAATCAAACCAGTCCATCCTAAAGGGAATCATTCCTGAATATTCATTGGAAGGACTGATGCTAAAGCTGAAGCCTCAATACTTGGCCACCTGATGCAAATAGCTGACACATTGGAAAGACCTGGTTGCTGGGAAAGATTGAAGGCAGGACAAGAAGGTGCGACAGGATGAGATAGTTGGAAGGCATCACCAACTTGATGGACATGAGTTTGAGCAAGCTCTGGGAGTTGGTGATGGACAGGGAGCCCTGGTGTGCTGCAGTCCATGGGGTTGCAAAGGTCAGACATGATGAGCAACTGAACTGACTGATGGGATACCACAAACCAGTTCTACAAGAGAAGTTCACAGCGGTACAAGTCTACCTGAGGAAAGAAAAAAAAATAATCTCAAATAATAAATGATTTAAACTGATAGCTCAAGAGAACAAATGAAGCCAAATTTAGAAGGAAAGAAAAATTAGAACAAAAGTAAGTGAAATGGCAGCTAAATAGACATTAAAAAAGATCAGTAAAACTAAGAGCAGGTCTTTGAAAATGTAAAGAAAACTGACAAATATTTAACTAGAATCAGCAAGAAAAAAACTCTAATGAGAAAACAAAGAGGAAATATTACAGTTAAAACCACAGAAAAACAAAGGATCATCAAAGACTACTAGGAATAATTATAAGCCACCAAATTGGACCACCTTGATGAAACTGATAAATTTCTAGAAACATAGCATCAACCAATATTGAATCATGATAAATAGAAAATATGATTATTAATTAGGGATTGAATCAATAATCATAAACTCCCCAAAAGTCCAGGACTAGACTGCTTCACATGTGAATTCTATTGAACATTTAAGAGTTTATGCCTAATCTTCTCAACTTCAAAAAATTAAAGAAGGAACATATCTCAACTCCTTTGAGAGCAGCATTACTGTAGGACCAAAACCAGACAGGCACCACAAAAGTGTAAATCATAGACCAATGTCACTGATGAACATAGATGCAAAACTCCTAAACAAAATATTAGCAAACCAGATTCAACAATACATTAAAAGGATCTATACATACATCCTTGACATCCTACATAATGTCTAGATCAAGTGGAATTTATCTGAGAGATTAAAGGAAGATTTGATATTTGAAAATCAATGTGATACACCACATTAATAAATTGAAAACATAAAAATCATATGAAAATCTCAATAGATGCAGAAAAGCTCTTGACAAAACTCAGCATCCATTTATGATAAAAAAAATTTCAACAAAGTGGGTATTCATGAAACATACTTCAACATAATAAAAACCATTTATGACAAACCTGCAGCCAACATCATACTCAATGGTAAAATTTTGAAAGCATTTCCTCTAAGATCAGGAACAAAATATGGATGCCTCACAACTTTTATTTAATATAATATTGGAAGTCCCAGTTGCAAAATTCAGACAATAAAAAATATTGAAGAAATGCAAATTGGAAAGGAAGAAGGAAACTCTCACTGATGATGTGATACTATATATAGAAAATTCTAAAAACACCAAAAAGCTATTAAAAATTATCAAAGAATTTAGTAGAGTTACAAAATGTAAAATTTTGTAGTCAGAAGTCAGTTGCATTTCTACACACTAACTGCAGATTACCAGAAAGAAAAATTAGAAAACAATCCCACTTACCATCACATCAGAAAGAATAAATCTAAGTAGGGGTGAAGGACCTATATTTGGAAACTGAAAGATGCTGATGAAAGAAACTGAAGAAGACACAAACAAATGGAAAAATATCCCTTGCTCAGGGATTGGAAGAATCCCGTCTATAGGGAATCTACAGGTTTAATGTAATTGCTATCAAAATACCAGTAGCATTTTCCATAGAACTAGAACAAATAATTCTAAAACTTGTATAGAATCAAAAAATACCCAAATAGCCAAAGCAATCTTGAGAAAGATTGGAGGCCTACTGCTTCCTGATTTCAGACTATATTACAAAGCTATGGTAGTTAAAATAGTATGGTGTCAGCATAAAAGCAGACCCTATATCAATGGAGCAGAATAGAGAGCAAAGAAGCAAGCCTACACATATATGGTCAACTAAATTATGACAAAGACGCCAAGAATATGCAGTAGGAAAGGAAAGTCTCTTTTATAAATGGGAAATTTGGACAGCAACATGAAAATGAAAAAATCTGGGCCACTATTTTATATCATATACAGAAACTAATTTGAAATGGAGTAAAGAATTG
Organism: Bison bison bison; assembly: GCF_000754665.1. Classification (NCBI taxonomy): domain Eukaryota; kingdom Metazoa; phylum Chordata; class Mammalia; order Artiodactyla; family Bovidae; genus Bison; species Bison bison. The sequence goes on from NW_011495050.1 coordinate 7,613,074, forward strand.
GACATAAGGTGTTAAACCATGAGAGAACCAAAAAATGCAGGCAGCAAGTTCCTTGAAATAGGTCTTGAAGATAATTTTTTAAACTGACACCAACTGGATTACATCAAACTAAAAAGCTTCTGCACAGCAAAAGAAATCATCAAAAGAAACCATCAAAAGCTGAAAAGGCAAACTACTGAAGGTGAGAAAACATGTGCAAATCATATGTCTGATAAAGGGCTAGTATGTAAAATATAGAAAGATCATAATTCAAAAGTACAAAACACCAAGTAATTAAAAAAATGGGTATCCATGCATGCTAAGTCACTTCTGTCATGTCCGACTCTCTGTGACCCTATGGACTGTAGCCCACCAGGCTCTTCTGTCCATGGGCAGACAATATTAATAGACAGTTTCCTAAAGAAGACATACAGACAGTCAACAGTTATAACAAAATATGTTCTACATCATTAAACACTGGGAAATACAAATCAAAATCACAATGAGATATCACCTCATATCTGTTAAAATAACTATAGACTAGAAATAACAAATATTGATGAGGCTTTGGAAAAAGAGAACCTGTGCACTATGTGTGGGAATGTAAATTAGTATAACCATTGTGGAAAAGAGTATGGAGGATCCTTAAAACTGAAAAACAGGACTACTATATCATCCACCAATTTCACTCCCAGGTATTTATCCTAGGAAAACAGAAACACTAACAACAACAAAAAAAATGCATGCACCCGCATGTTCATTGCAGCATTATTTACAGCAGCCATGACATGAAAATAACATGAGAGTCCATAATGGATGAACAGATAAAGACATAGTGATAAATGTATGGGAGTGTAATGAAACATTATTTAGCCATAAAAAGGAATATTGCCATTTGTGATAATATGGAAACTTCAAGGGCACTATAATAAGTGAAATAAATCAGAGAAAGACAATTATGATATGATCTCTTATTTATATATGAAATCTACAAACAAACCAACATTATAAATAAAGACAACAGATTGTGCTTGCCAGAGACAGAGGGGTGGGGTAGGTGAGGATTTAGTGAGATTTTTGTGTGTTTGTTTGGCTTTGGTTTAAATTGAAGAAAAAAAAAAAAGGAAGCCAAAATAGCTTTAAAATAGAAAAACAAATGAAAGAGATTTGCTCTATCTGACTTCAATACTTATTATGAAATTGCAATAATCAAGAGAGTATAGCATTGGCATAAGGACAGAAGAGTACATAATGGAACAAGATAGAGCATACAGAAATAGACTGATTATATATATATATATATTTATATATATATATATACAGTTAGCTTTCAACAAACAAGCAAAGAATTTCAGTGGAGAAAGGATCGTCCAACTGTGCTGGAATGATTAGATATCCATATGCCAAAAAATAAACTTTGGTCCATACCTGATGTCATATTCAAGGTTGATTCCAAATACTCACAGTCCTTAAATGTAAAAGTTATATCTCTTAAACTATTGGAAGGAGAAAATCTTTATGAAGTTGTTCGGAGAAAATCTTTATGAAGTTTTTCTAAGAAAATCTTTTCATATGTGACATGAATGAATGATCCATACAAAAAAAATGATATTTTGGACTTCATTAAAATTAACCATTTTTCCTGTATTAAGATTTTTCAGAGAATGAAAATAATTAGGAGATTGTGTTTGAAAATTTTATATCTAATACGAAATGAGTATCTATAAGATAGATTTTTCACAATCAAATTTGAATAACTAACTTTAAAATATATGATCACAGATTCAAAAAGTCACTTGACTAAATTGCATGCACAAATGGTAAACTAGCACATATAAACATGTTCAACATTGGAATTAGAAATTAAAATGTATTGAGATACCACTACACATCCAGTAGAATATTTACATTTAGAGAGACCAATGGAACTCTTATACACTGCCATTGGCAATTTAAGAGCACACAAATTTTTTGTAAATCAGCCTTGAACTTTCTTCCAAAAGTGAAAAATACATTTAGCATGTGATCCATTCGTTCAACTTCCATGTATTTATGCAAGAGAAATGAAGCATATGTTTTTACAAATACTCGTACGTGAATGCTCAAAACAACTCTATTTATAAAAGCTTCAAAATTCCCACCCACTTATGTACATATACCTTCTCCCAGATACTCTATTAATCATTAATAGAGGTGGTGTTGTAGTGACTGAAATGTAATTAAGGTCCCAATTCAAGTTACCTTAAGATTATTCAGTAGAGCTTGACGTAATCATATGAATAGCAGTCTGAATATGGACTTCAGGACTAGGGAAGTCAGAGACTGGTAGTATATGAAGGACTTGACATCCTGTTAATGTTTATAAAGTAAGTAGGATATCTATCAATGCTGGTAGCATGCACATTGTACAAAGAAACCAGAGAACTGGAAGCATCAACATTCTTTTACTGCATGAGGCAAAACTTAAATTTCCTCTACTGTGTGCGTGTATGTGTGTATTCATGTATAAGTTTGTGCCTACACTCACATTGTTTATTACATAGAATAACATAATAACAGGTTAAACACAAATTGTAAGAGGTTGTTAATACTATAGAACATTAAAATATGTGCTATCAAAATTAACTGACTAAAACAGAGAAGTAAATAGATTGAATATTGGTGCAAAAAAAAAAAACTGGATGTAAATTATAGAGGTAATATACTCATAATTTTTTGCATTATACACACAAACCCATAGACTCAGATGAATATATTAATAAAAATACAAATCACAAGAAGGAAATACACAACATATACATAGCATTTATCACTGTGGTTATGTCAGTGCTTTTTATAGGTCAGAATTTTTTGTATCTCAACATTTCTGTATATTATTTTTCTATTCAATGTAATAAATGAGTACTTTTGAATAAAATAATGAATAAAAAATGTAAACTACCCAGGAAATACAATGACATTTCTCAGGTCACTTTATCCAATGACTTAGCAACACAGCAACTGTTCTACCCCTCTGAATTCACTTTCTCTTTCTAGGATGAAAGCTCATCTGTCTCCAGCTATTATGGGCTTCTTGCTGTTTGTTCAAAATCTAGGTCACACACAAGGCTTCCTCTTGGCCTTTGCTCACTTTCTCCTTTGCTTATTACATTCTTTCTCCATGTACCTACATGGATCACTTCCTCACTCCCTTTAAGTCTCTGCTCAAATGTCACCTTATGGAGAGATTACTCCCAGACCTTATTAAAATAGCAGCTCCCTACCTTGACATTCACTATCCACAGCATCCTCTTTCCCTTTTGTCATACCATTTATCACTATATTTTAAAATTATTTGTTTAATTCTTTAACTGGAATATAAATCCATGAATGCAAGACAAGAAATTTATCTGTTTTAATTTTTATATTATTTTTAACACCCAGACAGTGCCAAGCATATCCCCAGGGCCTGATAAATAACTGTTGATATTGTTTTGAGAAGAAAAAATAAGAAAGGTCATACTCATATTTTCCCTAAAACTGAATGCCTTAACAAGCAATATTCATTTTCATATCCATTTAAAATACTTCCATGATAAATATTTTTCAGATAAATACTAATGAATTATGACTTGCTTGGAATATACACTTAAGCAAGAAGAATTTTTATTCAAGAATTCCTTCTGAGCTAGCTTAAGTACAACACTGCTCCAGAAGCCAGAAAAGGCTGCATTGATCTGCTACCTATGTGCAAGAATGGGTCTTCACTTTACAAGAGACTCAAGTATGTTAAGTTCAACTGTCAACTATGAAGAAAGCTAAAGTATAACCCGGGTCTTTCTTAGAAGTGTAGATTATGCCATTAATTTATGTGTCCCATATGGGAGGAAATTTAGGATGCAATATTTGAAGGAACCATTAACCTTCCAACATGATTCAGCTTGGTTGTTTCCTATAAAGATATATTTGCATCTCTATTTTATTTTCTCTTTTCCTTTATGCTAGGATTCCCATGAGGACAAAATTTTATTTTGGAATTTGTACTAAAATTATAGCAATTACCTAAAAAGACTTGGAAATATTTAGTGGCCAAGAATTTAAAGAAAAGAAAGTGAAGTCACTCAGTCATGCCCGACTCTTTGCGATCCCATGGATAGTAGCCTGCACCAAGCTCCTTTGTCCATGGGATTTTCAAGGCAAGAGTATGGAGTGGGTTGCCATTTCCTTCTCCAGGGAATCTTCCCAACCCAGGGATCAAACCCAGGTCTCTCACATTGTAGACAGATGCTTTACCATTTGAGCCACCAGGGAAGTCCAAAGGTAGTTTCTAAATGATAGTAATCATTTATGTTTGTAGAAATTTGTTGTGTATATATATATATATATATTACACATATACATATTCATATAATCTATGAAAATTCATATTTTATATATATATATGTTTTTATTTTTATTCTTATAACATTTCATAATTCAGAAAGGCAGTGTGTTAGTATACGTATTTCCCAAATATGAGAGGAAATTGTCTCAATGAGAATGAGCAGTTTAAATTTATCATAGGGCATGACTGGAAAAAGGCAAAGCAAGAAATGTTCTTTAGACACAGTGAAATTCATTACACAGTGGTATCAAAACTACCCACACTTACAAAAGTTGTTTCTTATGGTATATGACCAGTGAGGGCCAGTGATACAGAAGAGAAGAGTTGTGTTCATCCTACTACTCAGAGACAAGCAACTGGAGGCTTCCACTCATCATGTGCTTCCACCGTGACTTGAGGAATGCATTTGCCAATAGGCAGGCTTCCCAGGTGGCTCAGTGATAAAGAATCCACTTTCCAGTGCAGGCAATGCACAAGATGCAGGTTCAAACTCTGGGTGGGGAAGATCCCCCAGAGTAGGATATGGCAATCCCTCCAGTTTTTGTTTTTTTTGTTTTTTGGGTTTTTTTTGCCTGGAAAACCCCATGGACAGAGGAGTCTGGTGGCTTACAGACTGGAGTAACAAAGAATGAGACAATCTAGTGACTGAGCACAAGGACAACACAAGAACAACAGGTAACAGACTTTTTTAATGCCCTGAGGTTTTATGGATGAATAAACATTTGCCCTGACCTCATACCTTTCACTTTCAGTAAGTAAAGAGAGGCATGTAATGTAGACTACATGAGTAAGTTAATATAACACAGTAGTGGATTTTTTTTAAAATAAAGTGAAATAGAGTTATGAGTAGAGACTGGCTGTGGGGTAGGATAACTACTCTTTGGTTGGATGGAGAGGAAATTGACTTCCGTTGAGGTGACACTTGATAAGAGACTTAGTAAACTGTCTCAGTTTGCTAAAGACTGACGGGCTTCTTGGAAGACCGGGAAACTAGGTAAGTTGGGGGCAAACCAGAATGAGTTGTTTGCTTTTGATCTGAATGAGAAGAAGGGTCTAGACAGGCAAGAATTGTAGGCAGAGGTAACAACAAGAATAAAGACTATAGTCAGCTGTCTAGAGAACAAATACTACAAGAGTGAATGCCAAGGCTATACTAAATGGGCTTATTGGTAAAAGAGAAAATTACAGTTTCTTCTAAAACTGTTAAGCAAGACAAAATTAAGAGAAATGGAAACAAATCTGCTACTTACAAATCTCATTTTAAACAGAGCTTCAGGATGAACTGACCTAATTCTGTTTCAGTCCTTTGTACCACCTTTTTAAATTATGTAACCTAATTAACAAGCAGATTTAGATGGATATATGCCTGCACACACCTTGCTATGGTAAAAGAATAAAGATATTTCAGGACATTCTGATCCTGCCTCTTCCTGGGAATGTTTAAAGATATTTTAGAAAACCACCTCTTTTTCCTTCACAACCCTTATATATAACCCTATTCAAGATGAAACCTCTCACATTTCTCTGAATTGTCATTTCCCATGGGATCAGTATATAATGCTGTACCCTGGAACTGTAGTCAATTTTACTTATTATTAGCTTTCATATGCAAAATGGTACAATGATAAACACACATGGCTATTATCAGTATAGGTGAAGTGAGTTATGTGGAATGAGGATGCTAAGACTTTTTGTCTTAATTTTAAAACCAGAAATTATACAAGATAAGAAAAACCTACTCATATACAATCATATGACATATTTATATACACTGTATAATCTCAGTTTGAGCTATGTGGCAGGCAGGATTCTGATAGGCATCCCAGAGCCAATGAAACTCATCCCTGTATAATTCTCTCTCCTTGAGTATAGAAATCCTTATAGTATTACTCTTGTGATTATGTTATTAAATGTTAAGTCACTCAGTCATGTCTGACTCTTTGCAACGCAATGGTCTGTAACCCGCCATGCTCCTCTGTCCATGGGATTCTCCAGGAAAGATTATTGGAGAAGGCTTCCAGCCCCTTCTTCAGCGATTGCTCCTGACCCAGGGATCAGACCCAGGTCTCCTACATTGCAGGCAGATTCTTTACTGCCTGAGGCACCAGGGAACCCACCTGATAAGTATCTGAGTCAGTTTAGTTCAGTTGCTCAATTATCTCTGACTCTTCCAGACGCCATGAACTGCAGCACGCCAGGCTTCCCTGTCAATCACCAACTCCCAGAATTTGCTGAAACTCATGTCCATTGAGTCGGTGATGCCATACAACCATCTCATCCTTTGTTGTCCCATTCTCCTCCTGCTTTCAATCATTCCTAGAATCAGGGTCTTTTCCAAGGAGTCAGTTCTTTGCATCAGGTGGCCAAATTATTGGAGTTTCAGCTTCAGCATTAGTCTTCCCAATGAACATTCAGGACTGATCTCCTTTAGGATTGACTGGTTGGATCTCCTTGCAATCCAAGGGACTCTCCAGAGTCTTCTCCAACACCACAGTTCAAAAGCATCAGTTCTTTGGCACTCAGCTTCTTTATAGTCCAACTCTCACATCCATACATGTCTCTTGGAAAAGCTATAGCTTTGACTAGATGGACCTTTAATGGCAAAGTATATGTCTCTGCTTTTAAATATGCTTTCTAGGTTGGTCTTAGCTTTTCTTCCAAGGAGCAAGTGTCTTTTAATTTCATGGCTGCAGTCACCATCACAGTGATTTTCGAGCCCAAAAAAATAAAGTCTGACACTGTTTCCACTGTTTCCCCATCTATTTCCCATGAAGTGATGGGACCAGATGCCATGATCTTAGTTTTCTGAATGTTGAGCTTTAAGCCAACTTTTTCACTCTCCTCTTTGACTTTCATCAAGAGGCTTTTTAGTTCTTCTTCACTTTCTGCCATAAGGGTGGTGTCATCTGCATATCTAAAGTTATTGATATTTCTGCCAGCAATCTTGATTCCAGCTTGTGCTTCATCCACCCAAGCATTTCTCATGATGTACTCTGCATACAAGTTAAAGGAGCAGGGTGACAATATACAGCCTTGACGTGCTCTTTCCCTGATTTGGAACCAGTCTGGTTTTCCATATCTGTTCTAATTGCTGCCTCTTGACCTGCATACAGATTTCTCAGGAGGCACGTCAGGTGGTCTGCTATTCCCATCTCTTTAAGAATTTTAAACAGTTTGTTGTGATCCATACAGTGAAAGTCTTTGGTGTAGTCAATAAAGCAGAAATTGATGTTTTTCTGAAACTCTCTTGCTTTTTCGATGATCCAATGGATGTTGGCACGTTGATCTCTGGTTCCTCTGCCTTTTCTAAAACCAGCTTGAATATCTGGAAGTTCATGATTCACATACTGTTGAAGCCTGTCTTGGAGAATTTTGAGCATTACTTTATTAGTGTGTGAAATGAGTACAATTGTGCAGTAGTTTGAATATTCTTTGGTATTCCCCTTCTTTGGAAATGGAATGAAAACTGACCATTTCCAGTCCTGTGGCCACTGCTGAGTTTTCCAAATTTGCTGGCATACTGAGCATAGCACTTTAACTGCACTGAGTTAGGATTAGAAATATCTCAGCTGGAATTCTATCACCGAACACCAGCTTTGTTTATAGTGATGCTTCCTAAGGTCAACTTGACTTCACATTCCAGGATCTCTGGCTCTAGGTGAGTGATCACACCATTATAGTTATCTGGGTGATTATGTTATTGGGCCCATCCAATAAATAACAGAAAGAATACTGCAAATATAATTTACATTATTAACAAATTGACCTGAGCTAACAAAAAGTGAGATTATACAGGTTGGCCTGCTGCTCTCACTATCTTTTCAAATTTCAACTAGAAGTCAGAGATAGAGGAAGAAAATACTATTCAAAACAGATGAAGGATATGACTTCCCATTGCTGATTTTGAAGAAAGAGGGGCAAGGGACAGCTGGTAGCTTCCAGGAAAGAAAGACTCCCAGCAGAGGGGATTCTGACAGCAACCCAAATGTGCTTGAAATGGATTTTTCTTTAGAGTCCTCAGATAAGTGCCCGATTCAGTTAGTATCTGGAGCATGAAACCTTCAGCAGAGAATCCAACTGAACCGCTTCTGGACTTGTGACAAGCAGAAACGTGAGACTGTGAATGGGTATTGGATTAGGTCAGTAAGACTGAGGTATTTTGCTATGTAGCAAAACAAAATTGTTATAAGCAGGATCTTGAGTGCCAAATGGCCAAGCCCTATGATACAGGTAGGAAGAACAATATTCACATATAACTCAAAGTGTTACTGTGAAATATTTGTGACAGTGTTGTACAAATGAATAAAATATGAACTACAAATTCAAGCCATATATGCAACTTTAAATTTCCTAATAATAAAACTTTAAGTAGGGAAAGGAAAAAAGTATAACTAATTATAACAATATGTTTTGTTTAGCCTAATATATCCAAAATACTAGGGCTTCTCAGGTGGATCATTGGTAAAGAACCTGCCTGTAAAGCAGGAGAGGCAAGTTCAATCCCTTGTTTGAGAAGATCCTGTGGAAGAGATAATGGCAATCTACTCTAGTGTTCTTGCCTGGAAATTTCAAGGAGGCTGGTGAGCTACAGTCCATGGGATTGAAAAGAGACACACCTGAGCACACATGCATGCATGCACACACACACACACACACTCAAAATATTACAACCTCAAAATGCAATAAACATAAAGCATGAATGAGCTACTGCAGTTTCTATTTATTTTTGGGTTGTCTTCAATATAAAGTGCTCAGATAAATTAGGAGCTTGGGATTAACACAAATATACTACTATGTATAAAATAGTTAACCAACAAGGACCTACTGTATAGCACAAGAAACTATACTCAATATTTTGCAATAACCTAAAGGAGAAAGAATCTGAAAAAAAATATATGTATGCACAACTGAAAGTAATACAATATTGCAAATCAATAGATGAGATAGTTATTATTTGGAAAGGTTTAACGTGTTTCTTTCAGAGACAAGTTATATAAGATTAATTTGGTAAGAAAAGAGTCATAACTCATGGAATTATGAAATGGAGATGTTTGCTTGTGACAACATTTTTTTTTGTTTATTTTACCAGTGATTTTGACAAGGATGAAATGAGAAATTGAGGGAAAATATTGCTGCCAGTATTATATACTGATCAATGATATGGAATTTTTAAGATAGAAAGATGTTGGACAGATAGATGGATAGATAGGTAGATAGATACTGGATGCCATGTTAGTACAAGGGGTTAAATTGTTAAGTCATAACACAAATTACAAATTCCATGAACTTCCCTAAAGACTCAAAGTTTACAGACAAGCACAAGTCATACAGGATATATTATTTTCTAGAAGTATTTAAATTCATCAGATGCAGTTTCTAATAAAACATCTCTGTTTATTCCCTGCATTAGGACTCTCTTTGGTTTATATTTAATAAAACTATAGCAATCAGCTTTCTTTTTTGAGTATGTAACAGATGTTTCATGTATATGGTTTTGAATCCTCAGAACAAACACAAAAGGCTCAGAGCAGTTTATAAAATGGTCAGGGTCACTGAGAAAACACTGATAGAGAAACTGGGATCCAGGTCATCTGCCAACAAACCAGTTTATTAAATAGAGCAATTTCTGCTTGAGAACTGTTTCATTTTATATATACTGTTAATAACCAAATAGAACATACTGGTGTGGCTACTACCCCTCAAACATATAAATTCTAGTTAATTTACAATAATCAATTCAATATGAGCAGGAAGAACCTATTAAATTATTTTGTAGCTAGGGGCCCCTGTTTTCCACTAGTAAATGCCATTAACTTGTTTAAAAAGAGGTTTGTTTGAAGACAATTGCATGGAGGTCTTATTGAGGTCATTTACTCATCTAGCCATCCTCTCAGATAGAGCTGGAGTGAGGGATTGTTAATTTATTAATTCCTCCATTCTTAGATTTTATACTCCAACATTTTTGGTAAAAATTAATATACTGTTGTGGAAGTTTAAATATATGTCTACAAATTATAGATCCACTGAACAAATTTTTTTCAATATTGAAATAAGCAACATCCAAAAAGGATGGAAAACTTTGATTACATATAATAATTCTTATATAATTTATAATTTAGACATTTTATGTAATATGGTATTGAGTCCAAGTACTGTACACTCATTGGAGAAGGAAATGGCAACTGACTTCAGTATTCTTTCCTGGAAAATGCCATGGACAGAGGAGCTGGGCAGGCTATAGTTTACTGGTCACAAAGAGTCAGACATGACTTAGCATACACACACACACACCGGACATTTACACATATTTCCTCATTAGATGTTTGCAGCAAATGTATAAAATGAGTTTTTATCATTAGTTCATAAGTGAGGGAAATGAGCCTCAGAGTTATTAAATAACTTAGCTACAGCCTCAAAAAGAGTGAATAACGTAACTAGTATCTAAATTGACTTTTATCTCACTCTAGTATTTACACTGTATGTGTATATGTGAGAGAGAAACACATGGGGAAAGAATAGAATCACAGAAATGAGAGGCAGAAAATATAAACAATAGACAAAAACTCATTAGCTAACCAGCAGCAAACAACTGCTTGAAATATCAGTTATATCATTTTGTAGGTAAGCTTCATGTAACTATTAGCTTCTATAAAACATGATGTGTTTTGTTCACCCCAGAGAGAATAAATCAAAATAATGCCATTTATTTTCTTACTGAATGAATGTTAATATGTATGACAATCGTGTGAGAAGAGTCAGGTGGCAGAAATGAGTAGGAGATTCTAATGGTATTAGAGAAAACCGAAATGGCTCAGGGAAATCCTTTGCTTTACTTATTTATAATATCAGAATAAGATTTTTTTTGAAAAATGAAAAATGTCAGGGTCTGTATTCCATTATTGTGACCTGCTTAAGATGTAGGGAGTAAAAGGTTTTGGCTAAAAAGTGCATAGTTGATTAAATTCTAAAATAGAGTTTTATAAGATTTTGCAGTGGAGGGTATTATATAAAGTGGGTTTGAATGCAGAATAAGATCTTATCCATTGTTTTATTTGGGTGATTTTATGTAAGTGATGCAGGATTCCCAGATGGCTTAGTCAGTAAAGAGTCTGCCTGGAATGAAGGAGACACACGTTCAGTCCCTGGGTTGGGAAGATCCCCTGGAGAAGGAAATGACAACCCACACCAATATTCTTACCTGGAGAACTCCATGGACAGAGGTGCCTGGAGGTCCATGGGATCACAAAGAGTTGGATTCAACTGAGTGGCTAATACTTTCACTTTTCACTTCCATTTAAGTAAGGATCTGAAGCCTAAATATTTGCTAAATTTGATTTATAAAAAGGGACAGGGAGGAAGACATATCAAATCATCTAGCCATTTGTCTAGGGAAAAAATGTGCATGTTTATTGACTAAAGGGGAAGTATTACTTACACTGAAAATTGCTTCAGCATATAACTGAATACTCACCATGTACCCATCTCATTTATTTCAAAGAAAGCAAATGTGCAGGTGTATTACTGATGTGGAGATATTTGTATCAAAAATGAAAAACAATTATGTTGCAAAAGTTATAAATTTGCAATAAATCACATTGGCAATATAGGTTGTTGAATATAAAAAAATATATTTATAAGAAAAGAAAAATGGTAAATTTATTTTCTATGAAAGCAGAATATTTTCTAATAAAATATTCAATGAAAATTAATTTATGACAGAACATGAGTTGCTTTGGTTATATACTGTGATAAACACAGGACCTAAGGATATGAAAAATCTAGCAAAATAAGCCTCCCTAGGCATGAATAAAAAACTTTTAATTGTGATTAATTCATGCAAATTTTCATGCAAGTTTAATTCCTTTAATCAAAGGAATTTAAAAATGTCCCTTTGATTCACTACATTAAAAATATAGCTTTAGAAATGTCATGGGTAAAATAATATCCCTAAGATTTTTATAGGTATTTTATTGCCCCCTTTTTAAAAATTAAATCACATAAATGTTAAGCATGAAACATGTTACCATGAATCCTAGTACTGAATTCTTAAATTTGACCTCAATACGTAATACCTGGTAAGAGCTTAAAGAAAAACAATACAGTGTTGAGATTTACATTTCTGTGCTGACTGGGCACTTGCTGGTTAACAGTTCTGATCAGACCACGTGAGGTAAGAATCCATCTCTGAATTTAACACCTCTGCAGTTACAGACATCTTATTTCACCTTGTTCTATCTCAATGGGTTTGTTGTTAGAATTGAATGAGATTGTGTAGAGCACTTAGAAAATTACTTGGCATATCGTTAAGATTTAACACATATTGGTTTTTATAGTCTTTTTACATATGGACATAACCTTTCTTAAAGTTCACACCACTTTCAGACAAAATTGAAAAATTATACTGGTCAAATTCAAATAAAAAGGAGAAGAAAAGTTAAAATAATAGTGAAAGGGAATAAATGTAATGGATAATAAATGACAAACATTGTGACAGAAACTGTGTATTTAGTGAGTTACATTTAGTTTTCATAACAAAACTTCTGAGTGAAGTTTTTCTTTAATTTCCATGATATATGAAGGCTTAATGAGTAAATAAATTATTCAAGGTCACACAACCAAGTATTGGTGACAGAATTTCTCCTTCAGCCATGGAAGGAATGAGGCAATTATGAGAAAATTAGAATTAATAAAATATATGAATATATGCAGAGAACATAATGAGAAATGCTGGACTGGATGAAGCACAAGCTGGAATCAAGATTTCTGGGAGAAACATCAATAACCTCAGATATGCAGATGACGCCACCCTTATGGCATAAAGTGAAGAGGAACTAAAGAGCCTCTTGATGAAAGTGAAGGAGGATAATGAAAAAGTTGGCTTAAAACTCAATATTCAGAAACTAAGATCATGGCATCTGGTCGTATCACTTTATGGCATCTGGTCGTATCACTTCATGGCAAATAGATGGGGAAACAATGGAAACAGTGCCAGACTTTATCTTTGGGGGCTCCAAACTCACTGCAGATGGTGACTGCAGCCATGAACTTAAAAGACACTTACTCCTTGGAAGGAAAGTTATGACCAGCCTAGACAGCATATTAAAAAGTAGAGGCATTACTTTGCCAACAAAGGTCCGTCTAGTCAAAGCTATGGTTTTTCCAGTAGTCATGTATGGATGTGAGAGTGGGACCATAAAGAAAGCTGAGCACCAAAGAATTGATGCTTTTGAACTGTGGTGTTGGAAAAGACTCTTGAGAGTCTCTTGGACAGCAAGGAGATCCAACAAGTCTATCCTAAAATAAATCAGTCCTGAATATTCATTGGAAGGACTGATGCTAAAGCTGAAACTCCAATACTTTGGCCACGTGACGTGAAGAACTGACTCATTGGAAAAGACCCTGATGCTGGGAAAGATTGAAGGCGGGAGGAGAAGGAGATGACGGAAGATGAGGTGGTTGGATGGCATCATGGACTCAATGGACATGAGTTTGAGTAAACTCTGGGAGTTGGTGATGGACAGGGAGGCCTGGCATGCTGCAGTCCATGGGGCCCCAAAGAGTCGGACATGACTGAGTGACTGAACTGAACTGAATGGATGAATTTTTACTTATTAATCTTGACTTATAAAGTATTCAGCAGCACATGCTATATATTCAGTTCCCAGTAAAATTAGTGTTTTTCTCATGGCTCCTATGTCAGTTCCTTTAACTATTTCTTCCCTCACCCTGCAACCTTCCATTTACTTCTTATTTTCAGCTATCACCAAGAAATTTCACACATTCACTTAATAAGCTATGTCAGACAACATAGGCACTAAAACGGAGTAATAAACAGAGTGGAATACTACTATATTTTGGCCTATATAGTCACTTTGGTATTTTGGAGGATATAAATTTCTGAACATATAGATGTTTCATTGTCATATTGATGACACTTCAAACAAATGTAGAGGATGTAGAGATGATGATAATGATGATGATAAAGACTTCTGCCACTGCAGAGTGGAGGATATGGAAATTATATCTGTATGTTTTAGTTCACCTGAGTAGAGCTTGAAAAAAAATCACCAATCTCATTTCTGTCCTTAGTCTATATATTCGCTGATTTAAATGCATTTTCTTCAAGGAAAGTAAAATGTTCTTTTATTTTAAGGTACAGAAGATTATGGTTCAAATAAAATGGGTATAAAGTAGAAATCAATAACACTCTGGGGTAAAAGGAATGTATAATTTTCTGACACAGTAAATGAAATGAAATTGAACTATAGAGGAACCTGTAAATAGTTGCCTAACAGACTGTAATGACAACAATAACAATACTGTCAGTTAACTTTTATTAAAAATTTTTCATGCTAGGCACTATAATCATTTTACATGTATTATCTCACTAATTTTTTGTAGTCTACTGCTGCTGCTAAGTCGCTTCAGTCATGTCTGACTCATGCGACCCCATAGATGGCAGCCCACCAAGGTTCCCTGTCCCTGGGATTCTCCAGGCAAGAACACTGGAGTGGGTTGCCATTTCCTTCTTCAATGCATGAAAGTGAAAAGTGAAAGTGAAGTTGCTCAGTCGTGTCTGACTCTTAGCGACCCCATGGACTGCAGCCTATCAGGCTCCTCTGTCCATGGATTTTCCAGGCAAGTCTATATATAAGTAAAAAGAGTTTTAGAAAAGTTATTTGCATTATGTTATGCAGCTTTTACAGCATTAATTCAAAGTAACAGTGGCAGGAGATTGCCTCTATTTGAGAAATGAGTTACAGGGACAGAGACTATAGCATGCTGAGAAAAACCAAATTAATTAGAATATGCAGGAAGAGTAAAGCTTTCATCTAGACATTTGATTAACAAGATATATAGGAGTCAGCAGTTTTATTTTTCTTTTTTTTTTCAAGTTATTAGATGGAAAACTAGTGTGGTTTGCAGAATAATGGCTTCCCCAAGATGTTCACTCTAATCCTTGCAATCTGTGAATATGTTACTTCCAGGACAAAAGGAACTTCGCATGTGTGGTTAAATTAAGAATTTTGAGGTAGGGAGATTATCCCAGATTATCCAGATGTAACCATGTGTTCTTTTAACTGAAAAGGGGAGTTAAAAGGATCAGAATCAGAGAAAAATCTGAATATGCTACACTGTATGTTTGTAGATGGAGAACTGGATCCATAGGTCAAAAAATATAAGTGGTTTCCGGAAGACAGAAAATGTAAGGAAATATATTCCCCTATCCTAGGGATTCCAGAAAGTAAAGCAACCGTGCTAAAACACTGATGTGAGCTCAATAAATCCAGTCTTGGACATCTGCCCTCCAGAACTGTGAGATAACAAATGTATGTCCTTTCAAGACACTAAAAGTGTGATTATTTCTTATAACTAACAGTAATGTCTGTGTAAAGATTACAATATGAAATAATATTGAACATTTGAAGGGGCAGACTTTAAGGGCAAATGCTAATGAGCAAATAATGGCCACAATTTAATTGAACATACACTATGTGCAAGACAGTTATGCTAATATCAACTTACTGATGAATATAAGTGGTTTCTAGAAGACAGAAAATGTAAGGAAATAGATTCTCCTATTCTAGGGATTCCAGAAAGTAAAGCAACCATGCTAAAACATGGATGTGAGCTCAATTAATTTCATTTTAGAGAAACTAGAAGAGTTTCACAAACTTAAATGTATGTATATTCAGGGACAAAGAGTAAATGGTAAAACTGAGAAACATCAGAAGAGAAATTCAGAAGCATGATGTCATTTAAAGAATATTTATTATCCATTAAAAAAAAAAAACTTTCAGTTACTATTACAACAATAAATGTGATCTATCCAAATAGGAAAAATTCCATGGCTAATAATTGATGAAAAACCCATCCAGAATGTTCTATCATCAACTTACCTGTGATACATAGTAAATTATCAAAGTATAAATGTAATGTTTTTAAAAATGTAATTGATCAAGGTCTTAATTAAATTTACTGAAATTTCTAGTAAAGTGCTATCCTTTGTAGAAGTTCAAAATTTAAAGTGTCTTTGAACTTAAAAGAAATAATACTTAATATTCTTGATTTATATTTATTATATCACAGCAGAATTTTTCTCTCGCTTAGCTTTAAGCCAATAGTTTATATTAGGGAGGGTTCAATTTTTTCTGGGTTGGGAATAAAAATAGCTGTATAGCCTAAAAATAAGTTAGCATATAGATTGATAGTTTTCATAAACTAATGAGCCAAACTATTCTCTAAAGAATTATAATCAACAAATTATTTTAGTCACATACATTCCCTCATGGCTCAGATGGTAAAAGCATCTGTTGGCAATGCAGGAGACCCAGGTTCAATCCCTGGGTGGCGAAGATCCTCTGGAGAATGAAATGGCAACCCACTCCAGTACTCTTGCCTAGAAAATCCCATGGATGGAGGAGCCTGGTAGGCTACAGTTCATGGGGTTGCAGAGAGTCAGACATGACTGAATGACTTCACTTCACAGCTTCTTCACAAGTCTAGAAATATGCATGAAAAGTCACAGAAGGATGCGGAATCAAAAATTTAAATCTTATTTTTGTGTAAACAATACTAAGAAAAAATTAAGGGATTTGGATCCCAACAGTTAGATAACTGATGTCATGTTTAGTAGATAAAGTTGCTGCAGTATACACTGGAGGGAAATGCTTAAGAAAAGATGAATAACCAAGCTTTTACAATAGTGAAAGCAAGGCATATGGACAACTGTTAAAGAAAGAGGATGAATGAAAGAAAAGAAAGCCCTGAAATGTATGAGATGTGTGAAAGGAATACCTCCCATGAATGTGGGGTTTGAGGTAGAATTAGAAATTAAAGGCTATGATAATAATGTGTGATTGTGTGATTGGCAGGATTGTGTTAATGGTAATAAAAATAGGGAAACCATCAATCATTTCAAAATCGTCAAGTTCACTGAATTCCAGCTTGCCATATTTAACTTGACACTTAACACAGCCTTGCTCATTTTCGTGAAATCTGTTCCTCCCTAATTTATATTTCGAGTTATGTTTCCTTCTCCAGAAAGGGTTCTTATTTGATTTCTAATGTTTACTTTAAACATATTACATTAAATATATATTAATATACATTCATTATATAAAATACTATATTAAGCAAATATAAACATATACAATTGACAGTAATATAATTGATATCCATGTACCCAACACCCAGCATTCACAGCCTTGACTTATACCCAATGTTATTTCACACTATCCCCAACATTCCTTGCCTGTATTTTTTAAAGAAAATCCCAATATGGTGTGTATCAGATATCATTTCCT
Source organism: Bison bison bison (assembly GCF_000754665.1). Classification (NCBI taxonomy): domain Eukaryota; kingdom Metazoa; phylum Chordata; class Mammalia; order Artiodactyla; family Bovidae; genus Bison; species Bison bison. Next base: position 7,630,723 of record NW_011495050.1, read on the forward strand.
CAGTGTGTTTCTTTGAAAGATAAATGTACTTTAAAATTAAAATCCAATGACAAAACCATTCAGATGCCTATAAAATTAATAATAGTTATTAAATTTCAGTCACTAGTCAAGGTTATAGTTGCCTTACAAATATCATTTAAACAATTACAAATATTTACTTGAAGCTAGATCCAGACACAGCTCATAGCTTGTGATGAATTACTGTGTCTTTGTTGGTTTATAATCTCCAGACTCTCTGCTTCACACGTCTCTTTCACCATTCCAACTCTGACAATTAGTTTGGAAACGTAATTGAGGAAATTGCCCTTAAGTTTCCCACAGCCTGAAAATTCCTGATAGCATTCTCTCACATCTGTTTTTCCTATAAATTGGTGGTTAAATCTAGAGACATGGTCAAACTTAGATTAGACTCTTTGACCAAATTACTTCTAAGGTTTGGGCTACTTTTTCTGGAATTCTACTGATGTCTTTTTATTTCTTTTATAATACCGGAACCCATGAACCTCCATTTCACTTCTCATTGATGCTATGTGAAATCTGAGCCCCTCTTTAACAAAAACAAGGCCAAAAGCTGAGTTTGATGATCATCCTTGACTATTTGCTGATAATTTTGTCAAAGACAACTTCAAAGCCAAGCTCCTAAAACAGCACATCTCTTTTTTGTCTCTGTATCATCCCATCCACTCACTCCACAACTGGACAAATTCTGATTCTGTGCTTACCAATTCTCTTTAGCAATCCTCCTCAAAGTCACACATAATGCTCTACTTATTAAAGTTAAAGCTAATGGATGCACTTAATTAAAAAAAAATCTCAATAGCTAAACATATAAACAGATTTGCTTTTTCTGGTGACCTTCTTCTTCTGTACTTTACCCTGATGAGCCTCTTCAGTTTTTTCATATTATTCTCTATCAGTTTATTTTACATTCCATTATGCTCTTTACTTTCCCTACATGGAAATGTTGCTATTCCCCAGAATTTTGGCTTCAGATCTTTTCTATTTATGTCCTAAATGTTCTCCCCAATTCTCTCTGATTTTTTACCATTTGATCTTAACATAATTGCATTTCAGGGAGGTAGAAATGTCTACTGACAATTCTGAAACTTGGGATTGAAGCTTTAAAATGACATCAGAGATTTAGAGTGAAAAAAAAAAAAAAAAAGACTCAAGTCTCAGAATTGATGGTTGAAACAACAGAAATGGACAGTATTAAAGAGTTATCTTTTTTTTTTTTTTCCCTAAGAGCAGAATGAGAGGCAGACATAGCTATACAAAGACCACACATATAATCCCAACTATGTCCAGAGATGTCCCATTTGGGAGATCAGAAACAGAATGCATGCCAGGGATAAAGACACAGAAGAAATAGTTAGAGACACAGAATAAATCTATTTATCTATCATCATGCTATCCAGGGCAGGAAAGATTAAGGAGATAGTCACTAAAATTAAAGGGTGTAAAAATCAACTGTAATGACTCCATTTAATTTTGGGGGTCTTTAGAGTCATCGGTAAGACTTATTTTTAGTAGTTTCCAAACTGTGGGTTGAAGATACTTGACAAGGTAAGAAAAAGAAATAATAGAAGAGAGTCTCATTTTCCTAAAATTTGTTTATAATTTATATAAATAATGCTTTATACACATATAATAATTTCATATATATTTATTTTTAGACACATATATACATAGGTACATTCACATGCAGGTTGTAGTAACAGAAATGGTTGAATATAAACTAATTTCCTCAGTGTAGAATACTCCTCTCTGTGGTCCAATAATCTCTTTTGTCTTCATCACTAATCCCTATTCATACTTAAAAACTCAATTTAAGTGTGATTTCCTGTTGGTCCAATTGTTCCCATTTTCAACATTTCTTCTTATAAACTCTTACCTTTGCAATTACCTAGTAAGTGCATTCATTTAATGAATATTCATTTCCATGCTCTGCACACTGACACTAGCTTACTCTGGGATAAAGTAGTGATCCAGGTAAACAATGTCCCTACACTTATGAAGTTTAATGTCTAGTAAAGTTGACTCTCCTTATACTTCCTATGAAAAGTAGTAAGAAGCCCAGAGTTTTACTTAGGCTTATAAATTGAAAAACTTATTTACTTTGAAAAGAGGGGGAAAAAAAGATAGAGGATTATTTTATGATGTAAAATTTCTCCAGTAATTCAAATATTTCCAAGCAAGATGGAAAGGTGTCTATGGGCTTGAAATTCCAGTATATAACTTATAATTCAAGTTATAATGTTAAATTGTAATGTTAAGCTTTGTTCAGTATCCCCTTCCCATATCCTTCCATATGGTATCTTTATTTTTTTTTATAAAATTTGCTTCTGTACAATAATGAGCTAAAAGAACATGAGGAGATTATGGGGAGATTGTCTCAATCTCATTCTTAATTTTACTTAATATTATTTTTACATTTCACTCTATAAGTCATTATGTTTCCATGACTTTGTAATACAGCTTGGAATAGCCCTCAGATCAAATTATTTGAAGATTAAGAAAGAAAGGAGGAAAAAAGAAAACCACTGCAGTGCACTCATATGAATCAATGCAGTAGCCAATTTTGAACTAAGGTTTGCTGGGTTCACGGCTGCCTTATGATATTCAGATGCAGATGTCCTCAGCATGAGATCTGGGCTTGCTATGACTTTCACCAAAAAGCTAATGACTTTAAAAGATGAGAATGGTTACATTTTAGAGAGATTTCTGAGTCCTTTGCCAACTACTGAACCAGAACCTTTTAAAAATACAGTACCAGAAAGACTTTTCAGAGAGCTGTCAGATTGTAACATTGAAGAGTTACATAATCATCGCATTCTCTAATGGATGCCAGGAAAGAATAGCTGGGAATTAATGAGTGGATCCAGTTGTTTAGTTTCTCTGGTTGTGAGCATCTCTGCCAAGTTTAGGCTATGCCCTTCCTATCCATTCATCAGGAAAATAAGACTTCTCTACATTTTATCTATCATATGATCATTTGAACATATTTTCTGTACTATAGTGTTGTAAACAAAAGTATTTCTCCCAGCTTATCTCTTAGTACTCTTACTTCCATCCAATTCTGTGTAATCGTCATTTCCCAAGCATGCCGCCTGCACACCTGCTTCCTTTATTTTGTCATGCTATTTTACTCTTTAGAACACTTTTATACATGTTTTCTGAATATTTTTTTTCCAGTAGTACCCAGCCTCTATGGTCCAGCTCAAGCTCCTCTACTAAGTACTTTATGGTACTATCTTCCTACATTTCTCCTAAAAAACGATAGATATGTTATTGTAGATAGATAACTTCTATATGTGTGTATATTTCTTTCTGTCATTGCCATTGAACAGTTGTAAAAAAAAAAAAAAAACACTATACAGAGTATGGATGGATGCTTGCTCAGTCATGTCCAACTGTTTTTGCAATATAGAATATCAAATGTGTGTATATTAAACATACGTGTGAGTTTCAGATATAAGATTTAACATTAAAAATATAAACAGGGTATAAAAAGTGATATAATCAAAGATAGATTTTACTTCAGTCTGAATCATATGGCATAATAAATAGCAAACAGTAGCTTAAATAGATAATTAAATTTATGCCTATTTTTGTTCTATTAATTCAATTATTTTCTTCCTGATAGAAGGGGGGAAAGTACTATATACTTCCTATCTCTGGTGACTCAGCAGTAAAGAATTCACCTCCCAATGCAGGCAATGTGGGTCCAATCCCTGGGTCAGGAAGATCCCCTGGAGAAAGCAATAGCAATCTACTTCAGTATTCTTGCCAGGAAAATCCCACCAACAGAGGAATCTGGTGGACTACAGTTCATGGGGTCACAAAGAGCTGGACATGAAAATTTTCTACAGATTCAGTCAAAGCTTATTTTTGTTATTCAGTCATCCAGTCATGTCCAACTTTTTGCAACCCCATGGATGGCAGCAGGCCAGGTCTCCCTGTCCCTCACCATCTCCCAGAGTTTGCCTAAGTTCACATTCATTGCATCAGTGATGCCATCCAGCCATCTCATCCTCTGACACCTTCTTCTTCTGCCCTCAATCCTTCTCAGCATCAGGAACTTTTCCATTGAGTCATCTGTTTGCATCAGATGACCAAAATACTAGAGCTTCAGCTTCAGCATCTGTCCTTTCAGTGAATACTCAGGCTTGATCTCCCTTAAGATTGACTGGTTTGATCTCCTTGCTGTCCAAGGGACTTTCTGGAGTCTTCTCCAGCATCACAGTTTGAAGGCATCAATTCTTTGGTGTTCTGCCTTTACAGTCCAGCTCTCACAACCATACGTGATCACTGGGAAGACCACAGCTTTGACTATATGGACCTTTGCTGGCAGAGTGATATCTCTGTTTTTCAACACCCTGTCTACATTTGTCATCGCTTTCCTGCCAAGAAGCCATTGTCTTCTGATTTCATGGCTGCAGTCACAATCCACAGGGCTTTTGGAGCCCAGGAAGAGGAAATCTGTCACTACTTCCACCTTTTCCCCTTTCATTTGCCATGCAGCAATGGGGCTGGATGCCATGACCTTAGTTTTTTTAATATTTAGTCTTAAGCTGGCTCTTTCACTCTCTTCCTTCACAAGAGACTCTAGTTCTTTTTTGCTTTCTGCCATAGAGTAGTATCATCTGCATATCTGAGGTTGTTGATATTTTTCCCTCCTAGCTTGATTCCAGCTTGTAACTCATCCAGCTGAGCATTTCTCATGATGTGCTTGGTTGGCCTATCGTTCAGCTTGTAACTCATCCAGCCCAGCATTTCTCATGATGTGCTTGGTTGGCCTATAGGTTAAACAGACAAAATGACAAGCAGACAGCCCTGTCCTGCTGCTTTCTTGATCTTGAACCAATCATTTGTTCCATACAGGGTTCTAACTGTTGCTTCTTGACCCCCATAAGGTTTCTCAGGAGACAGATATGATGGTCTGGTATTCCCATCTCTCTAAGAGCTTTCCACAGTTTGTCATGGTACACATAGCCACATGCTTAAGCATATTGAAGAAACAGAGGTATATGTTTTTCTGAAATCCCCTTGCTTTCTCTATAACCCAGAGAATGTTGGCATTGGATCTTTAGTTCCCCTTCATGGTTCACTGCCTTGTCCTGGCAAATGGGCTTGAATAACTCAATGAAGCTATGAGCCATGTCATGTAGGGCCACCTATGAAAAAGGGTCATAGCAGAGAGTTCTGACAAAACATGATCCACTGGAGGAGGGAATGGCAAACCACCCCAGTACACTTGCCATGAGGACCTCATGAATTGTATAAAAGGCCAAAGCTTATTATATCCCTACTATGAACAAAGCACTATTCTGGGCTAATTCATAGACATTATTTTATTTTTACCTTTACACAATTAATAAATTATTGATTATAATAAAGATCAGCACAATTGCATAATTTTATACTGCTTTTCAGATTCCAATGCAGAGTCTTAGTTTGATGTTGCCATTTCATTTGGATTAATATTTATTTTATAAGGATATATATAACATTAAATATATTATCCTTAGTAAGACAAAAGTTCAAGGTTGCTATTACAGTAAATTGGTTTGTTTTCAAATATTTAGAATATTGCTTACCTATTCAAGTAAATAGATTGAACTCGGACTGTGAATCATAGAACTGAATAGCACTAAAATTCTGAAGCAAAGACAAATTCAGAATAAAATTTGTGTAAAAAACTTCAGAGAAGTTTGTGGAAAATTATCAACATTAATTTAGATCCAAAATAGACTTTAGCCATTCCTTTCCTATCCACTATACAATTTACTTTCAGTGGAAAAGAAAAAAGTAGATACAGTCAAATTCTAAATTAGCAGACACTTGGTCCTGTCGGCCACATCCATAACACTTGGTCACTCCAAAATGTCCTTAATATTTGGCCATATTTGACCCTGTCCAAAATGTCCATAGAGACATTCGGTCCACACCAAAATGTCCTTGTCCTGTCAAAAATCACGTGGCATGGAACGTACATGCTCATAGATATTTTATTTATTTTCTTAGCTTTTTTTTTAATGTGGACCATTTTAAAAGTCTTTATTGAATTTATTTCAATATTGCCTCTGTTTTTATGTTTTAGTTTCTTTGGCCAAGAGACATGTAGGATCTTAATGCCCTGACTAGTGTTCAAACATGAACCTTCTACATTGGAAGGTGAAATCTTAACAACTAAACAGCCAGGGAAGTTAATCATGGACATTTTAGATAGGACCAAATTTCAAGGACTTTTTGTTGTAATCCAAATGTCTTATTAACATTTTGCACAGGACCAAATGTCCCTCAAGGCAAGTTTTTTTTAAATAGAATAGGAATTTTAACAGTTTATTGCACAAAGACTTTCACACGATGTGAGCACTCTACAATTAACTGTGCATTATTGCCTTATGTTTTTTGCAAACTGATATTAAATCTGACTAAAACATTATACTCTCAATATTTTCATGTACAGATCACTAATACTTTGATTTTCTCCTTCAGCCTTTGTACTGAAAATGATAAAGTACTTTCCTATACATTTACGGAATTTTATGTCTTTTGTAACTATAATTATACATATTATTAACAACGTGTATTCATTTCTATTGGGCTACTCTAATGTGTTTTAAACAATATTACATGTAATAATATCCTTTAAAATTAACCCCTGTCAAAAATTCTTCACAGAAAAATATGCACATTTTTGAATATATGTGCCATATAATGAATTCAGAAGAAGAATCAAGACAAAAACGGAGT
>NW_011495050.1:7637581-7656294 GCF_000754665.1 Bison bison bison
AATTTTAAAATTGCTAATTAATCCAACTAAAATGCCTAATCACACTAAGTTTCTCAATTTCTATTAGAATGGTTCTGCCTTGTTTTAAACTTTAATCATTTAATTTTAGATTATTAAAACTTCCCAAGTTTCTTTCATATTAGGATGTATAACTTGTTAAAAATTTTATAACTCAATAATGACTAAGTATTAGTGTGAATAATTATAATATGATGAATATTATAAAATCTGAAGTTACACCGACAAATTGTAGTACGTAGTTCTAAACAAGAAGAAAATTCCTGAAGCATGGTAGGTTTAAATTTTATTTTTCTGAAATATTTTGACTTCCTAGAAGAAGTTATATGCCATAAAATATCTTGCAGGAGAATAAATTTTATTGGCTCTCATCACTAATAGAAAATTTTTGACTTTTTGAGTGACCTAATTACTAAAGATAAAAATATTAAGCTTCTCTTCTTTTTTTTCTGTAAGACAGTAGTGTTATAATTCATTTATTTATTTCAGAAAACCCCACTGCTACATTTTGGAGCCCCTAGGAATCTGGTCATCTAGTCCAGAGGATTGTAATCAGGAAGATCTGAAGACCCTACTGCCTCAACCAGCTTTCACTATTCTGTTGTTATCAGTAGTCATACCATGGATTATTAATATTTTCAGTAGGCTATCTCTGTGGGAATTCACACATCTTCAAAACTAATAACCAAAATCCTGAGAGTTATCTAACATAAGTGAAGTGAAGTGAAGTGAAGTCGCTCAGTCGTGTCCGACTCTTTGCGACCCCATTAACTGTAGCCTATCACGCTCCTCCATCCATGGGATTTTCCAGGCAAGAGGAGTACTGGAGTGGGTTGCCATTTCCTTCTCCAGAGGATCTTCCCAACCCCGGGATTGAACCCGGGTCTCCCGCATTGTAGGCAGACGCTTTACCATCTGAGCCACCAGGGAAATAACTTGAATATCTCATTTAGGTATACATATGCTTTCTTTAATCTTTGGGAAGTTGTCAAGTATTTAATGCTCACTATAGCTAATGATTCATATAGAATTTTATTTTATATGACATTGATTTTAATTTTAACTAAATTTATAACCATAGAAACGTGTGCATAACACAGCTTGCAGCAAAATATGATGGCGATAGTCCAAGACAGTCCTTCTAACATTTTTAAAATGTTGGCATAAACAGGATACATTTAGGAATATTTTTATAGTAGAGTTGGACAGACAGAGATTACCTATAAATAATCCCATGGACAGAGGAGCCTGGTAGGCTGCAGTCCTTGGGGTTGCTAAGAGTTGGACATGACTGAGCGACTTCACTTTGACTTTTCACTTTCCTGCATTGGAGAAGGAAATGGCAACCCACGCCAGTGTTCTTGCCTGGAAAATCCCAGGGACGGAGGAGCCTGGTAGGCTGCCATCTATGGGGTCTCACAGAGTCAGACATGACTGAAGGGACTTAGCAGTAGCAGCAGCAGCAGAGACACATTGAACAAGGATTCTGGCTAGCTAGGGATGAAATCATCAATATATTTTCACATTGTAACATAACTGTGATATACCCGTAAACTACCAGATACCATTTGGGAAACTCTGGATTAAGATCAGTATTCATGGCATTCAGTATAAACTCAAGTTGTATTAATCTATTGATCATGTTAGAAAAACTCTGCTTTGTTTTTCTGTTTAATTCTGTATATACAAGGACTATTTAATAGAACTTATGATTTATTTGGCTTCAAACAAAAGTAGATCATTGAGACAGGATTAATATGCAAATTCAGAAGTAGTTTCAGGAAAAAAACTCATGGAGAGTGGGAGGGTAAAACAAGAAAGATGCCAATGGGAGATTATTTCAAATAAGTGTCTACTCTGAGAACTGGGACCTTATCCCAGTGGGGAGTGATAGGAAATGGTATGGAACACACATCCAGAAGTAAAAGAGTTAAAAAATTTCTAAGTTATCTGCTCTGTCATTGGGTGAGGACAGCTCTGGGGGATAGGAATGCTCATTTGTATTCCTGCCACTTGGCGGGCAAAGTTGGCCCCGGAAGCCAGGGGAAAGCCTCACGTAAGGGGAGGTACAGGTAGCAGTAAGAAATCCAGCAGCATGTATTAGAGTGCTCAGCCTTTATGAGATGTGGACAGGGCATACCTAGGATTTCCTGTTTGTTTTAGTTAGACATTCTGCAAAAGTCTGTCATTTTCCAATCTAAGAATAAGGCAATAAATTTTATGCTCCTAAATCAGGAGTCAGAAAAATACTGTGGATAGACCAGATCCAAGTTTTAAGAAATTAATTCAAAGCTATAAAATATGGGAAACTAAGATTTCCAAATTAAATGCTACAATTAATGACTCAACAATTATTTTTCATTTTAAAGCTTCTTCTTCCAAGGAAGGTCCATGCCAGCCAAATAGCCAGGTACCCCCCAGGAACTTCCTGATTTAAGTCAGGAGTATGGAATTTTCCTTTGTATTTAATTATTTTACATTTTTATTTTAAAACATACTTGAAGTAAATACAGAGAACCAAAATTTGCAAAATAAAAATGAATGTGTTGATGAAAAAGATAAATGTATTAAATAATGAACAATATCTATGTATTTGGCATGTCTTTTAATGTTTTAAACCGATTTACTTTAAGTTTAATTGGGAAATCTATATTGGGTGGCCTAACTGCCTGTTTGGTATCATTTAAAACCACATAGTAGGATAAGTATATATAATATATATATCCGTTATTTTAAATTATATGAATAAAATATGAAATATTAAATGGAGCATCCCATCTAGGTTGCTTTAGTTTTATTTTTATAATAGTACTGAGTTTTCTCATATTACTGTTCATTTGGAAAATTCTTTAGAGTTGGTTTTACTTCCTAAGAATTATCTGCTGGTAAGTACATATACAGTTAATTCACATTTTAGTTTTATTTTGTTATGCTAGAGTGTAATGAGAAGCACACAATGTTTAAGAAAAGTTAGATAGTGTCAATGAAATCATTATCTTCCTCAGTGACCTTGAAAGTATCCTAAATTACCCTTCTTGATGGTGAATTTCAACAGGTATACAAGTAATAATTGTGCCTGATGGTCCATTTCTAGAGAAGCTTCAATGAGAATACCCAATAAGGTTCTAAGATCTTTATACTACTCCAAGTGAAATCAATAAACAAATTAATCCTTTTTCTTTGCATCTTCACTCATTTTCAGAATTAGGTTGCACTTGAAAAAATGTTTACCCATGCAAAGTATGGGTTTAAAAAATAGCATTTGATAACTGTTGAAAATACTGCCTTGTATGTATTAGATACTTCATAAATATATTTTCCTTTTTGTTTTATTCCTTCTACTAATGAGCAAAGATATCTTAATGGATTATGTATATAACATGTCTCTGAGAAAGAATATGGTTATCCACAGCATGTGTAATATAAAATCCCTGTCAGTTCAGTTCAGTTCAGTTGCTCAGTTGTGTCCGAGTCTTTGTGACCCCATGAATCGCAGCATGCTAGGCCTCCCTGTCCATCACCAACTGCTGGAGTTCACTCAGACTCTCGTCCATCGAGTCAGCGATGCCATCCAGCCATCTCATCCTCTGTCGTCCCCTTCTCCTCCTGCCCCCAATCCCTCCCAGCATCAGAGTCTTTTCCAATGAGTCAAGAGACTGAGAAAAATGTACTAAACTATAGTCTTATAAATGTGTAGGCAGGGTTAATGAAATTACTAACCAGAGTTCAATACCCCATATCTAGTTACAACTGAGAGGCATTAACACTACTATGCCAGAATTTACAAGGGTGGTTACTAGTAGCTAGAAAAAGCCATTTGAAGATGACAATCTAGTAAGAGCTGTTACCTCTTTTGTTAATGGACATTTAGGTTTCTTCCTTAATAAAGAAGATGTAGTACATATATACAATAGAATATTACTCAGCTCTGAAAAGGAATGAAACTGAATCATTTGTGGAGAGATGGATGGACCTAGAGACTGTCACTCTGACTGACAGAGTGAAGTAAGTCAGAAAGGGAAAAACAAATACCATGTATTAAGACTTACATGTGGACTCTAGAGAAATGGTATGCTGCTGCTAAGTCGCCTCAGTCGTGTCCGACTCTGTGCGACCCCATAGAGGGCAGCCCACTAGGCTCCTCTGTCCCTGGGATTCTCCAGGAAAGAATACTGGAGTAGGTTGCCATTTCCTTCTCCAATGCATGAAAGTGAAAAGTGAAAGTGAAGTCACTCAGTCCGACTTTTAGCGACCCCATGGACTGGAGCCTACCAGGCTCCTCCATCCATGGGATTTTCCAGGCAAGAGTACTGGAGTGGGATGCCATTACCTTCTCCGAGAAATGGTATAGATGATCTTATTTATAAAACAGAAATAGAGACATAGACATATAAAACATAAATGGACACCAAGATAGAGAAAGGCAGAGATGGGATGAATTGAGATTTGGGGGTTGACATATACATATACTGTTGATACTATGTATTAAACAGATAGCTAATGAGAACTTACTGTCTAGCTCAGGGAACTAGGTGCCCTGTGGTAGCCTAAATGGGGAGGAAATCCAGTAAAATATTCACTTTGCAGTACAGTAGAGACTAACACAATGGTGTAAGGCAACTATGTGCCAATAAAAATTAATTTTAAGAAAAGACCTGTTTCCTCTTATAGGGAAGACAGCCACCCTAGAAGAACACCATAGGGAAGGAACTGAGCAGGAAAAAGCTAACTTTAGTCTCTTCCAACCCCTTTTCTTTTTATGGTGTCTCCTATTGACTGAACCAAACTGGAATTTAAGAGGGCAAAAGAATCAATTGACACAGTTCTTCCCAGTAAGGCTTCTGAGGCCAGTACAGGGTGAAGAGGAATAGATCTGCAGGTGCAAAAAGAAAACATTCAACACAATGCATTTTTGGTAATAAGTGAAATTATAAATAAGATATGATATATATATATATATATATATAATGAAATATTATTTATTCAAAGGAAAAAAGGAAGACCCTGCCATTTGTTACAACATGGATGGGCCTTAGAACATTATTCTAAGTGACATAAGTTGGGGAGAGAAAGACAAATACTGTATGATATCATTCATATGTGGAATTTAAAAAAGTCAAATTTGTAAAAACAGAAAGTAAAGTGATGTTTACCAGGGTCTGGGTTGGAGGAAGGGTGGGATAGGAGAGATGTTGCTTAAAGATACAAATTTGTAACTGGTAGAAAAATTTTGGAGATTAATATACAGTATAGTGAATATAAATAATATATTTTTGTATATATTAATAATATAACAATATAAACTGTGTCATGATCATCCAACTTACTAAGAGAGTAGATCTTAATTATTCCAACTACAAAAAGAGAAATGTCAGCTATGTGATATGAAAAAAAGTGAAAATGAAAGTGTCAGTTGCCCAGTCATGTCCAACTGTTTGCAACCCCATGAACTGCAGCCCAGCAGGCTCCTCTATCTATGGAATTCTCCAGGCAAGAATAATGGACTGGATTGTGATATCCTTCTCCAGGGTATCTTACCAATCCAGGGATCAAAACAAGGTCTCCCATATTGCAAGCAGATTCTTTTTTATTTGAGCTCCTCAGGAAGCCCTATATGAAGTTAAAGAGGTGATAAACAATTTCTACAATGGTGATTATATTACAGTATATAAATGTATCAAATCAAAATGATATACACATTAAAATTACACATGCCAAATACATTTCAATCAAAAGACAAAATAAATTATAAATTCCAAATTAAATATCAAAGTGATGATAAATCACTTCTAAAGCTATAATTGCTATTTTATTGTTGTTTAGTCGCTAAGTCATATCTGACTCTTTGTGACTCCATGGATTGTAGCCAGGCTCCTTTGTCCATGGAATTTCCCAGACAGGAATACTGGAGTTGGTCACCATTTCCTTCTCCAGGGGATCTTCCCAACCCAGGGATCAAACCCGTGTCTTCTGCTTGGCTGGCAGATTCTTTACCACTGAGTGCATAATTGCTATTTCAGTATGTATCATTTTGGACTTCCCTGGTAGCTTAACTGGTAAAGAATCTGCCTGCAATGTGGGAGACTCCAGTTTGATTCCTAGGTTGGGAAGATTTCCTTGGAGGAGGGCATGCCAACCCACTCCAGTATTGTGCCTGGAGAATCCCCATGGATAGAGGAATCTGGCAGGCTATAGTCCATGGGGTCACAAAGAGTCAGCCATGACTAAGCAACCAAGAACAGCATAGCATTTATCATTTTATTTACACTTCTGACAGTTTTTTTTTTCAAATGAATTTTGTTATTGAGATAATTTTATACCAACAAGGTTCTTAAAATATTATGTTGTCAATCTTTTTATTTCATCATAACTAAAAAGAATATGACATCTTAAAAATATCTTGGCTTAGTATCAGAATGAGAGGATGAGTCAATTTTTTATCTAACAAGCAAAGGACATTTATTCATATTTAATTTTTTAATTGATATAATTTTTATGAATTTTATTATTTATGTATATTGGATGGCCATCCCTGTAAGAGTGTTACTCTTCTATGCTTCACTGGTATTGGCATTTGCCATGTGACTAGCTTTGTTAGGGGTTTTCCTCGTGGCTCAGGCAGTGAGCCTGCAATGCAGGAGACCCAGGTTTAATCCCTGGGTTGATGCCTGGGTTGGATGACATCCTGGAGAAGCGAATGGCAACCCACTCCAGCATTCTTGCCTGGAGAATCCTATGGACAGAGGAGCCTGATGGGTTGCATAAAGTCAGACGTGAATGAGCAACTGACCACTAGCTTGTCTAGTAAAACATGAGCTGAAATGTTGTGTGTCACTTCTGAGCAGAAGTTGAACACCACTTATATGTTTATGATCTCCCTGGTGGCTCAGACGGTAAAGTGTCTGCCTACCATGCGGGAGACCTGGGTTTGATCCCTGGGTTGGGAAGATGTCCTGGAGAAGGAAGTGGCAACCCATTCCAGTACTCTTGCTTGAAAAAATCCTATGGACAGAGGAGCCTGGTAGGCTACAGTCCATGGGGTCATAAAGAGTCGGACACGACTGAGTGACTTCAATTTCACTTTCATATGTTTATGCAATTTTGCTTCCCCTGTGCTGTGGGAACATTTACCCATTCTCAGATTTGAGAAGGCACGTAAAAAGGCATCCCTGAAGCCAATATGTAATGTCAGTGAGAAAAAAGCTTGATGGGTATAATTTACCAAGATTTGGGTTTTCCTTATCACTATAGCATATGCTAGTGAAAGCTGAGTAATAAAATTTACTCAGCTTCAGTATTTTTTTATATTATAACTTACAACAAGCCCTTCAGATAAGGAAGACTCAAGTAAGACTAGATAACTTCTTCCATATTTTAGCAAATTCTACAAAATTGCCAAAGGAAGTGTGATGTTTGTTTTTATGACACTGTGGTTGGATGATTAGAATCTTAGTAATGGAGGACACTTTGTTACTAGGTCTGTGGATATAGACAGTGATTTCCAAGTGGTAATATGTGTTTTGATTTATTAAGACTATCCCATGAACTATTACAGCTTGTGGCTGTTTTGGCAGAGGTGGATAATCAGGTTGAAGTATTTTTAGAAATATGATCATGAAATTTTATGTTCCAAAACTTTCATGCTGTAACTTGTGAATTATTATTGTGTCATTTTTATAGCAAAGGTGGAATTAAATATGACTAAAATGCTTCATGCTAATAATTCACTCTCCATCAGATATTTGTTTTGAGTGATAAATCTAGAAGTTTATGGAAATAATTAATGAGGACTAACTGATATTTAGCTTTTCATCAGACATGAGAGAAATTACAACATAAAACTAATATGGCATATTAATTTTTAAGAGTAGATCTACATTATTAATAATTCTAAATATGTTTGATTCTATAACTTCCAAAGTTTATCACATGTATCAACAGAATTTTATTTTATGTTCTCAGTAACAGATTAGTGTGGCAGTTGCCTTTTTTAATTTTTATAGCCTTTTGTGAGGTAATATTTGTAACTTCTGAATGTATAATATAAATCATCATTATAGGATGTGAATGCAGGACTAAAAGGAAAATAAACAAAAGTGCCATTTTTGCCATCTATTTTATTTATTTAAGATAATGAGCCGTTAAAAGTAACTTGACAGTTTGCTTTTTGAGGTATGAAATAGATATGAAAATTGATCCTACACAATTTATATGCACTGAAAAAAATAGAAGTATTGAAAGTATAACCTAAATTAGGACATAAATGCTGAGACAGTCTAAAAGGAAAGAAATAACAAAATATGACAAGGATAAAAATGCAGACTATTTGAACTACATATGACTTGCTGCTGCTGCTAAGTCACTTCAGTAGTGTCCGACTCTGTGCGACCCCATGGACTGCAGCCTACCAGGTTCCTCCGTCCATGGGATTTTCCAGGCAAGAGTACTGGAGTGGGTTGCCATTGCCTTCTCCTTAATCATCATATGATGAATATGAAGATTTATAGGTAATGTGACTTAAACATATATTGCAATGAGCAGGTAAAACATTCTGCAGGCAGCCTTAAAGGGAGAAAATGTCATATCACTTTTTTGGCAGTGAAAATTAAATATATTTTATATGCATCCTATAAAAGTCAGTAGAAGATGTATTTATTAATATTGTGGCATCATTGGTGAAGCAATTGATTTGGTAATGACCTAAGAAATTTTGGTATCAGTGGTAGAATCCTTGATGAGTGTCATGAACTGCTGTCATATAAGGACAAAAAATTATAATTGACATAAATTAAGATAATAATTTTATGATCGCAAAAGATTTCACTGGAACCATTCAAGAGATAGAATAGTGGGTGGGTGGATGGATGGATGGATGGATGGATAAATGATACATAAGTAGATAGATATTCACCACATTCAATGAATGCTGTAGTAAATGTGTTCAATAGTATATATGTGATAAAAATTTTACATACTGAGGTATGGCTTATGCATCATTTAGGCTGAAATTTATGTTAACTAGGACAGTCTGTTTATGCCTTTTTTTTTTTAAATATTGCATTGCACATCTGCTTTAATCGTTAAGAAAATAGGGCTTCCACGATGGCTTAGCAGGTAAAGAATTGCCTGCAATACAGGAGATGCAAGCAGACGTGGGTTCAATCCCTGGGTCAGGAAGATGCCCTGGAGGAGGAATTGGCAACCCACTCCAGTAATCTTGCCTGGGAAATCGCATGGACAGAGAAGCTTGGTGGGTTACAGTCCATGGGATCGCAAAAGAGTAGGACACGACTACGTGCGTGTTGCCATCGATTTTCCAGAAGTAAAGAACACGCACTTTGAAATAGGGATAAATGCCCCCTCCACTCCTTCCTGTGATGCCCATGCTAGCATATCTCTAAAGATAAGGTTCCCTTCCCAGACACCAAGATCAAGCCGATTCACTGTGTACATGCTAATCTGCCTCTTTTGAAAGCTTGAAGGAATATTTGTTCTTTGTTCTAAAAAGATATAAAACTGTGCTGAAAACCATGCTTCTTCAAAGCACTTCTTTCCTTGGTGAAGACTGTACTCCTAGGCTAAAGTCCACAGTGTGGCTTAAATAAAACTCTATTCTATTCCTATAAAAATCTATATTGACTATTTGGATATATATATATATATGATCTGTGATATATATGCACACTTCAATATATGTGTATATAACACATACCATAATCATAATTTTAAATTATTTGAGCCAGTTATTTATATCAAAGTCAAATAAAATAAATTTAACTGACATATAGATCAAGAATAAAAATAACACTGATATCTCAAATGTCTGTTGCTGGTGAGTATAAATGGTACAGTCAAAAATTACATAGAAAGTAACATGCTAAGGACTCATGAAATTTGAAAATTATATAATTTACCATAGTTATGGTCAAGTAACTTTAAAAATAGTTATATGCTTAAATCCATATGCAAACATTTTAAGTATTCAGAGAAAGACATATCTTCTTATGCATCTAAACTACGTGATTTGAGATCAGAACAGTCTATTACAATATAGCTTGCAAAGTCAAAACAAAAAATATTATGGATATTGCCATTGATATTTAGGCAAACACTTGAAACCTGTAATTTACAAAGTATTTTGCAAAGTGTTTTGAGTAGTTAGGAAGGTCTTCTTCTGACAAGTGAGAGTTGAGTAGAAGCTGAATGAAATAGTGTTACATACCTAAATCTAGAGGAAGAAACTTCCAGAAAGATGGAGCATTAAACACAAAGATCCAGAGGCAGAATATGAGTTAATTTTTTAATAAATAAATCAAAACTTTCTGATTATGATGAAATAACTAGCAAAAGAATAATTTTATGCTGGTATTCTTATAAGGATACCTGTCAGCTGCATTTTTTGAGTAATAGTATTCATGTTGTTCTTTAGTCTTAATTTGATTTATCATTCTTATAATACTTCTCCACTTCTGTTGTAACTTCTTCTCTTTGCCTTAATCATATCTCTATTATAACCTTTATTGACCACACCTCTATCACAGTCTTTATCCACCCTTACCATAAACACTGGTTTAAAAACAAAAAGTGACAAAGACAGTCAAAATTTTAAAATTATTTTAAAATTCATTGCTTCTCAGAATTGTGTCTCACTTTGACAGTGTACAAAATAGAAACACTTCCTATATTATTTTCAAAATACCATAAAACCACACCTTGCATTTAATATCCACCTCTATTATTTTGTTAGGAACAAATTTCACAAGAGGACTAGGGAACAAGGTACTAGATTTATTAACATAATGAAAAAATCTTTACTTAATCAAGCTGCTCTTTCCCATGTGGACAGCTACTCCTCAGTGAGCCATGGGGAGGTGGAGCCATAGAAGTGACTGGATGAAGAGAGTTCCCTTGACAGTCACTTTAAACAGAGGCTGCTTTCGATTATTAAAAAACAAAAAAACTTATTTTACTCCCCATCCAGGTGTCTTAATTCTTCCTCTGTTGCTTCTTTTTCTAATTTCATACCCTAAAATATCCTTTGTTTATAGAAATTATTCTGGTTGGTTGCTCTATCCACCAAGCCCTTTAAAATTTATGTCTAATGATAGCAACACTTGAACATAAGCAAGAATAAGAAAATGTAGTGTGTTGTATCCCATCATTCATCATGGAATTTTGTTTTTGTATACTTCAAGACAGTATTGAAGAAAGATTTAAGAAATATTCCTCCTCAGTGTTCTGTTTTTGCATTCTTTCTTTTCTTTCCATTAAATCAGCTTTTACCTAATTTTTTAATTCCCATACTATTGATCTAAAAGAAACCATAAAGCGGTTGTTTTTTCCTTTCACTGAGCAAAACAAACTATATGGAAAAGACAATCCAATAGTTCATCATTTCATCATACTTTTTTCAAATGCTAAAAATTAGTTTACAAATATAAGACATTTTATATTATTTTTAGAATTTGTGCACAAGCTATTTCTTGGGGTCTCTCTTCTATGCATGTGTGTCTAAATGCTGTGGTTACACATAAATAAGAGATAGTCCATATCATTAGTAAGTGTGGTAATTGCATAGGGAGAAATATTAGTGGCTAGTTAAAATAACAGGCAGTAGTAACAATGGTAAAGATAAGTAAACATTATGAGGGCTCAAAGTAAAAGCATAATAAATATTTGAGAAAATTATTTCTACACAAGTTAGGCACGTAGAACCACCTAACCTTCTCATGGTATACATTTTTGAATGCTTTTCTGGCTCATTTTTTGGAAAACAAATCTTTAGCATCATGAGACAGGATCCTGGAATTTCAGAGTAATCAGTTAACTTTAAAACAAAGTATTTTAATTACAATTTAAATAGGGCATGTATTAACAGAGACTTTGTTACAGCAGGATTTGATACACTGTTTAAATATCACTGGTCATTGTTATAAACTTTGTAGAGCAAAATCCTTGGTTTTTATTTAAGTTGTTCATGGAGATGTCTTATTGCTACTTTGATACTTCCCCAAATAATGAAAAACTTGGCAGAGCTCATGAAGACTATCATAAAACTATATTACCTGTACTTTTAATAAAACTGATTAATTTAAAAAGGCAAAAACAGTCAGTTCAAATATGTTAGTGCTTGACAAACATAAGATACTTCATATTATTTTTAGGGGGAATAGCTTCAGGATTTTTCTTGAGTTCACTCTTTTGATTCATGTTATTCTTGTATTTATTCATCCAGCAAATAAATATTCAGTACTTCCCATGGGTCCAGCACTGGCCTAATACTGGAACCATTATTAAGATACTCTCTATAGCATATATAATAATGAGAAGAGCATGAGGAGACAGTTAAATATATAATTAGAATGCAAAGCAACAATAACAATGCCCAAGATATAAAAATTGTGTGAGTGAACCATAAAAACATATATTTTAGAATGATTTCCAGATACATTTATGCCTGAAAAATTATAGGTTCCAAAGTGGTTTGTGTGTGTGTGTATTCATCAAATCTTAGTTCTGTTGTAGAATGTAAGAGAAAGAAAAAACTTGGTCAAGAATAAGTTATTGTTTGTAATGACATAAAGCACATTAATGTCCATAAGAGGAAACCACAATAAGCATACATCTATCTATCTAACAGACAGATTTACAGTTATCTAAAAAAGCCTTTTCCTATAATATTCTAGGCATAGATTTTCTCCTGTGTGATACATATTATCTGTAAATTCTATGTATCTATGCATCTTCCTACCTACCTACCAACTTGTCTTACTACTATCTACCTTGTACCTTCTACAAAGTTTGATTTTGTAGAGGAAATATGAGTATTACACCTTTAAAAGGATTGTTATTTTAATCTAGAATTAATTGTAATTGATTCTACATTTCTGGGCAAAGGCTTAGTTCATATAATTGGGGAAATAAAATCCTATAAATAAAACTCAAAGATTTGCAAATTGCTTTCCTTCTAATGCTCCAATTGCCATAAACCTTTGATTTTAAAGAAATTTATAACACACTGATCTCACCACCTTTTTTTTTTTTATTGTTCCCAACCTTTTTATGTTCTCACATCTTATCTTCTAAGCTTAATTTCTGTAATAATTTATCATAATTATTTAGAGGTATTTACCCTCAAGAATTTGAATCTTCTCTTATTTTGTTGTGCTTTTTAAACAAACAAACTTAAAACTTCCAAAATCAGCTTTCAGTTTATCTTGCCTGCACTAGGATAATACAACAGGGCTTACATAAAACCTCACAACACTGACTGGTCATTTCTTCCTTCTTCAGTTAGCCAAGCTCCCACTTTTGTATTGGATACAATTCAAGGAATTACTTCAACTAATTCTGCCCTTTATATCCATGTCAAATTTTCCCTCTCTTCTGGATGATTGCTATCAGTATAGCATCATGCTATATATATTTTGTGATACCAAAAAAAAAAAAAAAGCAGAGAAGAAAGAAACATCTTAAATCTATTTATGTTTCCAGCTACTGATCTGAACTCTTTTCCTTTAGACAAAATTTTCTTGAAATAATGTTTTCAGTTTCTTTCCCACTATTCTCTATTGAACATGTTCTTAGGTTCCGACCCTATTATTCCACTGAAACTTTCCTTAGGAAGGACACTTTTAACCTTCACATTACTAAATTAAATTATCATACTTAAATTCTTATCTGTTTTGACATAGAAATAGCATTTGGAAAAGTGCATTATTTTCTTATCTGTGAGATGTTAACTTGTAAAATATAGTAAGATTATACTATAGGACAGGACAACCAAATGTATATGGTGTTGGTTGACAGTTATATTGTGAAAAAAGTGAAAATGGTAGTCTCTCAGTTGGTCCAACTCTATGCGACTCCATGGACTTGACCCCATCAGGCTCCTCTGTCCATGGAATTATCTAGACAAGAATACTGGAGTGGTTAGCCATTCCCTTCTCCAGTGGACCCTCCCAACCAAGGGATTGAAAGTAGGTCTCCTACATTGCAGGCAGATCCCTTAGCATCTGAGCCTCTATTGTAAGATGTTAATTTTCCTCAAATTAATTAAGAATTAACCTATAAATTCAACATAAATCCAAGTAAATTTTTAATTTCTTTTATTTTTTTTGTTATATCTTTAAACTGTATTTAGGCTAACAGAAAAGTTACACAAATAGTATGAAGAGTTTTCTTAACATTCTTTACCCCACTCACATAACTATGAAATAATTATCAAGAAAAGAAAATTATCATGATTAAGCAAGCTTCACAGTAATAAATGTTGTTGACAAGATCCATCACTGAATGCTAAAATTAGTGGCTGAAAGTATGAGGAGAAAGAACAATCATATACTCTTCAAAGTGTAACCCAGAGGGACTCTATGGAACTTTTCTGGATCAGACCTTTCCCCCATATCTTCTGCTTTAGTTCCTCTCTGAAGTACAGAGAGAATAGAATCCGATGCACATTTTCAGTTGTTTTACAGATGCTAAACCCATCACCAATGGAAGAAATTAACAGTTTGATGATGCGGTAGCACCTCAGACCTACTGAAGCCTAAGGACAGATCATGTAAGCCCTGTGACACAGTGCTGTTACCTCACCATCAACCAAGGAGAGGATTGTGCAAGAGCT
Source organism: Bison bison bison (assembly GCF_000754665.1). NCBI lineage: Eukaryota > Metazoa > Chordata > Mammalia > Artiodactyla > Bovidae > Bison > Bison bison. Next base: position 7,652,226 of record NW_011495050.1, read on the forward strand.
GATCAAGTACCCTGGGACTCCACCTCCCTCACTGTGCCTTTAAAAATGCATCACAGAAACCCATCCAAAGCTTGGGGCTCTCTGAGCACTAGCTGTACTGAGCTCCTTGCCTGGTGCCCTGAAGTAAGCGCTGCACTTCTCTTCACCACAACCCAGTGTCAGTAGATTGGCTTTACTGCAGGGGAGCTAGCAGTTTGGTTCAGTTAAAAAAAAAAAAAAAAAGTATCTCCCACAAGATACTAAGTATCAATTGCAAGTGAAATTGAAAGTGAAAGTTGCTCAGTCATGTCGCACTCAAGATCCCACAGTCCATGGGATTCTCCAGGCCAGAATACTGGAGTAGGCAGCCATTCCTTTCTCCAGGGGATCTTCTAAGCCCAGGTCTCCCACGTTGCAGGCAGATTATTTACCAGCTGAACCACCAGGGAAACCCATCAATTGCAAAAAGAAAGATAATTAATTTGCAGTGGAGAAATTTGACAGACAATAACTTAATCAAATGATCAAGATAAATATCACCGGTAACCATCAGAAGATTCTGTATCATAACTTGCTAGCATTATACATTGGAAAGACTACATCATCTATGTGGTATTCTTGACAAAAAAGCAGAATCTAACACAGATCATGAGAAAACAGTGGAAAATCCCAATTAAAGTAAGTTTTATAAAATAACTGACCAGTATTCTTTTGAAGATTGTTAAGATTATGAAAGATAAGCAAGAGTAATTAATTTAATATGTTTTGAGAAATTCTATAAACTCACTTTAAAATTTATAAAATTTATATGAAGACTTTTATGTTTAAAATAGCCATGTCAATCTTAAAAAATAGGATGAAGATAAAAATTATGCTCCATGAGATGTTAAGATACAGAAAAATTGTTGCATAATTAATATGGAATAAGAGCAAAAAATATAATTGAACTGTGAAAATGTTGAGAGCTAAAAAGTAAATTCATAAAATTTCAGAAATCTTATATATAATAAAACACAATATAAAGAGAAAACTTTAATAATTGTATAATGAATAAAGGATAAATTACATATAATATAGAGAAAAATAAATATGGATTCTTCCCTAAAATATCATCTTATTTAAGGGACTTGAGTGTCTTGAAATCAGTTGTCCATGGATACCAACGTATGCCATATTTTTGATAGATTAAATAAACAAATGTTATTTGAGATATTATATAGCTAAGAAAAATATAGAATAATATTTTTGTGATGTGCAGATGGGGAAAGATTTCATGTAAAAACCTGAAAAGAATACATCAAGGCAAATATACTGTCTTTGATTACAGCAAAGTTACAAATTTCTATGCAATAGACACCTGGGACAAAGTTAGTCTATAAAAAACAGAATGGGGAAGATATATTATATCTCGAACTATACCAGTGTTTTAGTCTAGAAGACAAAAGAACTACAAATTTATCAATATGTCAATCACAAAGTAATCCCAATGGAAAAGATCATGGGCAAACAGCATGACAGATAATTTATAGAAGAGAAAACACAGGCTACAAGAACTCATATATCAAAAGATACTGATTATCATTAGTATTTAGAGAAATACAAACTAAAACAAACAATGAGCTGTCACTTTTAACATTTGCTGCTGCTGCTGCTGCTAAGTCGCTTCAGTCGTGTTCAGACTCTTAGTGACCCCATGGACTGCAGCCCACCAGGCTCCTCCGCCTCCATCCATGGGATTTTCCAGGCAAAAGTACTGGAGTGGGGTGCCATTGCCTTCTCCAAGAAAACTCAATAAGCTAGGTAATGGACAGGGTTACAAACATGAGGCTGAAGGATTTATGCATTGCTGGTGGGTGGGAACATCAATCATGTATGTTTATCACATCATTATTTGTGGAAGCAATCTACTTCTTATCTCTGAAAAAATGGATAATTAAAATGTGGTAGTTGCTGATGGAGACAGCCTTTTGCCTTTGTTTGCTTTTGTTTGACTAAACTTTAGAAAGACTTCTTCCTGACTCTAGGCTCCTTATCACCTTTCTTTTTCTTATTTACATTAGAAAATTTGGAATTGTAAATTCTCTTCTCTTATGAGATGTAAATCTCCTCTCTTGCTTACTCAGAAGGACCTGGGGAGCCATCCTTGTGAAATGTAATCATTAAAGGATATGCCCCAGTCTCTGGGGGAGGATAGGAGCCTAATTTAGATAAGGGGTAATTAGCAAACGCAGATGACCTAATCACATAGATCAATTTCCCCTTTACTATACACAAGCCCTTTCCCACTAGCTCACTGCAGGGCTTAGAAACTCTCCTGCCTGTTGTTTCAAGGAAGTTGAGTTTAATCTCTGCTCTAGTACAATAGCTTTCACTTGTATTGCAATACTCTTGAATAAGGTTTGCCTGGACTTTTGAAATCTGTCCATCTAATTTTTATCTGACAATGCACACTTTGGAGTATGACACAACAGTTAGGAACAATGGGAAAGACGTATAATTAAAGACCAGGTTTTCAGAGCACAAAGCTTATTGAAAAAACGTGAGAGATTGAATAAGATATTTAACTCTTCATTTATATGATATTTTTATGTTAAAAACCCAGTACACTCAGATACAGGAAGTCCCCTACTTATGAACTTTCAAAGGTGTGCACATGCATTTGCACGTCCAGTCCCACAAGTTAGTTCACACGTCTGGCGAACATTGTCACTTGTGTGCATCGTCTACAAGTGGTTGTGCTTTGGGGTACTTTACAGTACTGTGTAGAGTACAATAGCACAGTATCTTTACTTCTAGCCTAAGATGTTTGGAAGCAATCACAAAAGCAGTAGTGATGTAGGCGGTACTGCTTAGAAGCACCAAGAGAGATAAGAGGAAGAAGTAGCTGAAGAACCGAAGAGATTCATGATGCAGGATGCCAAAAGGATTTTCTTTATTTGAGGAGACACTGCTACCTTTAGAGGCACAGGATCCAAAGGTAAAATAGTACATAAAGGTTGAAGCAGCCATTCAGAATGCATTCCAGTGCTATTGTGCAATCTATGATGAGAAAAAAAGAGATACTACCCAAACACCACTGGAACAGTTTTCCAACAGGGATGATAGAATTAAACCCAGCAAGGTATCAGAACCTGTTTCATCAATGGTAAGCAAGTATAAAATTGCAGCTTTCTGTCTCTATTGCTGATGATTCTTCAGCTCTACCATCTCTCACCTTGTCTCCCTTCTCCAGTCAGTAACTCTTCTTGCCTTTTCACTCAATGCCAGCCTGTGCATGCCAGCTGTTGTACTATATACTACTGTATTTCTCACGGTACTGTTCAGTTCAGTTCAGTCACTCAGAGGTGTCCGACTCTTTGTGACCCCATGAAACGCAGCACACCAGGCCTCCCTGTCCATCACCAACTCCCAGAGTCCACCCAAACCCATGTCCATTGAGTCGGTGATGCCATCCAACCATCTTATCCTCTGTCGTCCCCTTCTCCTCCCGCCTTCAGTCTTTCCCAGCATCAGGGTCTTTTCCAATGAGTCACCTCTTCACATCAGGTGGCCAAAGTATTGGAGTTTCAGCTTCAGCATCAGTACTTCCAATGAACACCCAGGACTGATCTCCTTTAGAATGCACTGGTTGAATCTCTTTGCACTCCAAGGGACTCTCAAGAGTCTTCTCCAAAACCATAGTTCAAAGGCATCAGTTCCTCTGTGCTCCACTTTCAACGGCACCCCACTCCAGTACTATCGCCTGGAAAATCCCATGGACAGAGGAGCCTGGTAGGCTGCAGTCCATGGGGTCGCAAACAGTCAGACACGACTGAGCGACTTCCCTTTCACTTTTCACTTTCATGCTTTGGAGAAGGAAATGGCAACCCACTCCAGTGTTCTTGCCTGGAGAATCCCAGGGACAGGCGAGCCTGGTGGGCTGCCGTCTATGGGGTCACACAGAGTCGGACATGACTGAAGTGACTTAGCAGCAGCAGCAGCTTTCTTTATAGTCCAACTATCACATCCATACATGACCACTGGAAAAACCATAGCCTTGACTAGATGCACCTTTGTTGGCAAAGTAACATCTCTGCTTTTGAATATGCTA
>NW_011495050.1:7656394-7665430 GCF_000754665.1 Bison bison bison
CAAAGTAACATCTCTGCTTTTGAATATGCTATCTAGGTTGGTCATAACTTTCCTTCCAAGGAGTAAGCGTCTTTTAATTTCACGGCTGCAATCACCATCTGCAATGATTTTGGAGCCCAGAAAAATAAAGTCAGCCACTCTTTCCACTGTTTCCCATTTATTTGCCATGAAGTGATGGGACCGGATGCCATGATCTGTTTTCTGAATGATGAGCGTTAAGCCAACTTTTTCACTCTCCTCTTTCACTTTCATCAAGATACTCTTTAGTTCCTCTTCACTTTCTGCCATAAGGGTGGTGTCATCTGCATATCTGAGGTTATTGATATTTCTCCCAGCAATCTTGATTCCAGCTTGTGATTCATTCAGCCCAGGGTTTCTCATGATGTACTCTGCATATAAGTTAAATAAGCAGGATGACAATATACAGCCTTGACGTACTCCTTTCCCTATTTGGAACCAGTCTGCTGTTCCATGTCCAGTTCTAACTATTGCTTCCTGACCTGCATACAGGTTTCTCAAGAGGCAGGTCAGGTGGTCTGGTATTCCTATCTCTTTCAGAATTGTCCACAGTTTATTGTGATCCACACAGTCAAAGGCTTTGGCATAGTCAATAAAGCAGAAATTGATGTTTTTCTAGAAGTCTCTTGCTTTTTCAATGATCCAGCGGATGTTGACAACTTGATCTCTGGTTCCTTTACCTTTTCTAAAACCAGCTTGAACATCTGGAATTTCACACAGTGCTGAAGCCTGGCTTGGAGAATTTTAAGCATTACTTTACTACTGTACTACAAAGTTTAAAATGTTTTCTCTGATTATTGTGTTTTTTTATGTATTATTTTTGTGAAAGTATTATAAACCTTTTATAGTACAGGACTGTGTAGCCTATTGAGTTAGTTGGGTATCTAGGCTAACTTTGTTGGGATATTGAGTCTGGATTTTGGAGGTCTGAGCAAGATGAACAAATTGGATTTGGGAGCATACTCTTGGAACAAGACTTATTCATATGTAGGGGACTCATTGTGATCCTACTCTTTTTACAATACATAAGAATGATAATGCATAAAGTCAACACCTACTATTGGAGCAGAGAAATGAGTGAGGTAATGAAAGTAATAAATGAATTAAGTAATTAAGCAATAGGCATTTGCAAAGACCAATCATGATAATGTACAATTATGTGCTGGTGAATATGATTAACTCAAACCTCTGCACCTGAGGTGAGAAGATATCTGCCAACAGATAAACCATTTAGAAATATCAGTATCTTTTCTTTTTTTCCCCCTACCTTTCTAGCTGTTTATTCCTTAATTGCCTTATCTTAAACACTGGATAGACTCAAAACATAGTCCTCAGGCCTTTTGTCTACATACTTGCACTCCTTGGTGACTTTCTCTAACCTCATGGCATTCCACACAATCTGGTGATGAATATTTCACAAATTCACCTTTTCCAGACCTCCAAAAACCAACTCAATATCCCTCTGCCTACCAGCTCTCTTTTTGGGTATCTAAAGGACTTTGAACACTTAACATGTTCACAAAATAGTTGCCAGCCTTTCCCTTGCCCACAAAATGTAAAAATAAAACCCACTTATTACTTCTAAGTAATTTGCATATACCTGAGTGCATCCACTTGTGTTGGTCTACATCCCTGAAGTTTAATCAGTCTCTTCTTTGACGACTTCACCCAACTGGATAGCCAATAATGTTTACTATCTACAGCATACATGGATATCCAAAATGAACTTATGGTTGCCGGGGGAGGGGATAGTCAGGGTCTTTGGGATGGTCATGTACACACTGCTATAGTTAAAATGGATAACCAACCAGGACCTACTTTATAGCACATGGAACTCTGCTCATTGTTATGTGGCACATGATGGGAGGGGGCTTGGGGGAGAATACATGTAAATGTATGGCTTAGTTGCTTCACTGTTCACCTGCTACTACAATATTGTTATCAGCAATACCCCCATATAAAATTTAAAAATTTAAAGTTTGGGAAGAAATTAAATGAAACTGATAAACTTAAAAAACAAAACAAAACACGTGCAGATCTTCACCTTTACTTCATCACCCAATTCCAACCACCATCATCCTTTGCCTGAATTAGCATAAGAGACACCTAATTGGTCTCCCTGTTTCTATGCTTGCCCCTGAGAATAGTATTCTCAGCAGCCAAAGGATCTTCTTAAAACAGAACACAGATTATGTCAATTCTTCTCTCAAAACTCTAACGTTTATTATTAATCTCACAATAAAGGTGAAATTTAAGACAATTATAGAAAATGTTTAAATTTTAAATTGAAGACAAATTTAAGACAATTACAGAAAATGCCTAACATTTTTAACATTTCAGCAAGGCCAGCTACTCATTTATGAGCTCCAGTCTTCCCAGGTGGTGATAGTGGTAAAGAACCTGCTTACCAATGCAGGAGATGTAATAGACATGGGTTCGATCCCTGGGTCAGGGAGATCGATCCCCTGGAGGAGAGCATGGCAACCCACTCCAGTATTCTTGCCTGGAGAATCCCATGGACAGAGGAGCCTGGTGGGCTACAGTCCACAGTGTTGCAGAGGCAGACATTACTGAAGCAACTCAGTACACACATATGCAGTACTAAATAAAAATGTACAGTAAAAAATTCCCTTGTTTAAAATCAGGAAAAATGTGGTCTTAAGCATACTGAAATATAAAACTTTTATATTTATTCCTCCATCAGCTTATGTTTTGTTAAAGTCATTTAAGTAAACAATAATTAACTTTTAAAATTTTTCTGTAAGTTTCATTATCCATATGGATGTTAGTTTTATTGCAAATATAAGAGCATGTGTCATATATATAACACTAAAATTAACAATAGATATTTTATAACTTCTATATTTGTGTATATTTCTTTCTTCCAGAACAGTTGAAGTACTGCAAAAACTGTTTATTTCACTTTTTGATAAGCTCCAATTTTACTAATATTCTCTACTTTCAGTTTATGGATGCAGATGGAAAGACAAAGAAACAGACCTATCATTTGTCCAATTTTTCCTTTCTGTCATCATTGTCATAGCAGTAGTTGGCTAATACAGGGAAATAAAATGAGTGAGAAAGATATGATAGAGTCATATGGTTGCTTTTTTTTTTTAAATAATACAACTGTCTTATTTCTGTATTTAAAATAAGTTTTAGTTTAAGAAGAAAGTTGGGTTCATCAAGACTGTCAGTGCCCCACTCATTAACTCACAGATATTTCACTCCTATCTCATGTTTGCTTTGAGTCTTGCTGAATACCCATGTTGTCCACTGATATTCTGTGTTTATGAGCGATTTGACTGCTGCACTGTGTGGAAGTGATTGCAAAAAGTCCTGTGAACATGAATGTTACTATTTCTCTTCTGCCCACATGCATGTTACAGTTCCCCATTAGATTTCACTTACAAAACACAAGTTTACCAACAAAATTGGTAAAAATTTCAAGATGGCAACAGCAAAGCATTAAACCCAGTAGAAAATTCTTGTGAGCATGGCATGCATGCTGTTACTTCAGTCGTGTCCAACTCTGTAACAATACGGACTGTAGCCTTCCAGGCTCCTCTGTCCATGGGGTTCTACAGGCAAGAATACTGGAGTGTGTTGCCATTTCCTCCTCCAGGGAATCTTCTTGACCGGGGAATCGAACCTGTGCCTCTTACTTCTGTGTTGGCAGGCAGGCCCTTTACACGAGCACGACCTGGGAAGCCCCGTGAGCGTGGGGTCCTATGTAACTAAGCAGGTCGCACCCCCATGAAGTGGACTGTTCAGGCTTCATCCTCCATGACTCCTCTCCTCATCCTTTATACTCTGTGTGAACAGCTTGGCTTCCTCACCACCCCTCAATGCGGCCAGCATGTTTTTGCCTGAGGGCCTATGCACTTGCTTTTCCTTTAGACATTTGCATGGCTTCTTCCCTTTCTCCTTCGGTCTTTACTGCAATATCACTTTCTGAGCCAGCTCCTTCCTGGGTGTCTTCCTTAAACTGCAGTTTCTTCACCCCAGAATATCTCATCCCATGATTCTCTATTTTTCTCCTTTAAAGAGCTTTTCTTTATGTGATATCTAGTATAGTACACTATGCATTTTATTTATTTATCTTGTTACATACCTCACCCACTGGAATGTAAGCTTTGTAAGGTGAGGGAGTTGTGTCTGTTTTGATATTTGCTTTTTCTCCAGGATCTATAATTATTAGTGGCAAATATAAGGTGTGCAATAAATATTTAATAAATGAAGTAATGTCTTGTACTTGGGCCAATGCTAAAGTGGAATTAAATCAAATAAACAACAGAAGCGATAGCCAGGAACAAAATAGGAGTGGGGATCCAACATTCAGCAACAGTAGGGATATTAAGCCAAAGACAGAGGTGGCCAGAATTAATGTGAGCCCTTAAATGGTACAGTCTATAGATACCAGCAAGTGGGATGTTCGCTTTGGACTCCATGCCTCAGAGGGTCCCAGTATGCTTTGCCATATCTTTGTGAAAACTTTCAAAGTCCTGTAGTATTCTGAATCCCAGCTCTCCATTTCAGGAGCGTGGACCCAGTTTTGGGAAATAGTCAAGTAAGATTTCCTTTATAAAATCTCTTTCATGAGACTGTGCAACAGTGGGCCAATGGAATGGTGCTTTTGTGACATTTTGGATATCTTATTCATTAAACAGGAAAAATTCAAGGTGGAGACTACCAATGGTCCAATGATGACCGTTGGGTTGGAGCTCCACACCTGTAAGTATTCTGTGATGGCTACTCCAGTCTACGTACTCCAAAGTGGGAAGAGTGGTGGCAGGCACCCCTTAGCTTGAACTCCCACAGCCAGTATTCAGGATGCTCACCTTCTCCTTTTATATACTCCATACCATATCTCAGGCAACAGTCCAAGGGTGCCCACACCCATCCCCCACAAGAGCTCTGAGACATCAGTGGACTATTGAAATCAGCGCTCTCTCTTTTGGATAATTGATGCTGTCATCCTGTTTCCTTCCAGGTTGATTTTTTTTTTTTTTTTTTGCCATGCTAGGTGAGATAGACACAGATACAACCACTCATCTTGTTCTTCCCATTGACTTCCCACAAGCTTTCTGCTGGTTGTGGCATATGGAAGAGTAATATACCATCGACATTAAAAAAGGTTAAATTCTAGAAACAACAATTATTGTTTAATTATAATAATAAAATAAAAGCCTAAATATTTTAAGAGAAGTCATGGTTGGATGATGTTTCATTCTACGTTTATGCTATAAAAGTTAAAGTAGTATTTTAACATGAACAGAATAAAATATTCACCTTTTTTTTTTTGCATTTATGGTCATTTTCAGTCAACCACAGTAGCAACCTTTGAGAGAGTCAGTCAGTAGAAATCAGCATTCCTAGGCAGCATGCTAGTTAATGCAGCATTGTAAGTAATGATGTAACTGCCTTTAAATAAATGGGATTAGGCAACTACAGAAGCACAGATATCTACCTTGTTTCAATACAAATAAGTTCTCAGTTGTCTTGGCACTGTGAGTAGTAAGATCATTGCTCTCTTTTATAGTGGAATAAGTTAATCAGAAAGAGTACAGTTAACAATAAAAACTGAGGTCACAAAGAGTCATGCTCCGTCATGACTAAGCACACACACACACACAACAATAAAACATGCTTCTTGGACTCATATGAAAAGAAACTGGTGCCTGAATACCATAAAGAATCTTTACATGCACTGATGCTTAGACAATAAACAAACATGTAATTTTGCATTCCAAACCTTCATCAATAAATATACTTCAGATAAGCTCATGAATTTTACAATCCACTTTAAATCAAACTGCTTATATAAACAGAGGTTGCAACAAAAAACTATTTGCCTGAAGATGCACACACACTAGAGGGTGGTCCCACTTTTGATATTCTCAGATTTAATGGATAATTTAATGGACTTCCCAGGAAAAGTGAGCTGGAGACACTGTTTCACGCTCAGGGTCCCCCAGGTGATGTCTAGGATAGACGATCTTAAGTTTTGAACAAGAAGGTAAGGCAGAAATATAACTTTGCCTCACCCTCTGTGTAACCTCAATCAAGTAATTTAAATTCTCTTTACTTTTTCTTACTTGTACATTAATTGGATCAGATTAATAGTAAGATTCTATGTAAGATTTCATTTCAATTATTTGCCTCTTCCTTGAACGGACTTTTTGCCTTCATTTCTTCAACTATATCCTGGGAATGGATGTCAACTATATTTCCTTAGAACATCATAAAACCCAGTTAACTAATAATTTGAACTCATGAGTTTCCTTTAGGAGCAGAGATTATTAAAGAACAACTTTGGAAAAAAAATTATTATATACAAGTTTTCCCCCCCAACATGTGGTTACTTCAAGTTGTAACTAAAAGAGAAGTTAATTCAGCTTGGTTTTAAATATCCATAAGAGGGTGCAAAGTCAACATCTAAAAAAGGAACCTATTAAAAACACATATAAAGGAAAATTGCAGTCAAGCAGCTACACCATCTGGGTCATATGAAAATGAGACGTAGTGATGAGTGTCTGCATGCTGATGGTGCTGCAGACCTAATCAACTCACTGTCTCTCCAAGCAGTCATGTGTACAGATTAATGAAGAGAGGTGACAGAATCGAACTTCCCGCTGACTTGTGGTGGATAAGCTATTTTGCTCCATCATTGCCTCAGCTTTGCTTACAGGATAGTAGATTCACTCTAGCATGTGCTTTTCTACTAATCGTTTTGACTAAATGAACCAAATCTTGTGGTAAAAGGTGCCAACAACATCTGGTAGCTCTAAATCAGAATCAGTGTGGATAAACTCAGTCATGCTGTCTTTTACTCCTAGATGATCACAAAGAAGCCTGCTGTCACTGATCCAACACAAGATGACCTGGCGTTACTACTTGGTCAGGAACATTTCTTACCGCTTTTAATGCTATTTTCTATTAATCTAGATTCAAGATTGTTTCTGAAGTCAATGGAACCATTTTTATTGTTTTCTTTTCTAATAGGTTTTTTGTAGTTTTAACCACTAAACTGTCTCAGACTCGGGCCGAGACTTTTACTAACAGTCATCTTTTACGCACAAGGCATGTTAAAATTAAAGCCATTAAATATATTCTGGAGCATAGGAATATTTTTTACCTTCAAATTTCTGCTTTCATTTGAAACTTTACTGAAACTTATTATCCTTAAAGTACAGAATCAAGTAAATATTTTAAAGGCTCAGACATATGAGTTTGAGGCCCCTGGCCCCTGGGTGGAACTTAGGTCTATAAAGCTAAACAAAAATTAGATATTCACTCAAACATAACTCATCCTTGCTGTCAGACTCAGCTACTTATTGATTCCTGAATATACTAAGGTACATTTGTGGAAACTGCAAAAAGACACATGAACTACAAACCGCATAGATTTCTCCAGGCTAAATAGCATCAGGGCTAGCACATAGCTTTTGGCAAACTAAGTCCAGACAAGAAATTAGTCTCCAATCCCTCTGAACCTTTGTACATGCATTTATTCAAAACGCAAAGACAGGCTGTTACCTGGTGAAAATTTATAAGATTTGTGAGGACTTGGGGCAAGAGGTAGATTAGAATTTTGTAGACAACACCTGAAATATTAATATATTTTTGTACATATATACATACATACATATATATACAAGGATATATATTCAAATATATAGATATTTAAATCCACAGTGAAAAAAAAATCAAAAAATGTTTCTCTACCTTGTCCAGTCGATCATCATGCAGATTTTCTCAGGAAATATAACTGTAGAATTAGAAAGACAATTAATCTTCATAAGAAATTAGTAAAGAAACACACATCGTACTGAGAGTCAAACTCAAATATATCATAATCTTTCAATACTTTTGCTCTTTTGTAGTAGCTAAAATTATTTTCCCTTTAGAGAAACTTTCCATGATATAAAATTTAGCATATTAAAAATGTTATTAAAAATTAACTCTACAATTGACTTATTTCAATCATATCCACACTCTGTTTTAGGAGCAGAATTTCTCATATTAACTGGATCTTCTAAATCATTAAGATAGTAGGAAGGAGCTGTAGTAAATTGCTCTATGATGAAGTTTTAAATAATTTACTATTACTGATGGTCCACAGTAAAAATTTTAAAAAAGCATTTTAAAATTCTATAAACATTTTGGTTATCCCTCTTTTCTTTATTATACATGCCTTGAGCTTCAATTTATTAAATCTTTCTTTATATTAGGTCAAGGTATACCAAGTCAAGAAGAAAGGAAAAAGAATTAAAGGAAAGTGAACTAAAGACTGGTTTCAGTATAACTTTGCTCTATCTCCCCTCCCAACCCCAAGTCCTTAGTGATTTAGATGTAACAATATCCGTTTTTAGAAATATTGATTCAGAATGTCTCTGCTTGCAATAAAACTTCATGTGTGTGAGTTTTCTTTTATTAATATATTTTGACCTCTTTTAAACTTCTATCACAAGACAAGTATGCCATTATTTCAAATTTCCCAAGCCAACTTTGAAAATAGATATACCTCATTCAAACCTTTCCCTTACACTTTTAAAATATGTTAGTAATACAGGCAGTGATTAACATTCTTCTAAGATGCTCTTGAAAATAGCCAAAATTATGTATTTTTTACTATTTAATATCTATTTTATTTACTCTCTTTGTATAGATAACCAAGAATTATATTGAAGTTCATATGCATTGCTCAAAGACATTTTTACTTTACTAATTAAGTTCAGTTCAGTTCAGTCGCTCAGTCGTGTCCGACTCTTCCCAACCCAATGAATCGCAGCACGCCAGGCCTCCCTGTCCATCACCAACTCCCTGAGTTCACCCAGACTCACGTCCATCGAGTCAGTGATGCCATCCAGCCATCTCATCCTCTGTCGTCCCCTTCTCCTCTTGCCCCCAATCCCTCCCAGCATCAGAGTCTTTTCCAATGAGTCAACTCTTCGCATGAGGTGGCCAAAGTACTGGAGTTTCAGCTTTAACATCATTCCTTCCAAAGAAATCCCA
>NW_011495050.1:7665530-7677303 GCF_000754665.1 Bison bison bison
TTTCCAATGAGTCAACTCTTCGCATGAGGTGGCCAAAGTACTGGAGTTTCAGCTTTAACATCATTCCTTCCAAAGAAGTCCCAGGGCTGATCTCCTTCAGAATGGACTGGTTGGATCTCCTTGCAGTCCAAGGGGTTCTCAAGAGTCTTCTCCAACACCACAATTCAAAAGCATCAATTCTTCGGCACTCAGCCTTCTTTACAGTCCAACTCTCACATCCATACATGACCACAGGCAAACCCATAGCCTTGACTAGATGGACCTTTGTTGGCAAAGTAATGTCTCTGCTTTTGAATATGCTATCTAGGTTAATTTACTAATTAAGTAAATACCCACAAATAATAAGTGGTATCACCTTAGTGCTTCAAGTTCATTCTTAATGTATCAGTACTAAGACATTGCACCAGTGAAGACATTTATAGAAAGTTGCAATTATTATAATTTTGTTCATTGTAATTTATTTATTGCATTTATTTACTTTAATTAATACTATAGTGTTAATACGTTCAGACTACCAGTGGCTCAGCAGGAAAGCAACCACCTGCCAATGCAGGAAATGGAAGAGCCAGTTCTGTCCCTGGGTGGGAAAGGTCCCCTGGGGAAGGAAGTGGCAACCCACTCCAGTATTCTTGCCTGGGAAATTCCATGGAGACAGGAGCCTGGTGGGCTACAGATCATGGGGTCACAAAAGACTCAGACACAACTTATAGACTAAACAGCAACAACAAATTAATGTTGATCTATTCACTTTCCAATTTATTTAGTCAAACAATTAGCATTTGATATTCATTGTTCCTCAGATGCTGATCTGTTTCCTGAGAATTAAGATTTTGCTCCCAAAGAGTTTACAATATTGTGGATGTCAGAATCTCTTAAAGCTATGACTATAAAATTATGAAATAAGAATAAACATAGGAAAGCAATCAAGGTGTTGTAAAGTGAAGTCACGGTTCTACCTGACCCAAGATATATAGAGACATTCTTTAAGTTTCTAGAATAAAATGAATTCTTTGTTGTTACTTATAACTTTTTTTCCTCTTTCTTCCTTCTTATTCCTTTTATAAACTAAATTGTTGCTAACTAAGCATATGTGAAATTGTTATGACATAAGATAGCTTGTTCATAGGCTACTAGATTGAAATGAAATTTATCTGGTTACGTTAATCTGAGTGGGCTCTACCTTGGGAATTGCAAAGACTCAGTTTGTAGAAAACTTGCAGATCAGTTGACCATAGATGCATGAATATAGTTCTGTGCACTCTACTCTGTTCCATTGGTTTATAAATTTATGTCTGTACCATAGTGTTTTAATTTTTATATCTTTGTAATATAATTTGAAAACAGAAAGTAAGATGTCTCGGGTATTGTTATTCTTTTCTAAGATGGTATTGACTCTTTGGGGTCTTTCATGATTCCATAAGAATTTTAGGATTGATTTTCTATTTCTGTGAAAAATGTTATTGGGATTTTGATAGAACTTATAGTGAATTTGTAGATTACTTTGGGTAGTATGGACATTTTGTTATTGTTGTTCAGTTGCTAAGTCATGTCTTACTCTTTTGAAACCCTATGGACTGTAGCCTGCCAGACTTCTCTGTCCATGGGGCTTCCTAGGCAAGAATACAGATGTGGGTTGTCATGCCCTCCTCCAGGGGATCTTCCCAACCCAGGGATCAAACACCAGTCTCCTGCTTGGCAGGTGGATACTTTACCACTGAACCACTTGGGATATTAATTATTTCAATCCATCAACACAAAATATCATTCTGTTTTTGTAACAACATGGAGGAAACTGGAGGGTATTATGCTAAGGATAGCAGAAATAAAGCAGAAACAGAAAGTCGAATACTAGTAGATGGCATTTATATGTGGAATTGAAAATAGTCATATAGATCCTCTCACAGAGGCAGAGAGTTAGAATAGTGGGTACCAGGAGCTGGGGAGAGGCAGGGGAAATGGAAAGATGACAGTTAAAGGGTGCAAAGTTTCCATTTTATAAGAATTCTGGAAATTGACTATAAGGTTTATAGCTATATGTATTGTGCACTTAAAATTTACTAAGAGTGTAAATCTTAAATAATACTAATACCAATAAAGGGGGGAGGGGAAACTGTAGGAAGTGATGGATATGTTTATGTTCTTAATAGGTGATGATTTTATGGGTGTAGACTTATCTTCAAACTCAACAAATTATACACAATTCAAACATATAGTTAAAAAAAAAAAGAAAAGCAAGAAAACCTGATAAATCATTGCTTTCAATTTTACTGATTTTCATAACTCTTCTGATAACTTGAATCCTGGGTATGTACTCTGATTTCAAACTTTAAGCATCTTTCCCCATAATTATATTCAGTAGTGTCTGCCTGTCTCTCTCTCTTAAATCAAAGCAGTTTATTGTTTCTACCACCTGAAGCACATTTTAAAACAGCAATCGAGGAGAACATAATATGTATAATGGCACACTTATGGTTTACTTGGAGTAGTTCATAATGAGTATAATTTAGGCACAAAGTGTCTAGTGTTGAAAAAAGCATCATTATTTCAATCAGATCTACACAATTAAGTAAAAATGCATAGGTATGCACAGAAAGATATGCTAGTTTCACCTTCATATGCCAAACCCATTCCAATCGTATGTCCTTGGTAATGTTCAGCAGCCAACTATAATATATTCACAAGATGTTATTACTTGCAAGTTTTAGATTTGCAAAAATTAGCTTCAATATTTATATCAAACTTATTGGTGCTTTTTAAGATATATCAGTTAGTGCTGGTTTCAAAATATAAAAATAAGTTTAAAAAGAAACAGAAAATTTTTAAAAAATTCTGTTCTAAAATAATACCAAGTTATGAAAAAAACAAAATTTTAAATAAAAATATATACTTCAGTGATATAAACATATGTTGGCTTGGTGGATATAAAATTATACTACAACAATATTTTAGTGAATTAAAATATAATACATTTGATATCTGGGCTTCCCAGGTGGCTAAGTGGTAAAGAAACTGCCTGCCAATGCAGGAGATTACAAGTTTGATCCCTGGGTCTGGAAGATCCCATGGGGAAGGAAATGACAACTCACTTCAGTAGTCTTGCCTGGGAAAACCCCATGGACAGAGAAGCCTGACAGGATACAGTTCATAGGGTCACAAAAGAGTCGGATACAACTTAGTGACTAAACAACAACAAAAACATTTGATATCTATGTACAAAAATTGTGCTTTATGTCGCTATTGTTATCCTTCAGTGAATTCGACAATAAAGATTAATGGATAAATAAATACTTAAGTAATGGATATGAATTTTATTTTAATATTTTAAAAGTATTAATCTGTAAATTGTGTCCAACTCTTTGTGACTCCATGGATTGTAGCCTTTAGGCTACTCTGTCCATAGAATTCTCCTTGCAAGAATACTGGAGTGGGTAGCCATTTCCTTCTCCAGGGGATCTTTCCAACCCAGGATCAAACCCAGGTCTCCCTCCTTGCAGGCAGATTCTTTACTGTCTGAGCCACCATGCTAATCATAAATTCTAAATAACAAAAGTAAATGATCATATTCTTTAGATCATTGTATTAAGAAGTAGTATGTAAAAATCAGATATATTCATTATCATTAGGGTAATAAATATTAGAGTAAATATTATGATTGCCTTATTTGTAGACTTGGTAAAATATTGAAGTAATCATAGAGAAATAGCATTATTGAGTGCTTGTTCTGTCCTGTAAAAGTAGTAATACATCATATCACATTATTCTCATAATATTGCTATAATTTACAAATATGTGAAACTGATAATTAACTTCAACCACTTGAGATTAAATAACTTGCCTAGACCCCCAAATCAGACAGTGACAATATATAAAGACAGTGAAATTTGTAAAGGACGTGTCACTGTCTTTATATATTTATAAATTCTAAATAGCAAAAGTTAAGTGATCATATTCTGTACCCTATCTCTATTCTATAATGTAAGATCACTTACATATATACTCCATATTACATATGCCTTTTGTGATCCGCTTACCTCTTATTTACTTCCTAAAATATATTGTAGTATGAGTTCCCTTTTTAAAAGTTAATTTTAACAAATACATATGAATGAAAAGATCGTGTTATACTGAATTTGTAACTCATGATGCCTTTTAGCACACCATCATTTTTCAGATTTAAAATACATTTATAAAATCTGGTCCTAATACAGAGTGACTGAACTTGATATTTCTGAGTGCCTTTTCAATTTTGCAAGGACCATGTGTCTGTAATTGACGATGGTTGCCACTGGATGGTAATCTTATCATTACAGTCAGCAAATACTTTTCAGATATATTAAAAGAAAAGCTAAAGAACAAAATCCTTTATTATTAAATTATTTGCTGTAAAACATAGAAACATGAACAGAATGTATAGTAATCTATCCTATTATGAAGTGCTTAATTTGCCACTGTGTGAAATTCATTGAACATGTTCTCTCATTAATCATCACAAATAAATATGAAATAAATGCTAATATCATCAAGTAATAAATGTAGAGCCTACTATAAATTAAGGAGCCAGAATAGTAATATAAACATTCTAATCAAAGATCAAGATTACCTAAGTGTCTGTACATGAGATACTAGTTAACTAACTTAGTTATCAGTTCAGTTCAGTTCACTTGCTCAGTCATGTCAGACTCTTTGCAAAAACATTTAATAGAATTCAAGGTAGCCATTTAAATTAAGGACACTGTATAAAACTGATAATAAATTTGAAGATGTATTTAAGTGAAAATAGTGCAAAGTAGAAGAGTATGCTTGATGTGTAAGTATAACCTACTACATTTATAAAAATAAAATATTCTAATCAAAAGCTCAGATGTGGAATATGCATATTTAATTATATTAACTATATTTAATAGTAATCCTTGAAATTTATTAAGAGAGTAGATTTCAAGTGTTTTTTCCACATGGACAAAAAAAAACTCTGTATGAGGTGATGGACATATTAATTAGCTTGATGGAGATAATCAATTCACAGTGTACATTTATGTCAAAATATCACTTTGTACAACTTAAATATGTGTGTTAGTCACTCCGCTGTGTCCAGCTCTTTGCAACTCCATGAACTGTAGCCCAGCAGGCTCCTCTGTCCATGGGATTTCCCAGGCAAGAATACTGGAGTGTATTGTCATTTCCTTCTCCAGGAGATCTTCCCGACTCAGGGGTCTAACCCAGATCTCCTGCACTGCAGGCAGATTCTTTACTGTCTGAGCCACCAGGGAAGCCCCTACAAATGAAATATATACAGTTTTATTTGTCAATAATTTCCTAATAAAGTATGTGCAAAGAAATGGCTAGAAATCACTTAGGTATTTGAAACTTGACTTTATTCAGTTATGATACTAGGTCTCAAATTTATTTGACACACATTATATCACTGCAGGTGGTGATTACAGCCATGAAATTAAAAGACGCTTACTCCTTGGAAGGAAAGTTATGACCAACCTAGATAGCATATTCAAAAACAGAGACATTACTTTGCCAACAAAGGTCCATCTAGTCAAGGCTATGGTTTTTTCTTTGGTCATGTATGGATGTGAGAGTTGGACTGTGAAGAAGGCTGAGTGCTAAAGAATTGATGCTTTTGAACTGTGGTGTTGGAGAAGACTCTCGAGAGTTCCTTGGACTGCAAGGAGATCCAACCAGTCCATTCTGAAGGAGATCGGCCCTGGGATTTCTTTGGAAGGAATGATGTTAAAGCTGAAACTCCAGTACTTTGGCCACCTCATGCGAAGAGTTGACTCATTGGAAAAGACTCTGATGCTGGGAGGGATTGGAGGCAGGAGGAGAAGGGGACAACAGAGGATGAGATGGCTGGATGGCATCACTGACTCGATGGACATGAGCGTGAGTGAACTCCGGGAGTTGGTGATGGACAGGGAGGCCTGGCGTGCTGCGATTCATGGGGTCGCAAAGAGTCAGACACGACTGAGCGACTGAACTGAACTGAAAGTCTTATATTCAATAGCTAGTTCTAATCTGTGTGTGGGCAACTGTATAGTCAGTAAAGAGTCACAGTTCAGTTTTCAGATAAGTGCATGCATATTGCATTTCAATATCTAAAAATGGGAAAAGAAGCATCCTGTGTGAAAAATCCTTAACCCATTTCAAGGAATCTTTTCCAAAAGATATAAAATAAAATGTCTAAGCAATAATATCATTGCATTAGTTTTCTAAATATCTATATAAAAGAAGAGTTCGTTATGAGAAAGTTGAATGGTAGAACACTGTACACTAGGGTATTTTCATAGTTGAGGAATGGAAAACAGTTTGAAAACATGGAATGTGACTGGAGTTTTTGATGGCAGAAATCATGACATGAGTTGAGGTCTAAGAAACGGGCAGAGGCAGGCCACAATTCAGCCCTAAAGGCCACATTAAAGAGTTTGGATTTTCCTCTCTGTGATATGGGAAAAAAAAAAGGAAGAAAGTTTTTAAAATCCAAACATCAGAGAACTCTGAATGTCAATTTCAGAGTTTACTTCCATTTTCAAAAACTTTGCATCAAAAGAGAAGTAAATGAATAATGTAAAAAGACAATCTTTCTAATTATCCTTCCTAAGCATATTTTGCTCTCATTCAATCCAGTAATAATTTACCGTGTTTTCTTTAGTGTAAAGGATTTTGATAAGATACTTTTTAAAACTGTCATGGCAAAACAAATGGAACTGAATTTAATATCACAATTTTCATTATTTTAAATAAATTATAGGTAGTTATGGAAAAATCTGCAAACAGGTGTTTTAAACATCTTCTCTTTGGTTAAGGTATTGCCAGTTCTCTTTCTTAGTTTTCATTTTAAAGTTTCCGCAACATTTACATCTACTTTATTTGATGGACATTCATTTGTGGGTGATAAAAAGTACTAATGCCACCTCCATCCAAAATAAAAATCAAAATAAAGTTCTTATTTACTTTGTATTGACTGACAAAGACTGCTTTGGAGTTTAGCCATTGGCTTATAACCTTGGGGAAAAAGAGTTTGCCTTGAATTAAAGCTGAGAAAGAGTAGCCCATCAAAGTATCCATCTTGGAGACTATTAAACTGAGGTGGATGAGGAATATACTTTTACTAATATTTCTTTTTGCAATCTAGGCATGATAAAATGAACTTTCCGCAAAAAACTTTAGGCGGGAAAAATTCTAAAGTACAATTGGACTGAAACAAAATATTTAAAAGTTGGTAGTAAAAAAAACAGAATTATAATAGATGAGATTTAGATTACAAAAACACTTTGGAAATTAATGATAATTTATTGTAAATGTGAATACATGCATGGCTGTGAATATATGTATTCTAGATACTTAGGAAAACTTCTTTTACTTGAGTCCAAACAGTAATATCCAGGAGAGAATTTTTCTCAAATTGTTAATACAGCCAAATATAGAAACCATCTAAATATTCAACAGGAGGGATAAGAGTAAGAAAGCTGCAATATAGTGAAAAGGAATATTGTATTTCAATTAAAAATAATTAACCAGAAATCTATACATCAACATGCATAAATTTCAAGAAGAGAAATGCTGGGCAATGAAGGCAAATGTGTATTAATATCCATGTATTTAATGTAGTTCTTAAATAATAATTAATATATGATAGATATTTAGAAAAGTGTAAGAGTTGTAATTGACACAATAGTGTAAATATTCATATTTCATTTTACTTCTTAAGCTGATTGGTAGATTCAGAGCATTTGTTTTATTAACCTGTTACATTTTTGTCTCCAAATTTTATAATAATTCCAAAGATATCATTTGCAGGACACAATAATACATGATAAAACATGTGTATTTATTGTAATCTATTTATGATGAAAATCTAATGCTTTAAAAAATGCTTAGAGACTTTCTTGGTGGTCCAGTAGTTGAATCTGCCTGAAAATGGAAGGGACACAGAATCCATCCCTAAGCCTGTGTGCCGCCACTCCCAAGCCTGTATACCCCGAAGCCTGTGCTCCACCAGGAGAAGCCACTGCAGTGAGAAGCCCATGCCCCACAACTAGAGCATAGCCCGCACTCACAGGCTAAAGAGAGAAAGAAAGCCTACACACAGAAATGAGGACCCAGGACAGCCAAAACTAAATTAAAAAAAAAAAATAAATAAATGTTCAGTAACGTTATGCCATGTACTTGCGGTTTATTAAAAAAAAAAATTTGCCGTTTATACAATTTGGTACAGAAAAAATAGCAAAACAGGATTTCTCTTGCTAAATATAATTCAATAAAATTATTTTCAAAATAGGCATTGATTTATTCTTCCTTTGATTATATATTTAATAAGTGGCTAACTATACATATAATAAATATACCAAGAGCTAACATTTATTGAGTCTCATGAGGCCATTTCCTGGGTCAAAATTTTACTCAACACTGTATCTCAGATACAGAGTATATCAATATGCTTACTGTTCCTCTAAACCTCTCCTCGTTGCAGAAAGAGTAATAATTCAATGATGACTTGAATTTTTATTACAGGCTAATCTGATCATGTAAGCAGTCCAGTCAGGTAGTTACCTTTGTGTTCTATGAACCAGAGGTTCAGTGTCTCGGGTTCAGTCTCTCAGAGTGTGCGTGTGTCTGTGTATTGTATATGCAATGTGGATTATGCAATTCCAAGATGGGAGGAAAGCATTTTCTTGAACAAGGCATCTATTACCTCAAATTAGTCCCCATAATCCTGCCTTTATAAACACGGGACTGTGTGCTCTGCTGACATCGATGGAAGGAATCTGAAACTGTGGTTGAAAGGTTTATGGTCTGGTCTGGTTTGCACAGGACCTCTTGGCAGTCCCTGGTGGACTCTTCTGGCTGTGGCTCACAGGAGGTTCGTTTGCCAGGGTTTGGCACAGAAATATCCCTTCCTTGTAAAGGTGGTTCCAGTCTAATAAACTTTTAGCCAAATATCAGTGATACCAAAGAACACAACAGAGTAAAAACTGCCTAGCCTCTGATCTGAAGGAGCCACTCCCCTAAATACAAAGTTAGGAAACATTTGTCTTTACTCTCTAGGCTTTCTGTCTTTTCTTTACCACTGTCTTCTGAGTCAGAAGAAAAGTGGATTGTTATTTTAAAATTATTAACATTACTAATTGTTGCTATTATTTTCTTTTGAGAAAAAGAAATGTAAATGTCTGATTCCTCTGTTTCAAGTATAATTTTAGCCTCATTCTCTTTTGTCCTTTGTTTCTAGATAAGATCCATTTAGAAAGCCAGTCATTAATTTACCTCTGCTTCCTGACAGCGTCCAATCCAAGGGAAAGCCCTGTTCCCTTAAGTCCTTCCAAAGTCACCTAACAAAAGCCCAGATCCTATAATTCTACAGCTCTGTCACTGAAACACCCCCAAAGTACCCAATGTATGCATTCTCCCTTGTCATGATGAGTCAAGTCCAACTTGTTCAACTACAACTAATTTCTGGTTAAAGGGCACTTTGCATATGCCATTCAAGGTATAATATTCAGAGTTAAAAACATAACTTCTCATACAAATATAGAATAAATCACCATAAAATATTTTGCTCAATCCATTAATAATATAATTATAGATGATAAAGTTGATCAAAAAGAAAACATTTTGAGAAACTGGCTCTTCATGCTCATTTTGTGAAAAAAAGTGTTAAAAGAATAGTTAGAAACAAAACTGGTTCTATAGAGAGTTTAGAGCAAAGAAAAGAAAAATAACACTGGTGGTATCTTTTCTACTTAACAAAAATCTATAAGTGACATAAACTTAGTTTATTCAAATGTTAAATCACAAAATCATTTACCCTCAAGATTTTCTAGAATATGAAGTAATTCTCAGATGAGCTTGCTAAATCTTTTCTTAAGTAACATTGATACAACACGCTGTATTTTTAATGATTTTCACATTTTAGATAGTTTTTTTTTTTTTCCTTGACAAGCATATCTTCCTAAAACTTAGAGCATGCACAGCTACCACAGCCCAAAGGGGAAATGTTCCTTATGATAGATAAACTATGCATAGGTTATCCAGACATGGTGGAGAGAAAAATATTAAAATTTTAGAAAATTATCTTTCAAGACAAATAAGGTGTTTTGCAGTCAACAGTCCTGTCACATACCTATGCTGCATGTTTGCAATCTGAATATTCTTGAATGTGTCTGTTTGCATTCCACAGGTAACAAGTCCTACTCTAAAACTAGGTAGAGTAAGAAGAATGAAAATAATAATTTCCTCATTGTTAGCTCATTTCTTCTCTCTAAAAGTTTAGTTAAAGGACATTTTAATATTAAAACAAGGGCAAATTGTTTTGGTTATTTTTTTTCTTACAAACACAGGTAAAATAATATTTGTTAATTTTTAGACATTTTTTTTGGTAGACCATTTATAAAGTCTTTACTGAATTTTTACATGTATTATGTTTTGTTTTTTTCATCACAAAGCATGTGGGATCTTAACTTCCCCACCAGAGATCTAACCTGTACCCCCTACATTGGAAGGATAAGACTTAAAAAATAATTTTCATTACCAATTTGTCTCTTGAAAAATAAAGTTGATTTTATGGGTCACAGTAGATAAATTTTCTTTCATGGAACATGAAAGACTTAGTTTCCCTAAGTCCCTGTTTCGATAGATTATTCTGGCACATACCAGGCAACTAAATGCAACCAAACTTTTTTTATTTGGGGGATATTAGTTTGGAATGTATCATCATTTATATAGGAAATGAGTTAAAACTTTTCTTTGGTTCTGATATTGAAAAGATAAATATGTGCCTATATCCCTAAACACTGCTTAATACAGGAAAACATTTTTTAAAGAAAAAGCAGAACTGTAATCAAATTCAAAGACTTTATAAATGGTATACATCAAAAAATGTTTCAAAAATTAACAAATATCATTTTACTTATGTTTTTAAGGAAAAAATATCCAAAACATATGTACTGAAGGACTATGTTAAGAATCAAATCTGATTCATAGCAACTCTCTAATCAATGGTGGAGTAAAAGTTGTTTCTCGTTCTTTGGTGGCATAAATTACTGTGACCTTAACTGTAGTAGCACTAATTAATTATATTTCATCCCTGCATACCACTGAATTTTCAGTGGCATAGACAGTCAGCATAGACAGCAATTCTATAACAAGATAACCTTGCCTAATAAGTTCAATTTCCTCCAAGTGATGTTGTGCTGATGTATATATACTTATTAATGAAATAAGCTTATGCTTGCAGACTTCCCTAGTAACTCAGGTAAAGCATCTGCCTGCAATGCAAGAGACCTGGGTTTGATCCTTGAGTTGGGAAGATCCCTTGGAGTATGAAATGACTATCCATTCCAGTATTCATGCTTGCAGTTTACTGACTTGAAGGATGCATTCACTCAAAAAAGTTTAATAAATCACTGAAGAATTAAATACTGGTAGATATTTGATCGATTTGAGATTTTAGAATTTGTAGTCACAAGCTCTTTTCATTGAAAGGCAGTGAATTCAAAGTGAATGAATATTGTTCCAGTACTGCCTTCACAGAGTATCACCACCTACTTCAGTAAGTCACTATTTCCTTATACAAATCTAATGTTAAATGTAATTAAAAAATTATTTCCATGTTAGATATAAAAGCAAAGATGAAGGTACTAATCACAAGTGCTAATGTTACAATTGTGCTAATATTGTACAAAGTGAATATATCTTATGGCTTTATGTATTTAGCTTACAAGCTTTAAGTTGCTCTGTGAGGTATCCTGATAAAAATCTTTACACCTTT
>NW_011495050.1:7677403-7707991 GCF_000754665.1 Bison bison bison
TATTTTTTTTTTTTTTTTTTTTTAAATTCTAGGCTCTATAGTTTTCCAGTGGTTAGAGTCATACATAAACTCTTGAGCATCAACAGGATCTGTAAGCTTATTAACCAATTTACTACAAATTATAGAGGGGCTAATTTCTGATAGTTCCTGTGTTAGGAGCTGGGATTGCAGAGATGAATCAATTTTCTGTCCTTATTGGATGCAGTCTGTTTAAGACAAGGATTAAATGAAGACTAATAACTACTTAGTGTGAAAAGCATTAGATACATGTTGGCAACTAGAAGAAACTTAACCCTGACTTGAGTGAAGAGAAAAAGTATTCCTAAAAGACCCAGCTCAGTGTTTGTTTT
The DNA here is from genome assembly GCF_000754665.1 of Bison bison bison. Taxonomy (NCBI): domain Eukaryota; kingdom Metazoa; phylum Chordata; class Mammalia; order Artiodactyla; family Bovidae; genus Bison; species Bison bison. Next base: position 7,677,754 of record NW_011495050.1, read on the forward strand.
CTAACTCCCGCTACATCAAGACAAAAATACAAAATTACCCACTTTGTAGTAGAGTTTATAAATTCCCTTTCAACATTTTCATAATACTTTGATCTTAAATTCAACTGTGGCTAGGTTGATCATACAAATTACTGTGTAAACGGTTTAAATTTTTTCAAACAATAACTGCAAATGACAATTAGTCTAAAACAGAGCAAAGCACGATGTATGGTCACTCTAATTTTAGCAGACACCACACAGCAGGACAAATGACTGGCTGACTTGCTTTTCCTATTAGTCAGTAATCCTCTTGTCTTCCTGGCATATATTGCATTTAATCAATATTTGTATCTGAACATTTAGCACACAGCTGTTTCTCAATAAATATTTTTGAATGAATGCATATAAAAAGTCTTACAGTATATATAATGTATGATGAGTTGCTTTTATGCACATATATATTAATAAAAATTGAGGAAAGGCCAGCAAGAATATTGGAATGTCAAATAGTTAGAAATCTAGGGGTTTTAAGGAACCTTTCTAGCTATTCATTGAATAACTTTGCATATTTGCTGTGATATGGGAGCCTGATGCGCTGCCATCTATGGGGTCGCACAGAGTCTGACACGACTGAAGCGACTTAGCAGCAGCAGCAGCAGCAGCAGCTACCAAATTGGGTTCTCCAGGTGGCGCTAGTGGGAAAGAACCTGCCTACCAATGCAGGAGATATGAAAAACAGGGGTTCGATCTCTGGATTCGGAAGATCCCTTGGATTAGGAAATGGCAACCCACTCCATTATTCTTGCCTGTAGACTCCCATGGACAGATGAGTCTGGTGGGCTACAGTCCACAGCATCACAGAGTTGGCCACAACTGAAGCGGCTTAGCATGCATGCATGCTGCCAAACTATGCTGTACCTATAGAAAACTGCAAAAATCTAAAACTGATACTCCAAGAACCAGAACTTAAATTGAGAGATAATTAGCTGCATTTCATGGGACCCACCCTTTCTACTTACTTCCAATAACGACCCTCCCTACTCTATGATAAATAATGTTCTGACTTTTAACACCTTGATTAGTTTTTCTGTTTGCTACTACATATAAATCATAAATAATGTTTGCTACTTCATTAAATCATAGTGTATGTATTCTTTGGCATAGGATTGTTTCTCTCAATGCTTTTTTTTGTTTTAATTGGACATTTCTACCAAATCTGAACAGCCTGCATACACTACAATTAAGTAATCAATACACATACATGTATGTTCAGCACACACACTTTTCACCAAAGCCCAAAGATCCGAACAAAACTATTGAAGAGCACTATTTATAACTGTCTCAAACTTGAAATAAACTAAACTTCTATCAGTAGTAGGACTAAATTATTTATATATTCTCATAAAAGGAAATGCCGTAAGAAATGAGAAACCACATGCAACAATATGGATTTCTCATAATATTGAGAGGAATACTCTTATTTCTCTTTAACATTCATCATTGGTGACTTACAATTATTATTAATCACAAGTTTAAAAAATTAAGACAAAATACGCTATTCAACTAACCCATTCAAGGGGCCACTAACATATACCCTATGGTTGAATTTCATACAAATACACCATTTCCTAGTAGCCACTGAAAGTAAAATACCTTTTTGAAACTATATGTGAAAACTAAAAACTAAAACAAACTAGTAAGTACAATTAAAAAAGAAAATGGTATGGAGAACAAACAGTGGTTACTGGGGAGGAGAGGGAAGGAGCTGGGGGCAAGATACAGTAGGGTCTAAGAGGGTACAAACTACTATGTATAAAATAAATAAGCTATAAAGATATATTATGCAGCACAGGGAATATAGCCAATATTTTATAATAATTATAAATGTAGCATAACCTTAAAATTGTGAACCATTATGTTGAACACCTGAAACATGTAATATTGTACATCAACTATACTTTAAAAAAAGTAAAATAGCCTTTCAAAATAGCTCAGTTCAGGCTGTTTGCTCTAAATAGACAGAAAGAAATTATAGATCCATAGGTTAATAAATAACATTTTACCAGGTAGATATAATTTATACAAAATCCCATAGCTTTCTATACAGTGTAAACTATTCTTTGTAAACACTGAAATCAATACCATATCTATTAACTACATATGTAGACATGTCTCATCCATTATAAAGTTATAATTCTTATATTACTTTCTGCTTCTAGTGAAATGAAAATTAAAGATAATCATTAGAAATAGCTTTATAATTTATAAAACAATGAGATTTTTACCATAATTGCATAATAATTTAAGGACATCTATTTACTTAGAGAAATATACAAAAGAAGCTGTAGCTTCACATAAATTTTAAGAAAATTAATGGTTATGAGAGGTTTCGTTGAAAACAGCACATTAGAACATTTGGATTTGTTACATACATTTTAAGACAACTCATGGAGATTTTGCCCTTACAACAAATTGCTACAAAATTAAAATTCATTTGTATCAGTTTTTAACTGAAGAAATAAAATATACCTGCCCAAGTAGCAATAGGTTTTCCAAATGATTAAAATGCCATTGTGTGTGTGTGTGGGGGGGGAGATCAATTACTGTGATAAATATTGAACAAGCTTCCCTGGTGGCTCAGATGGTAATGAGTCTGCCTGCAATGCAGGAAATCTGAGTTTGATCCCTGGGTAGGGAAGATACCCTGGAAAAGGGACTGGCTACACACTCCAGTATTCTTGCCTGGGAAATTCCATGGACAGAGCCTGGCAGACTACAGTCTGTGGGGTCATAAAAGTCAGACAGGACTGGGTGACTAACATTTTCACTTTTTTCATGGTGAGCCAGGGCAATAAACGGGAAAACAGTGGAAACAGTGACAGACTTTATTTTGGGGGCCTCCAAAATCACTACAGTTGGTGACTGCAGTCATGAAATTAAAAGACACTTGCTCCTTGGAAGAAAAGCTATGACTAACCTAGACAGCATATTAAAAAGCAGAGACATTACTTTGCCAACAAAGGTCTGTCTAGTCAAAGCTGTGGTTTTTCCAGTAGTCATGTATGGATGTGAAAGTTGGACGATAAAGAAAGCTGAGCACCAAAGAATTGACGCTTTTGAACTGTAGTGTTGGAGGACTCTTGAGAGTCCCCTGGACTGCAAGGAGATCCAACCAGTCCATTCTGAAGGAGATCAGTCCTGAGTGTTCATTGGAAGGACTGATGCTGAAGCTGAAACTCCAATACTTTGGCCACCTGATGCGAAGAGCTGACTCATTTGAAGAGATCCTGATGCTGGGAAAGAGTGAAGGTGGGAGGAGAAGGGGATGACAGAGGATGAGATGGCTGGATGGCATTACTGGCTCAATGGACATGAATTTGGGTGAACTCTGGGAGTTGATGATGGATAGGGAGGCCTGGCGTGCTGCATTCCAGGGGTCACAAAGAGTTGGACACGACTGAGCAACTGAACTGAACTGAACTGAGCCAGGGCAATGTATTTGGAATGTATTATGAAGGACTATCTTTTACAACCCTTTAAATAAATTTTAAAACTACAGAGGATATTTTGGCAATAAACATGAATGCTGTTTTCAAAAGCAAATGCATTGTCTCAAGGATCTCACAAATATTACCAGAACATTATTGCAAAAAGGATGCATTTATATGTAATTTAAGAAATGTAAAATAAGTGAGATAAAGAGTCTATGGCAGTGACAATTCCTACAGTATTTTTAAAAAGTGAATTATTTGAACACAAATAAACCTCAATCAAATGTTTCTCACAGGATAATAATCAGCGATATGCATCCTATGTAAAATCAGGAAAAATGCTGACACAGAACATATATGGTCTAGAAATGCCTTGAATGTAAAAGTCACAAATATCCTCAAACATAAATGCTAATGAAAAATGCTCTGGGAACAAACCATTGCACATGACTTAATCAATTGTAAATGGCATTTTGGCAAAAGCAATTTTTATACACAAAATTCTTGTTTAGAGTAGAAAGTAGATAGAAAATAACACAGAAACCTCAAGTAGAAAGGAATTCTGCCTTTACTTCTTCTTCTTCCTCCTACTTCCTCATAATCATTTTCATTTTGTAATGAATGCTATACAACTTTGTCTATGACCACATAAAAATACAGTTAAATCACATGTTTGGGAACCTAGAAGATCCTACCACCAGCTTGCTTGTTCAAACACTTACTGAGTTCAACTATGAAAGGGAATGTGAAATCTGGTAATGAAAGTATTAAAAGAAATACTTTCAGTGTCTAGGCTATAATGTTATGTTGAATGAGTATATTATTTTTTTTTTAAATATTAAGGGCTCTGATAAATGTTGGCTTCCCTGTGGCTCAGATGATAAAGATTCTACTTGCAATGCAGGAGACCTCAGTTCAGTCCGTGTCAGGAAGATCCCCTGGAGAATGGCGTGGCTACCCACTCCAGTGGGCTTCCCTGATAGCTCAGCTGGTAAAGACTCTACCTGCAATGTAGGAGACCCTGGTTTGATTCCTGGGTCAGGAAGATTTCCTGGAGAAGGTATATTCTTGCCTGGTCAGAGGAGCCTGGCAAGTCCATGGGGTCGCAAAGAGTTGGACAGACTGAGCGACTTACACCTTCAGTTTTACTGGTAAGTGTGGTGTTAGGATACAGTCTTAACACAGTAACACACACACACACACAAATAACTGGCCATTCTCTCTGAGAATGTTGAGAAAATATAATAGGAAAAGTTATATGTGGGAATTTACAAGGTGCACTTCTTCCAAAATGTATATAAGCAAAAAAGAATAGTTTGGGAAATCATGGTACAATCATACCAAACTGTAACTGGTCTTCACAAACTACAAAAGAGAGTAATCCATTAATGGCATTAGGTAAAGGAAGTATCTGATTAAAGACTTTGTACACCTTTCTATACATGTACTTCACACTATAAAAAATACAGAAACAAAGTTTCATTAAATTAGAAAGGATTTTCCACTTTTACATTTCCTTACAACATTCCAAACAATATATGTAGATCCTCTCTTCTCCAGATATAGAACTTAATTCCTCTCCTCTCAAGAGTTGGCTGAACTTATTAACTTACTTACAGAGACTACAGAAAAGGTAAAATAATAGCAATTTTACAGCAGAAAAAAACTAGCAGATATAACTTTAAGTGATCAAAATTAATAACATTTGTGATAATTATGTTAATATTATTTGCCTTCTGACATACAGTAATGATAAGGTCATTTCACCTCAGCATTAAATTCCTTAAAAATGGCAAGCCTAATCATGAGAAAACATTAAAAAAACCTGATGGGCACCCTACAAAATATGTCACCAGTATGTTTCAAAGCTGTCAATGGCATGATAAGCAAGGAGAGTCTGAGATACTGCCACAAACGGTGGGGACTAAGAAACTTGATGGTTAAATGTAATATGGCATCTCGAATGGGATTTCAGAAGAGAAAGATGATATTAAGGGAGCAATTTATGAAATTCTAATAGCATTTGCAATTAGTAGTAATATGTGTATGTGCTCAGTCTCTAAGTGTGTGACCACATGGATTGTAGCCCAACAGGCTCCTCTGTCCATGGGATTTTTCAGGCAGGAGTACTAGAGTGGGTTGCCATTTCCTCTTCCAGGGGATCTTCTCAATACAGGAATAGAACCAGTGTCTCCTGCATTGTCAGGCAGATTCTTAACACGGAGTCACCTGGGAAGCCCAGTAGTAGTAATATGCCAGTGTTATTTTATTTTTTTAATTTTAGCTCAGAAATCATATGCCATAATTAGGTAACATGTTTATATATGGAGCAATTAAATGAAGGTACAACAGTGCTCCCTGAACTTTGCAACTGTTGTGCAAATCAAAAATTATTTCAAATTTAGAATTAAAAACATAAGAATATTTAAAAAGAAAGAACAGTGGAAGCAGTAAATGGACTGGTAACTTAGGAACCTGTTGGAAAATTTACAAGGTTGTGCTAAAGACATAGATGGGAGATGCAGACAGAGAAGATTTGAAAGATGGTCGTGATATTGCCTGTGCAGTACTTGGAACCTGATTATTATGTGAAAGGTGAAGTGACAACTGAAACCAATCTTTGCTCAGAGCGAATCCACCTATATTTGTCTTAGTGTATGGGATATAGGAGGGGAGATAACTGGAAAAGATGGTGATAACTGTTTCCATTTTAGACACAGTTTGTCCTTCTGTGTGATAACCATTCATCTCCAGAAGGTAATTGACGTTTTGCATGTCACTATAAGCTTAGGAGATAAAGGTTGGCAACCAATCTATGTGTGGAAGTGGAAACTTTCAAGAATAGGATAATGACCTCGCTCAGGAATGTGAGTAAAGTGAGAAGAAGGTTAAAGAAATAAAGTAAAATACTCCCAAACTATCACCTGGGAGGCAGTATCAACACAGGGGCAAATGCAAGTTATACAAAAAATAGAAGTGATAAATTATTCAGTGTTCTTTGATAAAGAAAATGTATGAAAGATTAATTTCATGATAGAGAAGTTAGGGGATAGAGTTGGGAAAATGGTCAAGGGGCTAAAATGATATGTAACACATTTAACTTTATTAAACAGTAAATGAAACCAGGACTTGGCTTCAATGACTCAATATCCTAAAATGTATGGACATGCCACAATTTCAAGTAGAATTAAATATATTGTATAAAAGTGATAGCATCCTAATAAATATAAATTTATCCTTAGAATTTGTGAATTCAAGTCTAAATTGAATGGTTAAGGAATGTTTTATTGCATTAGCCACACTTTTAGTTGAGCAAGGAAGAATATGGTCAGTTAAGGAAAAGAAACAAGCAAAGACAGAAATTGAAAGAAATTAGAGTGAAAATTTAGGGTAGTTAGGGAGATCAGTAGGATGCTACATTGGAAGGTAATGTTCAAGTGAACTTATTAGAAAGTTGAAGCTATATTAGTTAATAAGCTAAATACTGAGCTAAAATGAATTTTAGTAAAATCTAAGTCTATGAAAAAATCAATTTCAGATCAATTTTAGTTTCAGATAAATATGAGATATGTGATATGGGAAACCACACTAAATGCACAATATGTTACCTAATAATTCACTTAGATACAACTACGAAAAATTTTTGTAAGGCAAATAATCACTGAAACTCATGTTAAAGTTAGAAAACAATGAGTACAAAAGAATTAACTGTTAAACTTAATAATACAAGTTGTAAATTTTAGTAAAAATTGTCTAGCAGGCCATCTTTTTTTTAAAAATGTCATCATATGTCATATTTAAATCAGATTTTTAGTTTATGAAGAATAGTTATAAAATGTAACTTTCTAAGAAATTGCCACTTTTATTAAAATTTAATGTGATAATCATATACCAGAATGCAAAAGAGTGGTAAAAAAATAAAGTCAATTAAATTGATTGTATCCTAGTGGGTTAGTTATTAACAACTGCTATTATCAAATATAGTAGGCAAACACTGTATTTTCCTGTATTTTTTTTTGTTTGCTGTACTTTATTTTCTTTTGATTGATATATGAGTAGTTGAAGGCATGAATATTATGTGTGCTTAATAAATACATGTTGTTAGGCTAACCTGACTAAATAGAGAAATAAACTCAGATATAGTATGTATGTTGAATCCCTATTCAGTATTACTTTATCTCTACTATGATTTAGTTATTTTCAAGCTATTTTTTTCTATCTCTAGTACAATCTTGTCCAAATACAAATACACATATTTTACAACTTAATTCATTTGTGTGATTTAATATTTTAATTTTATAGCCAAGTTATATTTTTTTTAAAATCAGGTATTTCCTGTAAAAGGGATTTCATAGTCTCAGTGTAGTAAAAGGATATAGATTAAGGAAAGTAAAAAAATATAATATAATGGAAATATCCAAACTTAGAAATGCATATTATTTCTACTAAAATTTTCTACTAAAATACTGGAGTGGGCTGCCACTTCCTTCTCCAGGTAATCCTCCCAACCCAGGGATTGAACCTGAGTCTCCTGCATTGCAGGCAGATTCTTGAACATTTGCACCACAGGAAAGCGCACAAATATATCAGGGAAATATCCAAACTTAGAAATCCATATTATTTCTACTAAAGTTTTCATAGACAAATATTTTTATTAAATCTAATAAATATTATGCTGAAATATAGTAAGATTATAAACCTGCAATTAGAAAATATTAAAATAAGTAGCATATAATTTCCACAACATATTTTTAAATGTAATCATTTTCCCATTTATCTTGCTCATATATGATGGCATAACACAATTTAAGTGTAGGATGAGAATTTCAAATTGCATACTTTGGTGTGTAACTGATCACAAAGCTCAGTATCAAAATTATAATATATCAAAACAATTGCTTTCCTGATGCTTAGTTGCCCCACAGCTGACTTTATAATTAAATCCAAGTGTACTTAATAGACATTGGGGACATCATCTAAGAAACATTGCTGAGCAACTTTTAATGATTATGATTTACATTTATGAATGAAAATGAATATATATGATTGTGTTACTTATTTAATAATTATTTTGGATTATAGCCCACCAGGCTCCTCCATCCATGGAATTTTCTAGGCAAGAGTACTGGAGTGGGTTGCCATTTCCTTCTCCAAAGGATCTTCCAACCCAGGGATTGAACCCGTGTCTCCCGCATTTCAGGCAGATGCCTTACGGAAAGAGATGGGAATACCAAACCACCTGACCTGCCTCTTGAGAAACCTAATTGAAGGTCAGGAAGCAACAGTTAGAACTGGACATGGAACAACAGACTGGTTCCAAATAGGAAAAGGAGTATGTCAAGGCTGTATATTGTCACCCTGCTTATTTAATTTATATGCAGAGTACATCATGAGAAATGCTGGGCTGCAAGAAGCACAAGCTGGAATCAAGATTGCCGGAGAAATATCAATAACCTCAGATACGCAGATGACATCACACTTATGGCAGAAAGTGATGAGGAACTAAAAAGCCTCTTGATGAAAGTGAAAGAGGAGAGTGAAAAAGTTGGCTTAAAGCTCAACATTCAGAAAACGAAGATCATGGGGTCTGGTCCCATCACTTCATGGCAAATAGATGGGGTAACAGTGGAAACAGTGGCTGACTTTATTTTTGGGGGCCCCAAAGTCACTGCAGATGGTGATTGTAGCAATGAAATAAAAGACGCTTACCAGATAGCATATTAAAAAGCAGAGATACTACTTTGCCAACAAAGGCCTGTCTAGTCAAGGCTATGGTTTTTCCAGTGGTCATGTATGGATGTGAGAGTTGGAGTGTGAAGAAAGCTGAGCACCGAAGAATTGATGCCTTTGAACTGTGGTGCTGGAGAAGCCTCTTGCGAGTCCCTTGGACTGCAAGGATATCCATCCAGTCTATCCTAAAGGAAACCAGTCCTGAGTGTTCATTGGAAGGACTGACACTGAGGCTGAAACTCCAGTACTTTGGCCACCTCATGCAAAGAGTTGACTCATTGGAAAAGACCCTGATGCTGGGAGGGATTGGGGGCAGGAGGAGAAGGGGATGACAGAGGATGAGATGGCTGGATAGCATCCCCGACTCAATGCACATGAGTTTGGGTGAACTCCAGGAGTTGGTGATGGACAGGGAGGCCTGGCATGCTGCAGTTCATGGGGTCGCAAAGAGTCGGACATGACTGAGCAACTGAACTGAACTGAATGTTTCTTGCAGTACTGATCCACTATTGACAAATTCTTATTTTTTTTTTTTCGGTTTTTGCAGTCTGAGAATGTCTCTATTTCATCTTTGTTTTGAAAATATTTTTACTGGATATTTAACTCTATCTGGTAGATTTTTTTTTTCTTCTGTAATTAAAAGATGATCCTCCACAAGCCAAGTCTTTTGGCTTGTACTATTTCTGACCAGAGGTATGCTATCATCTTTAGAATTTGTTTATATAATGTGCCATTTTTCTCTGGCTGCTTTTAAGATTGGTTTTGAGTACTTTAATTATAACGAAATAGTATAATTTCCTTTATGTTTCTCGTGAGTGAGATTTATTTTTATTCTTGAGTGCAGTTTTGATTAAAATTTGAAAACCTTCCACCATTATATTTTCCAAATATTTTAAAGTCCTCTTCTTTAGAAACTCCAGTTTCATGTATATAACTGACTAATGCTGCCACACAGCTGATGATATTCATGTTCATATTTTTTCTACCTAGAGTTTACTATGAATACTTGTTGCTCTTTATGAGTCTCACCACCTTATGTTATGTAGTATATAGTATGCTATTAATCTCAGTAAGTGATTTTTTTTTTGTTCCAGGTATTGTAAATTTTATTTCTAGAAGCTAAATCTGTGTCTTTTTATAACTTTCATTTATCTAGTAATCATATTAAGCTTTCCTCTACTTCCATAAAAGAGTTGTAACTGTATATTTATAATAAAGTTAAACTAATATAGCTGTACCACAGTTATAGTAAACTTTTCAATATTCTTGTTGACATTCTTTCATTTGAATAACATCTCAAAATTTTTCTCCTGCTTGGCTTTTCCCTTTCCCTCCCTTGGGAGGTATTTTCTGGCTTCACTGCATGCCTGAGAAGTTTTCGATGGATGCCTAACATTTTGAATATTACCTTGTTGACTTCTGAATAATTTACAACATCTATAAATATACTTGAGCTTTAAACCAAAATGCAATTAAGTTACGTGGGAAGAATCACAGTTTCGTTTGGTGAGATCAGGGCAGCGAATATACTAAGGTTAATCTTTCTCCATTACAGATTTTTATTCTACAAAATAGAATGTCTGGTTTTCTCAGATATAATTTTTCTTTTTAATTCATTTTATTCAAGTGTTTGTTATTCATGGAATGCTCTCTAGATTTATTGAGATAATAGAAAGCTAATTGATGTTCTACTGTTTTAGTATTTTGCATCTGGGCCAAAGGATTCATACAAGTATATTTCATGGGAATCGCCTTATTGTGAAAATACTCTTTGCTTTTATGATTGATCTTTTGGTTTTTTTTTTCCCGATTGGATAGTTAGCTTTCTTGGAAAGAAGCTCCTCAGAATATTCACGTACCCCTAGACAGCATCAACCTCTGTACATTTGAAGAAACAGATACCTTTCCCAGTCTTTATGGACTGGCTCTGACAGGGAAAGACCTTCATCAATCAGCCAAACTAGAGATTCTGAGTCTTTCTTTGGTTAAACAGATAATACACTCTTCACACTCTCTTTTCTTCCCAGAGAAGAAGTCTCTTAACTGAAAACCTTTAGTAATTTTGCCTCAGCTGCAGTAAGCTCGCACCCCTGTTCTTTGGGGCAGTGCACTAAAAGTCTGGGACATTGGAAGCATTCTCTATTTCTCTCCCTCCCTCTTGGGGGAGAATGTCAGGATTGTGTGCCTTTTCCCAACCTTGCACAGCCATCCTACTCACAATAAGCCACCCAGTCATTAGTCCTGGGATAGTATGCACTGAAAGGTTGTGTTGTTAGATGTATGTTCCATTCCTCTCCTTCCCTCCTGGGTTGTATGCTTTCTCCCAGTCTTGCAGAGCTGTGGTTGCTGCAGTAAACCACTTACCCCTTTATTTTCTTCATGGATGGCTCTAATGTCCAGCTATGCCGGTTCCCCTTGCATTTCATGTGCTGAGAAATAAATGGCTTCTGGGGAGCACCCCAAACAACCAGGAATCTTGGATGCATGTTCTTTCTTTCTCCTGAGGGAGAAGTCATCAGCCAAAGCAACCTTTCTAGGCTCTGAATTGTGCTGGCTTGGGTTAAAGGGGTTAATAGAGGTAAATGGAATATTGTTCTTATCCATCTCAATGTGACTGTTCTCTTGTTTTATCTGGATACTGTTACTTCCTAGCTGTGTCTCCTGCTTTGCAGTCAGATTCTTTACCCAGTGAGCTATCAGACTACAATCTGTGACTGTTCTGTCTATTGAGTGGTTCTCAGGTTATTTTGGAGAAGGAAACGGCAACCCACTCCAGTGTTCTTGCCTGGAGAATCCCGGCGGGGAGACTGGTGCGCTGCCGTCTATGGGGTCACACAGAGTTGGAAATGAGTGAAGCGACTTAGCAGTAGCAGCAGGTTATTTGGTAGTTTTAAAAGAGAAAAGCAATATAACAATTTTACTGACATTTAGAACACTTTAAATATATGATGGATTATGACTTTTAATAAAATGTCATGATTCCTTTATTAAACATGCAAGTGAAACTTGCCTATGCATGATATGGACAAAGATTATTAGATTGCCCTGCTAACAGTTAGGGTCCATACTTTTAAATTTTTACTTTCCATAACATGTTTTTCTACTTTTGCTATGTTTAAGTTATTATGTTTTTAGTTTTCATACTTCTAAGCTATAATGCATTTAGGCAAATATTTTATAAATTGCTATGAAAAGGTAAAATAATTAAGAAAATAAATATCATTGATGATGTTTATAAAGTTAAGGAGAAAACTGAACTTTCCTATAAGACTTACCTTGAATGATAAGCTAATGTGAAACTATGATGGTTTTGAACATTTAACTAAAATGAAATAAAACAGAAAAGTGAAAATTGGAAATATGATATCTGAAATATGAAATGTATTGGACTTTTATTAAAATATTGGCCAGTAGGTTGTCTTTATGAATTTTCAAATATCATGAAGCATCAAAAATGTTTCTTTTTTCCCCAAATACGCAAAGAGAATACTCTAAAATCCAAATAGTGTATTTTCTAGTAGAAAAATCAAAGTAATGTTCATCCATACAAAACTGATTAGTTTTGTTGCTAAGAGCAAGAGCACATCCCAGAACAGAAACATCATTCAAAATCATCCTATTTGTAGAAAAACATGCCCAAGTCAAAGTACTTTTGAGAAGTTAGTAAAATCAGATATAATTTTAATGAAAATAGTATTTTCACAGAGAAAGCAGAATAAGCTATCGGCAAGTTTCCTCTATCAAATGACAGACTTAATATAATATTAATGCCTCAAATGTGGAAAAGCAATTTTATTATATATTCATGCTAGAAGATGGTTTAATTTGAATTTGGACAAAAACATTGAGTAAGAATAAATTAGCCTCTGCCATATGAGTAGTCATATGAAAAGGAAAAGTGTTTAGAATTTTTTTTTCACTACATCCAATGTTAGTCATAAAAGAATTTTTTGATGTATTTAACAGTTATTTTTCAAACTATGATTTAGACTATAAAATGATTGGTCTTTATGCAGTAGAGTCTCTATGCATAGCATGGAATGGGTGGTCCTAAGATGATAATATATATTTGCTGTAGTCACAGAAAAACAGTCTGCTGCAATAGTGCTCTACTGTTATTTATTCAGAATTAAAAATATAATGAAAACAAATAATATGGGCACATTATAATCACTGAGTTTTTAGCATGTTTTCAAAAAAAGTTTGAGTAAAATGTCCTGCTTCAACATAATGAAATATTAATATATTAATTGTTAAATAGAATAGCACTCACATGAGTTACAGAAGTGAGAAATTAAAAGTGTACATTTAAGATTCAGATAATGCCAGAAAAGACTTTAATAAGTACTTTTTTAAGCCATATGTCTAAATGTCATTATCAGAACCCTGAATAAACTGAACCTCTGAATTCATGATTGTTTTAAGTAATCTATGATTACAGCAAACTGCTTCACTGATGAAAGTTTGGTGTTACCTAACAGAGATGTTTCCTTGTTTTTATAAAGAAAATTAAGACATCTTATTGGACATATTTTGATACCATGTTCAAATGTTATAACAGAATGTAAAGAAAAGATTTCTAGGACTAAATAGATACACCAATTACTGAGGGATACAAGAACTTACATTTCCAATAAAGAAACTCTCAATCTTGTGTTAACAAAGTGTAACATGTTCACTGGGGTAGAGCACCTGTCAGAACACAAAATGCATTATTTGATGGACAACCTTACCTTATATGAGAGTTAAGCCAATAACTACCAGTTTCTTGCTGCCTTGCCTGATAATCCTTAATTATGTTGACATGTTGTTTCTGTTAGCAAGTATATAATATATGTAATATGTTAGAACATGCTAAATATTATGGATAAAAACAAAGAGATGTGGGATGAGGAATAGAAATTTGGGAGCAGAGATATTACATATAGTGGCGAGGCTCATCTTGATGGGAAATATAATTTAAGTAACAATATAATATTATTATATTATAATAATATAATAATTTGAAGTTGATGTAGGATAAAGTCATATTCACAGGATAAGTCAGGGCTATAGTCAACACATGCTGTTTAGTAATTAATTGAATATTAGGTTGCACCTACTTCCAAAATGAATAAACCTAACTCCTGTCCTGAATGATATTCCTCCTCAAATACTGGGGAGATTAAGAGTAAAATTAATAGAAAATTGCAACTGAATCCAGGCAGGGCCACTAAAGGTGCACACTTTTCAGGAACAAAGATATGGATCAAACCACCAGCAAAGGACCTGTGACCAACTATGGTGCTTGCTCAGAGCACAGGGAATATCAAGTAGGTAGTGGACAAAGATAATTATAAATATTCATTATGACCATGTGACTCTAATTGCTATAAGTATTTCTTTATTTTTATGATTATGCATCAATATTTGTTATGAATAAATTTATACAATATGTATTTTTGTCTTCTCTCTATTACTTCCTTACCTCCTAAAATAAATTATATTAATAATAGCTAATCCTACAGGACATCATTTAAGTTAGAGGAGATAAAGGATTGTCTAAACCACCAAGAACAGTTTTCAACTTAGAACCCCTGGAAGGGACCAACTTTGTCAACTTATAGCCTCGAGAACCTTGAGAGTGTATATTTAAGACACTCACTTTGTGGAACTTTTTAATGGAAGCCCTAGGAAATTAATACAAATAAAAATAGACAGCTTGCCTGAGGACATTGCCCTTCATGGCTAACTCAAAAGTGAATCTGAAAAATACCAAAGTTGCTAGACCTTCACAGTCAAGCCCTTAGCTTTTGTCCATTACAAGATATTTTAGTTAATTTACACAGAATCATAGTGTCAGGTCCCTGTGCAAACAGAAAGCATTCTTTGATGGGCAGGCTTCCCACATTAGAGAGCTAAAACTACAATAGCTACCAGCTTATTCGTTTTGTGTCCTTGTTCTTTTATTCTGAAAATCCCTCATTTTGAATATAGAGATTTTGATATGCTGTTTCAAAATGTATATAGAAAAGCAAAAGGATGACTGTTTAAAAAGCAAAACTATACCATATGCAAAGTGCAATCATTTTAGAACAGATAATTAAAATAGTTCACATTTTATATATTAATATGTTAGTCACTCATTTGTCTGACTCTTCATGATACCATGGACTGTAGACCTCAGGGCTCCTCTGTCTATGAAATTCTCCAGGAAGCGGGTTGCCATTTCTTCCTCCAGGGGATCTTCCCATTCCATGGATTGAATCTGGGTCTCCTGCATTGCATCTTTCTAAAGGTAGATTCTTTACCATCTGAGCCATCAGAGAAGCCCATTTTATATGCCTTATTTTTAATAATCTAGTATTATCGACTCTAATAAAAGAACAAAATAACCCGAGTTTTATATGAAACTTCCTCTCAGAGTCTAAGTAAAATTGGTGGTTTATATTTTTGTGTTAGGAGAATGATTATTGTCTTCAACTACACTATCTTTACCTCTACACACCATCATCTCCCAACTGGGTACCTGCCACAACTTCCTAAATCTTTCCTAAAACTATTTGCTTTGTTTTGTTCACATAAGCCTTTGCATAAACTTTGCTGTTGAATTTAAAACAAAAATCCAGACAACACAGTGACAAAATCCTATTTTTTCAGCTATTATTTTACCTTTTCAAATAGCTTTATATGTTGTCCCTTCTGTGTCCACCACTGAAAATTTATTTGTAGACATTCTGAAGTATATTTTTCTAAATCATACTGTTACTTCGAGCCTTTCAGATCTTCTCACATATTGTTCCCTCTGGTTCTCTATAATTGTATGTTTCAGTTTAACTTTAGAACTTCCAAGAGATCAACTAACAAAAACTATATTTTCTTATGCAATTCAAAAAAGTGAACATATGTTTGTATCCCATGGCCTGTCTCTGCAATATATGTAATGATTTGTTTTGCTAAGTGTTCATGAATTTTGGTTCTACTAGGTAGAATGAAAGCAGCATGATGGGAAAGTCTAAATTCATATTTTTTACAATGTTATCCTTAATGTTTCACACAATGTATCGCACAGAATAGTGTCTCCAAATATTTTAAGTGGCTTTTCTGGTGTCTTAGAATAGTAAAACAGAATAGAATAGTCTTAGAATAGTAGTGTCTTAGAATGGTAGTAAAGAATCCACCTGCCAATGCAGGAGATGCAGGTTTGATCCTTGGGTTGGAAAGATCCCCTAGAGGAGGAAATGGCAACCCACTCCAGTATTCTTGCCTGGGAATGTCCTTGGACAGAAGAGCCTGTCAGGCCACAGTCCATGGTGTTGCAAAGAGTCAGACATTACTTAGTGAATAAACACAGACACATTAATCAATTTATAGATGAACTTGGAACCCATCTGCTTGATATTCATATAAAAGTTTCAATATTTCATAATATTAAAATACTATAAATAGATAAATGTTTTTAATAACCTCATGCTTTCAATTAATACTTTGAAAAATAGTACAGAAACAAAATGGAGAGAAAAATGAACCATAATTGTCTTCTAAAGACAATTTTCAAAAATGATGAAATTTAAATACATATACCAACCATGGACTCATAATACTCATTTAGACAACGTTACCTTTTAATTTGATGAGGAAATGAAGTGTCAACATAAACAATATGAATCTAGATATTGGCAATAATCAGATTGCAGCATCTGCTAAAAAGTAATTACATCTAAAAATATTCTGGAATATTAACTCAAGAGATAAGACACTGTCAAATTCATCATCCAATCTGTGATTTCACTGAAGTGAAGTGAAGTGAAAGTAACTCAGTCATGTCCAACCCTTTGTGACCCCATGGACTGTATAGTCCATGGAATTCTCTGGGTCAGAATATTGGAGTGGGTAGCCTTTTCCTTCTCCAGAAGATCTTCCCAACCCAGGGATTGAACCCAGATCTCCAACACTGCAGGAGGATTCTTTACCAGCTGAGCCACAAGGGAAGACCAAAAACACTGGAGTAGGTAACCTATTCTGTCTCCAGCAGATCTTCCTGACCCAGGAATTGAACTGGGGTCTCCTGCATTGCAGGTGGATTCTTTACCAACTGAGCTATCAGTGAAGCACC
This sequence comes from Bison bison bison, assembly GCF_000754665.1. Lineage (NCBI taxonomy): Eukaryota > Metazoa > Chordata > Mammalia > Artiodactyla > Bovidae > Bison > Bison bison. The sequence continues at coordinate 7,695,049 of NW_011495050.1, forward strand.
TCACTGATCAACCCCAAATTTTCTTTGGCATATGACACATACACGTACACATACAGATGAATCTTTTTTAGAACATCTAGAAAAAAATAGAAGAGCACAAGGTTATTGTGGTGTGTGTCTGCCAAGGTGTAGTCTGTGTGTGTGGTGTGTGGATGAAGGTGACGTGAACAGACCTTGTGAATATTTCACAATGTAAATGCATATCAAGTTGCACACTGTAAATATATAAAAATTTGTCAACTATATCTCAATAAAGTTAGAAAAAATTAGGTATATCATACACTATGGCCCAAATCTGATCTGGGAAACCTAGCAAGTCATACTGCTAACTAGGTAGACAACTGGATGAACCTCTGCACAGATCCGCTTATGTGCCACTGTGATGTAAGTGACTGCCACCACTATTGACTGCAGTGACTCAGTTTCCATAAAGCAAAAGTATCTTTGTTATTTCACACTCATTTTTAAATAGTTTGAACTGATATTAGTAGTGCCATCTCAGAATAAATTTGTGCTGAAATTGTTTAAACTATACTGATTAATGTGGTATAGATGGAATTAATTAAGGGACATTAAAAGTGAAAATTCTAGGTTGGTTGTTGATTTGTTTTATAATACCTGTTGATCTCATTCACCCTCCTTTATCTTCCTTTCTTTCCACCTCTTTTTCTTCCCTCTCTTCTTCTACCTCTTCTTTTTCTATCTCATTGCATTATTTCTTTATTACCAAAATTTAGAGTCATTTGAGAAATATATAAGTAACAGCATGCTTAATTAAATTTTATTTCATTTTCTAATATCTCTTTAAATATAAACTATTATAAAAGCACATGATAATACACAAGGCCCACGATCAAATGACTACAGTTAAAATAGAGAATATGATATGAAGTAACTATCCCAATACTTTTTGGAATATCAGCTTCTATCAATGATCTAATAAAAATTAGACACAACCTTATACCTATGTTCTTCAGACATTAAACTATTCATCATAACTTACTGTAAGAATTAATGATGTAATCACATTGTTTAGTGCTTGCTAATATTCAATAAGTTAATGAACTTGACAGTTATTTATTGAGTTCTCACCACGTGCTCAGCAGTTTTACAACCACTGTAGGTGGACCTATGCTCTAGTCATGAGAAGAAAGCAACAAAATTGCATCTTCATAAACACAAGTGTCCTTCAGGGTCTATTTTAGATCATATGACCAAGGACGGCCTCTCTAAAGAGGTAATATTGGGTTTAGATGTGAATTGTCAGAAGCAGTTATATAAAATTCTTTCAGAAGAGTGTTTCATGGAAGAGCAAAAAATATCAATTGGTGAAATAAGCTTCAAGAGAGAGACAAATGGTCAAAGTGACTAAAATCTGATGAAAGACAGAAATAAGTGAGGTCAGACATGTGGGTAGGCATCACGGTGTGAGGGCTTCTTGGGTGGCTCAGATGGTAAAGAATCTGCCTGTAATACAGGAGACCAGGGTTTTATCCCTGTCATGAAGATCCCCTGGAGAATGTAATGGCTACCCACTCCAGTATTCTTGCCTGGATAATTCTATAGATGGAAGAGCTTGAGTGATCACAAAGAGTCCTGAGCAGTTGTTATCTTTTTGCTGCTGAAAGGTTTGAAATAGCACAAGAATTACCAAAATGTGACACAGAGAAAGCAAGTCAACAAGTGCTGTTAGAAAAATGGTGCCAACAAGTTTGCTCAAAGCAGGGTCACCAGGAAGTTTCAACTTGTAGAAATGCTATATTTGCAAAACACAATAAAGTGAAGCACAATAAAATAAGGCAAGCCTGTAGGTGAAGTTATTGGCAGTCCCACTGGCATGCTTTCAAATAATAAAAGTCTCCCAAATATGTCCCTGCTCTAATTCTCACAAACTTTGAATAGGATAGGTTATATGGCAAAAGGGACATTGCAGATGCAGTTTTATGGATATCAAAATCAATTATTCTGGATTATCTAGTCCAGTCCAATAAGTATCACATGAACCTTTTAAAAGCAGAGAATGTTCTCAGGCTAAGACCAGAATGGGAGGTCAGAGAGATTGAAATATGAGAACTCAGTTTACCATTGTTGGTTACAAAGATGAATGGAGCCATTAATCAAGGAATTCAGGAAACATTAAGGAGGTTAGAGAGGCTGGTGGACAACAGTTACCAAGTAGGGACCTCAGTCCTTCAACAATAGTAATTGGAAAACCTCAAAATAGCTCAGAAATGTATTCTTTCCTAGACCTACAAGATAACATCCCAGCCTGATCAGTTCTTTGATTCTGGCCTTAGTGACATGAATGAGAGATATAAGTTGAACCCACTTAAATTTATGAGTGAGCAGTAGGATAACTTGTGTTGTTTTTAGCTGCAAAACTGGTGGTAATTTATTATGGAAGCAATGAAAAATTAATACAAAGGGATATGGTATGTCACTTAATACAGAAAACAAACACACTCACTCAAATTAGTCGCTCCATCTGCAGCATCCTTCTGCTTTGCCCGCATCCAAACTGTAGGAGCTATTCAGTCTCTCTTAAATTCCAGTGTTGAAAAGATCCTTCTCTAATGTCAAACTGCATTTACAATAAGAGCTACATGATTTAGAATTTGATTATATTCTGTCTTGAATATTTCAACATTTCTGTATAGAAACACAGTCTTCTCAATAACATCAGGCATTCCTCCTGAGCAAGGACAGTCTCAATATTTAGGGCTCTCTTCTATATACTTTTGAAAGACACTAAAGGACAAATGGTGTAAAAGACTTAATAAAATACTCACAAAAACACTCCCGGAATACCAGTACTGATATATATCCACAATGAATTCGGCACCAATTTCCATCTATAATTATTAAAAGTAGACTCTCCATGAAGAAACTTAACATGACTCTCCTGAATTACCCTCTTTTGTACTTGCTGCTATTTCTCATTTTGCTTTGTGTGTTCTATTGCTACAGGGCAGCCAGTTCCTTTTGTTCAATCCTGACTGAATATATTTTCTCGTCTCATACTGTGGACTCACCAAGTGTTCTTTCCCTTCTGTTTACATATTTTCTGAGATAGAGCATAAATGATTTTAAACAGGATATCAAGAATGATTGTGTCTGATTCTTGATTTGAAAAATGGATATTCAAAAAATAGATATGAATTTTGTTTGGTGTGAGAACTTTAAGTCAAATTTTGGCATAACAAAACGTTATTTGGGGACTGTCAATTCTAAAGAAAATTATGATTATAGTTTCTAGTTGTCATTTATATTTGTTGTGGTTTTATACAATTACTTTGATAAAGTAGTAGAGGGAAGAATAAATGAATTGAAGGGTGAAACTAATGACAATTCACAGCCTAATGATTGTTGATGATGTATAATAAAAGCATCATTATAAAATATTTATTATTCATATAAAATGGCAAAGATAAGTTATACTTAATAAATGAATTTTTATTAGTTTGCTCACTACCTAAGAATTTTAATGTACTATAAAAATATATCTACAGTTAATTCTCCAAAAGCTCTAAAAGTTATAAATTAATATGGTTTAACCTTTTTCTTTCTAACATAATATTTCTTTTAATTCCTTAATCTAACAATATATTGTTTTAATAATAAATTATCTGTCAATCACAGAATGTTTTAAATCAGGTTTTTAATACAAGAACTTCCTTTGGAAATTCTTAGGAATTATTATTTTCCTAATTTTGAAAATATTATTTTCAAAAACAATCCTTATTCAGAAGAGCATTAAAAGTAAACTAAATCTAAAACACAATCATTAATTTACACATGAACAATTTGTATTTAGCTGTTCAGTTGTTTTTCTCAATATAACATCAACAAGATTATTGAGAGAATATGCATAATAAGTAGTACATTTGAGATGAATTTAATTATACTCCTGTCCTTAGTTAAATTGATCTCAACTGTAACACTTACAATGCATATTCTCTCAATAATCTTGCTGACATTATATTGAGAAAAACAACTGAACAGCTATAAACAAATTATTCATGTGTAGATTCAGATAAGATCAGTCACTCAGTCGTGTCCGACTCTTTGCGACCCCATGAATCGCAGCATGCCAGGCCTCCCTGTCCATCACCAACTCCCGGAGTTCACTCAGACTCACGTCCATCGAGTCAGTGATGCCATCCAGCCATCTCATCCTCTGTATTAATGTGTAGTTTAAGCTATGTTAAAATGCTATAGACCTAATACTCACCTGTGTTTGATATAAGCTATACATCTATTTCTGCTTTATTGACTGTGCCAAAGCCTTTGACTGTGTGGATCACAATAAACTGGAAAATTCTGAGAGAGATGGGAATACCAGACCACCTGATCTGCCTCTTGAGAAACCTGTATGCAGGTCAGGAAGCAATGCTTAGAACTGGACATGGAACAACAGACTGGTTCCAAATAGGTAAAGGAGTACGTCAAGGCTGTATATTGTCATTCTGCTTATTTAACTTATATACAGAGTGCATCATGAGAAATGCTGGGCTGGATGAAACACAAGTTGGAATCAAGATTGCCAGGAGAAATATCAATAACCTCAGATATGCAGATAACACCACCCTTATGGCAGAAAGTGAAGAAGAACTAAAGAGCCTCTTGATGAAAGTGAAAGAGGAGAGTGAAAGAGTTGACTTAAAGCTCAAAATTCAGAAAACTAAGATCATGGCATCCAGTCCCATCACTTCATGGCAAATAGACGGGGAAACAGTGGAAATGGTGGCTGACTTCATTTTTCTGGGCTCCAAAATCACTGAAGATGGTGATTGTAGCCATGAAATTAAAATAATCTTACTCCTTGGAAGGAAAGTTATGACCAACCTAGACAGCATATTAAAAAGCAGAGACATTACTTTGTCAACAAAGGCCCATCTAGTCCAGGCTATGTTTTTCCAGTAGTCATGTATGGATGTGAGAGTTGGACTATAAAGAATGCTAAGTGCCAAAGAATTGATGCTTTTGAACTGTGGTGTTGGAGAAGACTCTTGAGAGTCCCTCGGACTGCGAGGAGATCCAACCAGTCCATTCTGAAGCAGATTAGTCCTGGGTGTTCACTGGAAGGACTGATGCTGATGCTGAAACTCCAATACTTTGGCCACCTGATGAGAAGAGCTGACTCATCTGAAAAGACACTGATGCTGGGAAAGATTGAGGGCAGGAGGAGAAGGGGACGACAGAGGATGAGATGGCTGGATGGCATCACCGACTCATTGGACATGTGTTTGGGTGGACTCTGGGAGTTGGTGATGGACAGGGAGGCCTGGTGTGCCGCAGTTCTTAGGAACTGGGGCAGTTCTTAGGGTTGCAGAGTGGGACACGACTGTGCAACTGAACTGAACTGATACATTATTTTGATAATGACGTTTAAATATATAAAGTAATAATATTAGTTAGGAAAATAATCTTTATAAAATATTAAACTATTCCATGAACTGGTAGGTCATCCTAATATGATTACTTCCTCAGAAATTAACATAGAATAAATGATTAGAGAAATCAAGAAATAGAATATAGAAGAGAGAAAAAAAGAAAATGCCAGCACAATCATTGGGAGGAAAATAATTTTATCTGTCACATATAAGTTTTGCTTAAGGAAATTTTATCAGCTGTGTTTTAAGATTTATGGTTGGTTCTGACCTGATGTAAGGTTTTTCTGTTGGTTTTATTAAGAAATACAATCACTGCTCTATGGTATAAGAAAGAAAAAGGTACTTTGGACATTGGTATCAGAATAAGCCTTTTTTTTCCCATGCAGAAAGACCTTAAAAGCCATCAATGCCAATATAAATTAATTTACAATAATGATGATAAAGAAACATTGGTTCTTAAAACCTCAGCTGGGGACACCTTCCATAGAATTTTGAAACACTATAGGTGCTGGCTTCTGGCCCAGATTAGAGGAAATTATATATTGTTAGAGCTGATAGAAATTTTATTTCAGTTGAGAATCTTTAAAGTCCCACCAATCATGGAAATAGGAAATTCATGAACTTGTCCAAATTACTTCTTTTTTTTTTTTTTTCTGCTTTCTAAGAAAATTCTAAGAAAGCCCTGTTAAGGACAGAAAGGTGAAGATTAAGATCAGTTGAATATTAAACTAGTCTTCAAGAATGGTATAATTTCTAATGGTAACTAATTTAACTAATTTATATCTTGAAATTAAATGACTCTAAGAGTTTGAAGAAGACTAAGCCTCATTTTTTACCTAATAATTTTTAATAAGAGAAAACAGTTAACATATCAGGCCTTATAAGAACTTATCAAATATATAGATACTTGCAAGTATTTCTCAATGGATACATGCATTCATCTAAAGAACCAGACCATTAGGTGTCACGTATTTGAGTAGGCTAAGCACATTAAAAATTACATAACCATATTGAAAATTACATAAAATGGTCCAAGTGTATGAAAAAAATTAAACTTTGGAGGGTCAAAACGTTAGGTAATTAGGAAAATATCATATGTAAGATATGATGCAGGTAAAGGGAGAGAACAGTTCGTTACCACGGAACACTGAGACATCTTTATTGTGAAAATGATTATACTACCCAAAGAAATATACAGATTCAATGTAATACCTATCAAATTACCAATGACATTTTTCACAGAACTAGAGGAAACTATTTTTTAAATTTGTATGGAAGAAAAAAGACTTTGAATAGCCAAAGCAATCTTGAGAAATAAAAATGGAGCCGGAAGAATCAACCTTCCTGACTTCAGACTACACTACGAAGCTGCAGCAATCAAGACAGGATGGTAATGGCAGAAAAAACACCAGAAATACAGACTAGTGGAACAAGACAGAAAACCCAGAGATAAACCCATGCACCTATGGGCATCTTACCTTTGACAAACAAGGCAAGAATATACAATTGAAGACAAAAGATTTTCTCTTCAGCAAGTTGTGCTGGAAAAACTGGACAGCTATGTGTAGAAGAATGAAATTAGAACACATCCTGACACGAATGAGTGACTTCTCTTTCTTTCTTTCTTTAACACCAATCACAGAAATAAATTCAAAATAGATTAAAGACTGAAATGTAAGGTGAGAAACTACAAATGTCTTAAAGGAAAACATAGACAGAATACTTTTTGACATAAATTGCAGCAAGACCCTCTTTCACCCACCTCTTAGAGTAATGGAAATAAAAACAAAGCAAAAAAAAAGGGAGACCAAATTAAACTTAAAAGCTCTTGCATGGCAAAGGAAACTATAAGTAGGATGAAAAAACAACCAAATCAAAAAATGAGCAGAAGACCTAAATAGACATTTCTCCAAAGATATACAGATGACCAACAAACACATGAAAAGATGCTCAACATCATTCATTATTAGAGAAATGCAAATCAAAACTACAATGAGGCACCACTTCATACCAGTCATCAAAAAATCTACAACCACTAAATACTAGCGGTGATATGAAAAAAAGGAAACATTTTTGCACTGTTTTGGGGAGTGTAAGTTGTTCAGCCACTATGTATAAAAGGATGGTGATTCCTTAAAAATCTAGGAATAAAACTACCATGTGACCCACAATTCTACCCAGAGAAACCCATAATTCATAAAGACACATGCACCCCATGCTCACTGCAGCACTATTTACAATAGCTAGGACTTGGAAGCAATCTACATGTCCATCAACAGATGAATGGATACAGAAGTTGTGGTACAAATATACAATGGAATATTATTCAGCCATACAAAGGAATGAATGTGAGTCAGTTGAAGGGAGGTGGATGAACCTAGAGCCTGTCATACAGAGTGAAGTAAGTCATAAAAAGAAAAATATCATGTATTAACACACACACACACACACACACACACACATCTAGAATCTAGAGAAATGGCATGGATGAACCCATTTGCAGGGCAGGAGTACAAATGCAGACATAGGGAATAAACTTATTAACATAGCAGGGGAAGGTCAGGGTGGGATGAATTGAGAGAATAGCATTGACATATATACACTACCATGTATAAAACAGATAGCTAGTGGGAAGCTGCTATATAACACAGGGAACCCAGCCCAGTGCTCTGTGAGGACCTAGAGAGGTGGGATTGCAGGGTAGGAGGCAGGCTCAAGAGGAAGGGGATATATATATATATATATGGATATATGGCTGATGTGTGATTTTGTACAGCAGAAACAAACACAACATTGTAAATCAATTATCTTCCAATCAAAAAAATTAAAAAGGCAATGACCTGAATTTTGCGTTAAATTTGACAATGTGTTAGGGAAGCAGAAAGAATTTCTCAAACTGAGACAAACCCATGTAGTAATTCAAAGAATAGAACATGACTTGCTGGGACTTTCCAAGTGGTTCAGTGGTAAAGACTTCATGTTTCCACTGCAGGGAGTGTGGGTTCAATCCCTGGTCAGGAAACTAAGAAACCACATTCCTTGTGGTGCAGCCAAAAAAGAAAAAAGAAGAACATGGCTTATTGAGGATATATTATGAAGTATAGGATAAAATGTATGTATGTTTGAGAAGAGTGTGTAGACATAAGGCTGAAAAGGTAGGTTGGAAACTGAGAAGGAAAATATTTAGCAGCTAAATTTCAATCTGTTTTCTTTCTGTGCTGGAGAGACATTTCTCGGAAAGTCTTGGGATTCTCATGTTGATGACAATTATAGTAAAAATTACTTTTATGTAAGATATCTGATTTGCGTTATTTGCATTATTTGGATTAACAAAATCATTTATAGAATTATACTGTATCCAGTAAGATTTATTTTATATTTGATTTTATTGTCTACTAATCGGCTGATGTGCTTGAAAAATAGCATGGATAGAGGAGCCTGGTGGGCTTGCAAATAGACACTTGGACACGACTGAGCGACCAAACAACAGGCTGATAACCCTAAAAAATCAAATTTAAAGCAGAAGAGTTTGGGAGCAGGTTGAAGGATGAATTGCAGAGACATAATAAAAATGGATAGGTGGTATGTATAATGACTCAGGTAAAAGAAAATGAGTAACTGAAATTGGCAATGGATTTAGAAAAGGACTGCATATGAAAGGTATTTTAGTGGCAGAACTTTTGACTGCTGTGTGTTTCTGCTAAAGTAAAGATGGTATTCAACAGAAACACTAACAACTTTGACTTGGGCAGTCAATTAGATATCATTCACTGAGAGAAAAGAATACAATATAAGGGCCATACAGGCTCGGTGGCAAAATTAATTTGCTCAGCTTAGGAAATTTTGCATTTGAGGTATAGTGGAAACACTGAGTTAGAGATGCAGCTATAGATTTGCTGAGTTGAAGATGAATACAGGTGGCACCTCTATCTGTTCTTACATTTGTTTTCCTACCTATTTGTGATTACATACAGAATAGTTCTCTACTATATTTCTTCCTTCAAACAAAAGCTCTTAACCGTAATGCCATAGTTTAATTTATCTTTACATTTTGCTGAAGGATTTTTATGTAGCTAGACTGTTTGGGATTAAGGTTAAACTACCACTCGCTAGTAATACAAAGCTAAATAATTTAGTTAACCTCTACATGACTCAGTTTTCTCATCTATAAAATAGTAATGGTCTCTTAACCTTCTTATAAAGCAGATTATAACACATTAATTTTATATGCACATTCATTGGGTACACATACATATATTCTCCTAGCACTGTTTATATTTTACATACTGAATTATGACTATTATTAGAGCTTAGCTTTCTCTTCCTCAGTTTTTAGCAGCATAAATATGGCAAGTTTCTCATATACTTTGGAAATTATATTGCTACAGGAATCAGAGTGAATTGAACATTTTGGGGGGGGTGGTGTAAGAGAGTTTATGACATTATTATGCCTTCAACTGGCCTTTTGAAAAAGTGGAAACACATATGGGATGCTGAATTCACTTCAAGTTGGTGAAAAGCCTACAGTTTGGCCTGTAAAATGAGTGAAACTATTAATAATTTCCTAATTACCTTTCATCACAACTTTTGCTGTATTTGAGAGCATGCTTAGCTCGAACTTTCCTCATTCTGTTGCGAATGAAGTCTGTCCCTTAGGGGAAAGATTGCCTCTCCCTGTTATGCAGTCAGCTACTCCCCTGGGGAAAAGACTTAGAGAGACAGTTCTGGTGGGTTGCTAGGAACAATGATTTGCTCCTATTTAGGTGACATCCCTGTTTTAGGAACTGGGTCCTCTGTGGTTGGTGGTACAACAGCCCCAAATCTTTCCTGCTTACCACTCTGGTTGTGAAACTACCAATCCCTAGGCCAGTACAAAGGCAAAGGGGCCCCTGGTAATCTCAGTGATGCTGCACCCAGACAGCCTCCAGCCAGGACCCGGGTCAGAGGGCGGGAGGCCTGTATTCTTAGCTGTACCTTCCTGGAGTAGAATTTCAATCTCCTTGAAACAAGGATGGAGGCTACAGGTATTCATGTAAATTCTCTAAACTCTCACAGTTCTTACCAAGTTTTAGTATATTTTATTGAATGCATGTTTCTTCATTGGATATGTGTGATTAGAACCATTTCCAGAGACTTTTTAAAAGTTTTTGCTTTATTTTGCGTTTTAAAAATATTTACAAGCTTCTGCAGGTATGCTGAATTCTTCACACTCTCATGCCACCTCAGTTTAATCTTGAACTTAAATTTCAAGTTCCAAATCTATTTTACCAGAAAATCCATGCCCTCCTAGTCATGCAATATTATATACCTACTTGGATATTATTTCATGAAATATGATTCTTTGAAGTTCTGGGAGGGAAAAAGAAAAGTGGTAAACTTGAGTTTAAGTGCCATAATGCCATCCAAACCTCCAGACTTTAAGAATGCCATGCTTAAAAGCCATGATGACAATTGATATTTATAGGAATTAAGGTTGTACAAGCCATTGAATTTTAGAGACAGTTTACTAGTTAGGAATAGTTGAAACCCCAACTATGACTTTCCCTTGAAAGGCCCTAATGGAAGTTATACTGAGGTTACTGATGACACTTATTCATGCCAATAGATTAGCCATAAGGTATTTTCATAATTTCCAAAATTGGCTGAGCTGTAGTCTCCTCATGAGGGTAGAAAATGAACCATCGAGGGAATAATACACTTTTAGAATACTGAATCAATTTTCCTGTTATGTCAAGGTCTCTATAAATGTCATCTGAGATAACACTACTCTATGAAACACATTTAAGGATATTTCTAAACCATATTTTCCATATTTCTGAATTAAATCTGAGCAAAAGTGGTTAGGCAAGTTACTTAGAAACATTATCTATGTTACTTTACTAAAATCCTATTTGTTAGTTATTACACTAAATAAAGGCATCCCTGGTGGCTCGGACTGTAAAGAATCTGCCTGCAAAGGGAGACCTAGGTTCTATCCCTGAGTTGGGAAGATTCCCTTGAGTAGGGCATGGAAACACACTCCAGTATTCTTGCCTGAAGAATCCCCATGGACAGAGGGGCTTGGCAGGATACATTGCATGGTGTCTCAAAGAGCCCTACATGACTGAGCTACAAAAGTCACTCAACAAACACAAGCACAGCAACAACACTAAATAAATGACTTAATGGCAGTATACAGTACTTTATAAGTGGTACTATTCAATATTTATTAACTGCCCTAATAAACTGAATGCTCTTCTCATAAAACAAATTAATCCTATAGAAATGTGGCTCTTAAGAAAATCCAAAAATCAACTTTAGCATAGAAATTTTTGGCAAGAACACATCAGAGTTAAGTACACTGTATAGTATGTAATCAAAAATACCAGGGATGCCTGTGAAAATATGAAAAGAAATTTGCATGAGGCACAGAGAAGGTCTTGAAAATGTTACTACAATTTAAATTAGATTTGAGTTAGTGATGCAACATTTAAAGCTTTTTAACATGAGCTTCCAAATCATGTTTTCATTCCCATTGGTAACATCTTTAACTCAATCCGCAGCATTTGATGAAAGAAAAATATAACAAATAGATTTTAGTAGAGATGGGTTATCCAAGCAGAATTCTGTGTGGAAATGTTATATGGAATTTAATTATTCATATTTTACTTGGCAAGAGAATGATGTTATAATTTAATGGCTGCAATGTGTTTTTTCTGTTTTTTTTTTCATCTCATAATGTCAAAAGTATATGAATTTCATCTTACTCTTTCAAGATTATAGCCCTATGGGGGAAAAATCAATCATATGTCCCTAATATTGCATTTTAAATAACAGGAGTAATTTTTTTTCTTATCTTTAGAGTCCAGGGTTTAATACTTGACAGTATTTGTAGGTTTTCATTTTCAAGAGTTTGCTATGAGCTAAAATTATAATTTTCATGCTTTTCCAATTTTGTACTTTAATAACAATAATTATTTCAAGTGATAAACCAGTAATGAATAAAAGCAATTTTTAGATACAAAGTTTCTGCATTGTTTACAAACAGAAATTTTAAATAATGGATCTATGGGAAAGGTATCATCCTAATTCATGAAAACAGTATAATCAGTTCACAGCTATTATAATGGTTTACTTGAGGTAGACTAATGTAATTGTAAAGTGGCAAAGTTTTACCCACGTGTTAAATATTGTGATTTCAGTTCAGTCAGTTCAGTCGCTCAGTCGTGTCCACCTCTTTGCAACCCCATGAATCACAGAATGCCAGGCCTCCCTGTCCATCACCAACTCCCTGAGTTCACCGAGACTCACGTCCATCGAGTCAGTGATGCCATCCAGCCATCTCATCCTCTGTTGTCCCCTTCTCCTCCTGCCCCCAATCCCTCCCAGCATCAGAGTCTTTTCCAATGAGTCAACTCTTCGCATGAGGTGGCCAAAGTACTGGAGTTTCAGCTTTAGCATCATTCCTTCCAAAGAAATTCCAGGACTGATCTCCTTCAGAATGGACTGGTTGGATCTCCTTGCAGTCCAAGGGACTCTCAAGAGTCTTCTCCAACACCACAGTTCAAAAG
>NW_011495050.1:7708091-7713669 GCF_000754665.1 Bison bison bison
GGGCTGATCTCCTTCAGAATGGACTGGTTGGATCTCCTTGCAGTCCAAGGGACTCTCAAGAGTCTTCTCCAACACCACAGTTCAAAAGCATCAATTCTTCGGTGCTCAGCCTTCTTTACAGTCCAACTCTCACATCCATACATGACCACAGGCAAAACCATAGCCTTGACTAGATGAACCTTTGTTGGCAAAGTTATGTCTCTGCTTTTGAATATGCTATCTAGGTTGGTCATAACTTTCCTTCCAAGGAGTAAGAGTCTTTTAATTTCATGGCTCCAGTCACCATCTGCAGTGATTTTGGAGCCCTGAAAAATAAAGTATGACACTGTTTCCACTGTTTCCCCATCTATTTCCCATGAAGTGATGGGACCGGATGCCATGATCTTCGTTTTCTTAATGTTGAGCTTTAAGCCAACTTTTTCACTCTCCTCTTTCACTTTCATCAAGAAGCTTTTTAGTTCCTCTTCACTTTCTGCCATAAGGGTGGTGTCATCTGCATATCTGAGGTTATTGATATTTTTCCCGGCAATCTTGATTCCAGCTTGTTTTTCTTCCAGTCCAGCATTTCTCATGATGTACTCTGCATATAAGTTAAATAAGCAGGGTGGCAATATACAGCCTTGATGTACTCCTTTTCCTATTTGGAACCAGTCTGTTGTTCCATGTCCAGTTCTAACTGTTGCTTCCTGAAGTTCATACAGATTTCTCAAGAAGCAAGTCTGCATATATATTGCAAGAAAAGTTAAAGTAATAGAAATTACAGCTAATTTGTCCTAGTATTTAGAAATACTAATAACATTCTTCTTATTGATTCTTAGGTATCAAGTAGGAAAATTAACTGGAATTAACTCTCAGAATAAAAAATATGAATAAGCTACATGACTGTGAGAAGAAATTTCATATTTCTCAGACTTTGAAATTTTTTAAAAATGTATCAGTTAATATGAAATTTACCAGGATAAACAATGCAGGCATCTTTTTCAGGGCATGAACATATTTTTGCAAGGTCTAGCTTTTAAATTCCTAGCAATTTGATTTATATCTACTTAATAAAAGAAAATTATATTTCAAATAATAAAAATAAACAGTAATGAAAATATTTGTGTAGCCATATAGACTATAGCTACTACTGGTAAAAGCATTTCAATTACAGGTGACATGGGTGGCACTAGTGGTAAGGAACCTGCCTGCTAGTGCAGGGGACCTAAGAGACATGGGTTGGATCCCTGGCTTGGGAAGATCCCCTGGAGAAGGAAATGGCAACCCACTCCAGTATTCCTGCCTGGAAAATCCCATTGACAAAGAAGTCTGGTGGGCTACAGTTCATAGGGTCACAAAGAGTCAGACACCATTGAAGTGACTTCAGTTCAGTTCAGTCACTCAGTCGTGTCCAACTCTTTGTGACCCCATGAATTGCAGCACGCCAGGCCTCCCTGTCCATTCATTCAGACTCACGTCCATCGAGTCAGTGATGCAATCCAGCCATCTCATCCTCTGTCGTCCCCTTCTCCTCCTGCCCCCAGTCCTTCCCAGCATCAGAGTCTTTTCCAATGAGTCAACTCTTCGCATGAGGTGGCCAAAGTACTGGAGTTTCAGCTTTAGCATCATTCCTTCCAAAGAAATTCCAGGACTGATCTCCTTCAGAATGGACTGGTTGGATCTCCTTGCAGTCCAAGGGACTCTCAAGAGTCTTCTCCAACACCACAGTTCAAAAGCATCAATTCTTGAAGTGACTTAGCACATATTTAATAAAGCAATTTATTATTTTAATTTTTATATTTGTTCCACTGGCTTAAAATTCTATTCAGTAAGAAGCCTACCATAGTTAAACCATTTGGCTCTTACTGAGGATTGGGGAGGGTGGCAGTTATTCTGTAGTTTAGTAGTAATTTAGTTGTGAAGTTGTGTACAACCCTTGCAACCCCATGGACCGTAACCTGCTAGGCTCCTCTGTCCATGGGATTCTCCAGGCAAGAATACTGGAGTGAGTTGCCATTTCCTTCTCCAAGTTATACTGTACTGGTTTTCAATTAGTTATGTAAAGGAAGAGATGCTTTCACATAAGATTATCTAACTCTCGTCCCCTCAGAGTTGCTGAGAAAGATCTAATAATGAGCAACCTGTCAATGATAATAAATTCTAGCTTTTGTAATACAAATATCTTACCCTTCCTTATTTGTTGCTCTTTCACAGCTATCACTCTTGTCATCTCCAAGACTGTAACCATAATTGTAGTTATAAGCAATCCTATGCTTATCCTCTTCCATTTTCCTAAACCTCTTAATTCTTTAAAAATTTTCTCATATTTCTCATTTCAAAACAGGAAAATTAGTACTCTCTGAATCTGACTAGGTTAGTTATTTGTATTGAGCTCTTTAAAATCATCTGTACTTTTATAGCCTATTTTCATTGTGTGTATATGAACTAGGAAGCACCCTTTCTTCTGTCAGAGAGCATACTTGGTACACTCTTTAGATCTTTCTCAAGACATGGACTCCTTTTGTAATTCTGGCTTTTTGTTACATTATCCAGTTTCTTCTTTTTTTTTCCTGAATACCATCAGTTAGCATATACATGGACTATTATATCTTACAGAATATTTTGTACCATTAAAAAATCCTTGCTTATCAACTATTATGTATTTTATAGATATACAGTGTAGACATTAATATAGTAAACTTTCCATTCTCCTCTGTGGAAGTGGTCTATACTTACGACTGTGACGTTTACACATTTTTATCTTCCATGGACTCTTTAATCTTGTCCTTATTTTTGAATCCACTATTAGGTAACATTATCTCAAATCACAGCAAGCAAGTCTTGTTCTTGGTTAGTTGTCCAGTAATGTGAGTCTCTATTAATGGTGAGAAGCTGAGGCTAAGGTGTCATCTTCATTCAAGAAGCCTGGTTCCTTTAAATGTGGAGAACTCAGACTGCAAGTGAAATGACAATATCCTTACAAGACAGGAAAAATGGTATTCTGTGATATTCTTAGACTTAATATGTAAACTGTACTGGCTTTCCCCCCCTATTATATAAGAGTTACAAATAACCTCAGATTATGTGAGAAGGGCTTTGGCCTGTACTTATGAAAGCTACAAATGTGGTCTGGAGCATATTTAAGTGAAGTAACTTAGGATCATAAATTCTATGACTAGACATGGTTGAAATTAACTATAATCGAAGTCTTGTTCCTTAATGCTATAGATTATGCTTCCATAATATATTATGGAACATAATATGTTATTCCATAACAATCATATATTCCTAAAATCCTTGAAAACCTAAGGCCAATTTGATCTATTCATGTGTTCACATTGCTGCATTCATAAACTACTTAAAATTTAGATGGCATTGCTAATCCACTTGGCTGCCTTCTTGAGATTATTACAGAATGCCTGTCTTTCCCACTGTCTTCACTTCAGCACTTTTATTATATATTACCTCACAGCAACAGCAATGGTAAGCATCATACTTCTCATCAGAGGTTATAACCCTGAATATCAGGGCAGAACAGACCAAGATTATGCATCTGGAGCTGCCACAGAGGAATCATTTTGAATTCTATTAATGTAGAACTTCCCCCTCTGCCAATGACTATCGCATAATCAAAGTAAACACAAGACTTATAGTAGTGTTTATTCCACCTGTCATCGATGCCATTAGGAAAACTAAATTCATATTCATATTTATGTCATGCTGTTTTTTAAAACAGACATTAAACTACAAAAATAGAAAGACCACAATTCACTTTTATTTTAAATCCAAAAAAGAAATGTGATATTTTAAATGTATGTCTATCGTACTCTATTTAGAAATAGATTGATGACATATGTTTCCCTTAGATTTTTTCTTAAAGAACAAGCCTTTTCCAGTAATACTAAAATTATGCTTAGAAAGTAATAATTTATTTTAAATAAAGGATCTGATACAGCCTCTCTACCTTCTAACAGAATGTGTAAAGCCAGAGAAAGATTTTTTTAAAAAGTATATAACACAGTCATCTTTGGTTGAGACATATACTTTTGCCTCTATCTGGAAGGAAGAAAATTACTTATTATAAGAACAGTGGAACATGACTGAGAGAAGCAATTGATCACTCACTGTGCTATATGGCATAGTATATGGCATAGTATAAAGCAAACATTCTAGCATGAAAGTAGGTTAGGAGAATCATTTGTCAATCTGGACTTTCTATAACCCTGTGGGGAAATCTTAGACCTGTCCTTCTTCCAGTATTGGTGCTTCATTTTTAAGTAGCCATAGCTACTTGCATCCTCTTTGCTATTAGAACTTTGGATATAACAAGCTGGATAACAGAATATATTAATAAAATGTGGTATAGAATTAATATGTGATATAGTGGATAACTGGCAGCAGGAAAATAATAATAAATGTTTAATACAAGTAGTAAATTTCCCATAATTAAAGCACAAACTTAGGAAAAGAGTTCTGAGAGAAAGTGGGAATTGAAATGCTTTATGTTCTTGATTTTCTTTCAAACAGAAAAATAAAGTATCAATATTAAAGACACCCTATCTAAAGTTAGCAGAATTGAACTAGATAAATTTAAACATTGATGTTGGGTTGACAACTATAGACAACACTATTCAGGCAAGAAGGAAGGGTTCAACATATATAGAGTGGACAGGGAACGACCAAAGGAGATAACCCACATGTCTATGCGAGTCGTTAAAACACATTATAGTTTTACTCTTTTATGAAGTTGTAATCTTCAAGCTGGTTTTATAAAAGGCAGAGGAAAGAGAGATCAAATTGCCAACATCTGCTGGATCATCAAAAAAGCAAGAGAGTTCCAGAAAAACAACGATTTCTGTTTTATTGACTATGCAAAGCCTTTGACTGTATGGATCACAATAAACTGTGGAAAATTCTGAAAGAGATGGGAATACCAGATCACCTGATCTGTCTTTTGAGAAAGCTATATGCAGATCAGGAAGCAACAGTTAGAACTGGACATGGAACAACAGACTGGTTCCAAATAGGAAAAGGAGTACTTCAAGGCTGTATATTGTCACCCTGCTTATTTAACTTATATGCAGAGTACCTCATGGGAAACGCTGGGCTAGAGGAAGCACAAGATGGAACCAAGATTGCAGGGAGAAACATCAATCACGTCAGATATGCAGATGATACCACCCTTATGGCAGAAAGTGAAGAGGAACTAAAAAGCCTCTTTATGAAAGTGAAAGAGGAGAGTGAAGAAGTTGGCTTAAAGCTCAACATTCAGAAAACGAAGATCATGGCTTCTGGTCCCATCACTTCATGGGAAATAGATGGAGAAACAGTGGAAACAGTGTCAGACTTTATTTTTTGGGGGGCTCCAAAATCACTGCAGATGGTGATTGCAGCTATGAAATTAAAAGACGCTTACTCCTTGGAAGGAAAGTTATGACCAACCTAGACAGCATATTAAAAAGGAGAGATATTACTTTGCCAACAAAAGTCCATCTAGTCAAGGCTATGTTTTTTCCAGTTGTCATGTATGGATGTGAGAGTTGGACTGGCAAGAAGGCTGAGTGCCAAAGAATTGATGCTTTTTAAAAAAATTTTTATT
>NW_011495050.1:7713769-7714734 GCF_000754665.1 Bison bison bison
TCATGTCCGACTCTGTGTGACCCCATAGATGGCAGCCCACCAGGCTCCCCCATCCCTGGGATCCTCCAGGCAAGAACACTGGAGCAGGTTGCCATTTCCTTCTCCAATGCATGAAAGTGAAAGTGAAGTTGCTCAGTTGTGTCTGACTCTTAGCGACCCCATGGACTGCAGCCCACCAGGCTCCTCCGTCCATGGGATTCTCCATGTTTTAATGCCATTCTCCCAAATCATCCCCCCTCCCTCTCCCACAGAGTCCAAAAGACTGTTCTATACATCTGTGTCTCTTTTGCTGTCTCGCATATAGGGTTGTCATTACCATCTTTCTAAATTCCATATGTATGCATTAGTATACTGTATTGGTGTTTTTCTTTCTGGCTTACTTCACTCTGTATAATCGGCTCGTTTCATCCACCTCGTTAGAACTGATTCAAATGTATTCTTTTTAATGGCTGAGTAATACTCCATTGTGTATATGTACCACAGCTTCCTTATCCATTCATCTGCTGATGGACATCTAGGTTGCTTCCATGTCCTGGATATTATAAACAGTGCTGTGATGAACATTGGGGTACACGTGTCTCTTTCAATTCTGGTTTCCTTGGTGTGTATGCCCAGCAGTGGGATTGCTTGGTCGTATGGCAGTTCTCTTTCCAGTTTTTTAAGGAATCTCCACACTGTTCTCCATAATGGCTGTACTAGTTTGCATTCCCACCAACAGTGTAAGAGGGCTCCCTTTTCTCCACATCCTCTTCAGCGTTTATTTCTTGTAGACTTTTGGATCGCAGCCATTCTGACTGGCGTGAAATGGTACCTCATAGTGGTTTTGATTTGCATTTCTCTGATAATGAGTGGTGTTGAGTATCTTTTCATGTGTTTGTTAGCCATATGTATGTCTTCTTTGGAGAAATGTTTATTTAGTTCTTTGGCCCATTTTTTGATTGGGTCGTTTATTTTTCTGGAATTGA
>NW_011495050.1:7714834-7727215 GCF_000754665.1 Bison bison bison
TAATCCATTTTGAGTTTATTTTTGTATATGGTGTTAGAAAGCGTTCTAGTTTCATTCTTTTACAAGTGGTTGACCAGTTTTCCCAGCACCACTTGTTAAAGAGATTGTCTTTAATCCATTGTGTATTCTTGCCTCCTTTGTCAAAGATAAGGTGTCCATAGGTGCATAGGTTTATCTCTGGGCTTTCTATTTTGTTCCACTGATCTATATTTCTGTCTTTGTGCCAGTACCATAATGTCTTGATGACTGTGGCTTTGTAGTAGAGCCTGAAGTCAGGTAGGTTGATTCCTCTAGTTTCATTCTTCTTTCTCAAGATTGCTTTGACTATTCGAGGTTTTTTGTATTTCCATACAAATTGTGAAATTATTTGTTCTAGCTCTGTGAAAAATACCATTGGTATCTTGATAGGGATTGCATTGAATCTATAGTTTGCTTTGGGTAGTATACTTATTTTCACTATATTGATTATTCTGATGCATGAACATGGTATATTTCTCCATCTATTAGTGTCCTCTTTGATTTCTTTCATCAGTGTTTTATAGTTTTCTATATATAGGTCTTTAGTTTCTTTAGGTAGATATAGTCCTAAGTATTTTATTCTTTTTGTTGCAATGGTAAATGGAATTGTTTCCTTAATTTCTCTTTCTATTTTCTCATTATTAGTGTATAGGAATGCAAGGGATTTCTGTGTATTGATTTTATATCCTGCAACTTTACTATGTTCATTGATTAGCTCTAGTAATTTTCTGGTGGAGTCTTTAGGGTTTTCTATGTAGCGGATCATGTCATCTGCAAACACTGAGAGTTTTACTTCTTCTTTTCCAATTTTGATTCCTTTTATTTCTTTTTCTGTTCTGATTGCTGAGGTCAAAATTTCCAAAAGTATGTTAAATAGTAGTGGTGAGAGTGGGCACCCTTGTCTTATTCCTGACTTTAGTGGAAATGCTTTCAATTTTTCACCATTGAGGATAATGTTTGCTGTGGGTTTGTCATATATCAGATCAGATCAGATCAGATCAATTGCTCAGTCGTGTCCAACTCTTTGTGATACATAGCTTTTATTATGTTGAGGTATGTTCCTTCTATTCCTGCTTTCTGGAGAGTTTTTATCATAAATGGATGTTGAATTTTATCAAAGACTTTCTCTGTATCTATTGAGATAATCATATGGCTTTTATTTTTCAATTTGTTAATGTGGTGTATTACATTGATTGATTTGTGGATATTGAAAAATCCTTGCATCCCTGGGATAAAGCCCACTTGGTCATGGTGTATGATCTTTTTAATGTGTTGTTGGATTCTGATTGCTAAAATTTTATTAAGGATTTTTGCATCTATGTTCATCAGTGATATTGGCCTGTAGTTTTCTTTTTTAAAATCAACAAAGCCAAAAGCTGGTTCTTTGAAAGGGTAAATAAAATTGACAAACCATTAGCCAGACTCATCAAAAAACAAAGGGAGAAAAATCAAATCAATAAAATTAGAAATGAAAATGGAGAGATCACAACAGACAACACACAAATACAAAGGATCATAAGAGACTACTATCAGCAATTATATGCCAATAAAATGGACAACGTGGAAGAAATGGACAAATTCTTAAAAAAGTACAACTTTCCAAAACTGAACCAGAAAGATAGAAAATCTTAACAGACCCATCACAAGCACGGAAATTGAAACTGTAATCAGAAATCTTCCAGAAAATAAAAGCCCAGGTCAGGACGGCTTCACAGCTGAATTCTACCAAAAATTTAGAGAAGAGCTGACACCTATCCTACTCAAACTCTTCCAGAAAATTGCAGAGGAAGGTGAACTTCCAAACTCAATCTATGAGGCCACCATCACCCTAATACCAAAACCTGACAAAGATGCCACAAAAAAAGAATTGATGCTTTTGAACTATGGTGTTGGAGAAGACTCTTGAGAGTCCCTTGGACTGCAGGGAGATCCAACCAGTCCATTCTAAAGATCAGTCCTGGGTGTTCATTGGAAGGACTGATGCTGAAGCTGAAACTCCAATACTTTGGCCACCTGATGTGAAGAGTTGACTCATTGGGAAAGACTCTGATGCTGGGAGGGATTGGGGGTAGGAGAAGGGGACGACAGAGGATGAGATGGCTGGATGGCATCACCGACTCAATGGACATAAGTTTGAATGAACTCCGGGAGCTGGTGATGGAGAGGGAGGCCTGGCATCCTGCAATTCATGGGGTCACAAAGAGTCAGACATGACTGAGAGACTGACCTGAACTAAACTGCACTTTCATAGACTGATTATATCTCCTGGTGGGTGCTTCATAAAGAGGTAACAACTTGTGTGGCTGTTCCTCAGTCTCTCTGGCTGCTCTGCACCTATGATCCCAGGGATAGATTGGAGAAACCTGCTTTTCTTTATCTCTTTGTCTCCTGTCCTCCATCTCATCTAGCAAAGTAGGAGGACAGGAGGGAGCTGAAGGAGTCACACCGAAATCTATACCCTTAGGACATAAGTCTCGCACATTTTCACAGAGAGAAAAAGGGCAACACATATGCTACTTCTACCCATTTCCCTTGTTCTTTACAGAACCGGTCTAATTGTAAAACAGTATTATGTTTAAGAGACCCTCCAACTGGCCACCAGGATGTTTAAGGATGTTCCTTAAAAAGCTAAAAATAGAGCTACCATATGAACCTGAAATAACACTGCTGGCAGGATATCTGGAGAACACTATAATTTGAAAAGATACATGCACCTCAGTGTTCATTGTAGCATCATTTACAATAGCCAAGACATGGAACTAACCTACATGTCTACATATGTGTGTTTATGTGTGCATGTGTGCTCACTAGTGGTAGTAAATTATCCACCTGCCAATGTATGAGATGCAGGAGATGTGGGTTTTATCCCTGGGTTGTTCAGGAAGGTCCCCTGTATAGGGAATGGCAACCCATTTCAGTATTCTTGCCTGGAAAATTTCATGCACAGAGGAGCCTGGTGGGCTAACATCCATGGAGTCACAAAGAGTAGGACATGATTGAGTACCGCCTCCCCTGACACACATATACACACATGATATTGCTCATATGTGGAATCAAAAAAACTTATACAAATGAATTTACATACAAAACAGAAATAGCTGCACAGATATAGAAGCCAAATATGGTTACTGAAGGGGAAATGGAGGGCAAGGGTAAATTAAGAGTTTAGGATGAACATAAACACACTCCTATAAATAAAATAGATAACCAACAATGACCTACTGAATGGCTCAGGAAACTCTACTTAATATTCATTAATAACCTATAAGGGAAAAAATCTGAAAATGAATACATATATGTATATTCATATATACAGCTGAATCACTTCATTACATACCTGAAACTATCACATTGTAAATCAAATATGTCTCAACTTAAAAAAACAAAACAGAAAACAGTAATTGATGGAACTCCTTCAGCAATTCAAGGGTCCTAAGAAATGCTGAAATCACCTGAGATTTCTAGAATGTGTATGATGAGAAGCTGGAAGAAACAGTTGCCAGAAGCTCAATGTAGATTTTCAACTTTCCTGGTTGCTCAGTGGTAAAGAATTTACCTGCCAATGGAGGTACGATGCAGGTTCTATCGCTGGGCTGGGATACCCCCTGGAGAAGGAAATAGCAACCCACTCCAGCAACCCATGGACAGAGGAACCTGGTGGACTACAGTGCATGGGGTCTCAAAGAATTGAACACAGCTGAGCAACTGAGCACAAGGTGGTTTTAGAAATATTTAAGAGGTGGAAAAATTAAAATCATCTCCATGGTGGCCATGATGACCCATAGAGTCAATACAAATTCTCATCTCCAAACACACGTCCACTGCTTTAAATAATGTGAAAGTGAAAGTGACTCAGTCATGTATGAGTCTTTGTGATCCCATGGACTGTACAGTCCATAGAATACTCCAGGCCAGAATCCTGGAGTGGGTAGCCATTTCCTTCTCCAGGGGATCTTCCCAGCCCAGGGATCAAACCCAGGTCTCCCACATTGCAGGCAGATTCTTTACCACCTGAGCCACCAGGGAAACTAAATGAGGTATATTCTGATAATTAAGAATGTGGTATAAGGAGAAAACACTTCATCTTGGCTAGAGATAAGTAAAAGAACTGCATTTCAAATGCAGAAAAGAATCTGAGTTTGGAAAATCTAAGTAGTGGAATCTAGCCATAATCAATGCAGTAATACTTCTTTTAGTAATCATCTATTTTGAAGTTGTTTAACATTATCCTATTGAGGGTAGAAGTGCAAAAACATATCAGAAATCCATTATTTATGAAAATAATTCATTGTACATAATTATGTTTAAGCTGACAATATAAGTAAATGCACAGTTTCCATTCTCCAGGCAAGAATACTGGAGTGGGTAGCTATTCCCTTCTCCAGGGGATTCTTTCTGACCCACGAATCAAATCCCCATCTCCTGCATTGCAGGCAGATTCTTTACTGTCTGAGCTACCAGGGAAGCCCACTTAGTATTATGGGTTTAGTCATTCTCAGTGTGATAGTTCTTTGTTTTTTAACATTTCAATTAAAGAATACCTTGAAACTTTTTAAAATAAAATATCTTTTGATAAATATTGCAGTGTCTTGGGCAGAAAACTTATAAACACTAGTGAACTTCCTCTGCAATTCTGAAAGATATAATAACAAGGCTTACTTTTATTTGGGTAGGTACCTGCTACATGTCATAAGAATTTAATGAAATTATAAGAAATCTCTCTTTATCCTCAAATCTGGATATCTCAAAACTTTCCCTCTATGGACATTTTTATTTCATAATTTCTGCCCTATATACTATACAGCTGAATCCTTTTCAAAATTTTTCAGATTGTGGATAGGCTTTTATGTGGAAAACATATAGGTTTCACTTCCACATTGGCTTTATTACTTAAACTTATTAAATACATATTATCTCCATAGTAGTTAAACATAAAAGTAAATAGCATTGATTCATAAAAGGGATGTTTTGGCAAAACTCTAGAAAGAATGAGAAGAGTAGTGTTTACCAGGAGTTGGGACTGGGGCAGAAGAGGGGATGGACAGGTACAGCATAGGAAATTTTTAGGGTAATGAAAGTTTATATGCTACTAAAATGTTAGGTGTATGATAAAACCAATATAACTGTACAATACAACAAATGAGTTCCAAACTCTTGACATTAATTATGAATAACACCTTAATACTATTTCATCATTTGTAAGAAAAGTACCGAACCAATGCAAGTCATCAATAACAGGGAAAACTGAAGAGCATGGGAAAAATTGTACATAAGAACTCTCTGTACTTTGTATTCAGTGTCTCTATAAACTTGAAATTGCTCTAAGAAATAAAGTCTGTTAATAAGTCTATAAAATTTCTTAGAAGAGATGGGGCTTTTGCCCACTGAACAGGACTAACCATTCAGTTAGGGATTCTATTCACAATTCCTGACAGATGGTGATTCAAGCACAGCTTAGAAACACAAAGTGAAGGAGCTCATTCCCTTTAGGAACTGACTAATTTACTTTTCCACATATCTGATCATTTGTACTTCATTCCCCCGCCCTTCTCCTCATTAGTATTGTGCATATACTTAAGCTTCTGGAAATTCCCTTTGAACTAAATAGTAAAGCAATATATAACTTGATGTGTGACCTTCTTACAGACACACCTCTTAGACCACATAAATATGCTGTTTCTCAAATTTTCCCTAAGCAGAAATTATAAAACTGCTTATGTTGCAAAGCGATCCTTTGAATTCAAAATAAATATATTTCAGATGTTAACAAAGAAATTACTTAAGTAAATTGGTGCTAAAGGTTTGTATGTTAAATATCAGGTTTGGCATTTGATCAATGTGGGAAAGTTGGAGCATTAGAATATATCAATTTTAGTAGAAAGATGCATTGCACTGAATATTTCACCTTATGCCCATATTCTATTATTAAAAGTATTTTTTTTATCATTAGCTAAAAAAATCAAGAAGAAACAGTCACTACTATAATGTGAATAATCTCACTTAGGTGTAACTTATTTTTAAAACTTGTCCAGTTTGGATGCTATGTTATTTATTTTTTGCCAACTGACTAACTTCATTTCTGCTGCTGCTGCTGCTGCTAAGTTGCTTCAGTCGTTTCTGACTCTGTGCGACCCCATAGACGGCAGCCCACCAGGCCGCCCTGTCCCTGGGATTCTCCAGGCAAGAATACTGGAGTGGGTTGCCATTTCCTTCTCCAACTTCATCTCTACACAACATCTATTCTCATACTCAATAATACTTTAGCCACTAAAGAAAGAGCATTAGTTCTTTCAGGCCTCTAATGAATATTTCAGCTTCTATGTTCATATCAAAATCTCCTATTCTTTCATTTATTATTTTAATAATTATGCCTCTATATATCCCAGAATCAATAAAATTGTATCTTTAAAGCACATATTTTTGGAATTATTTCAAACTAGATTTTAACTCTTCAGTTAAAGTTTAAAAGAAAGCAATCAATTCACATAATGGCTCTAATATAAAAGACAAAAGGAAACATGTCTGAAGTGTTTGAAAGAAAATATTAATTCTATTTTATTAGATTTTAATTCAGGGAGATCATAAAGCAAACTACAGCATTCTTTGCTTTAAAATGACTTCAAATTATATCTACAATTACGCTTTTCTCTTGCAATATCATAGAAAGATACTGAGAATAAAAATTATTTTAAATATAGAAATTATGCTCAAATATCATTAAATAAAAAACAGGAATGATATATTTAATGCTCAGTAATTTTGAGATTAAGATATGTATAATTTTATACAGATATAAAGCTAAATTAATTTCAAAGGATTCTTAGTTTGAAATTACTTCTGTGGGCTTTCTTCAGTTTTTCAATATTTAATTTCTCAATTTATCTTTTAAATTCCATATCACTTTCACCTATCAAGACATAGAAAAATGTATTACTATATAAGATTAATTACTATCCATGCCCTAAGTAACAAAAAATCAGTTGCCTATATATTTTCCTATCTGTGTGTGAGAAAGTTTCATAGGCTTCTCAAGCCAAATCATATTCTAGAGACCAGGTTTCAAGTAACTGTCAGGGATATGAATTTGGATCCTGGAGCCAGATGTGGGATGGAGTAGGTGTATAAGGATTAAAAATGTATTATAAGTTACAGAACTGAGGTACTTTCCTTCCAAGGTTAGTTCCCAAGTTGTCTTCTAACATAAACAAGTTTTATTTTGCTGACATTTATTTATTGCAAGATGTACAAACATAAGTTATTTCCATTGTTTCTTATGTGTTAACAACAATCTATAAAAATGCACATTTATAAACATATACAGTCCATCCTAAAGGAAATCAGTCCTGAATATTCAATGGAGGAACCAATGCTGAAGCTGAAACTCCAATACTGTGGCCACCTGATGCGAGGAACTGACTCATTGGAAAAGACCCTGATGCTGGGCAAGACTGAAGGCAGGAGGAGACAGTGACGACAGAGGATGAGACGGT
This sequence comes from Bison bison bison, assembly GCF_000754665.1. Taxonomy (NCBI): domain Eukaryota; kingdom Metazoa; phylum Chordata; class Mammalia; order Artiodactyla; family Bovidae; genus Bison; species Bison bison. Next base: position 7,722,343 of record NW_011495050.1, read on the forward strand.
TGGATGGCATCACCGACTCAATACATGAGTTTGAGTTAACTCTGGGAGTTGGTGATGAACAGGGAGCCCTGGCATGCTGCAGTCCATGGGGTCGCAAAGAGTCAGACATGACTGAGCAACTGAACTGAGCTGATTGACTATATAATAAATTATATAATAAATGTGTAATATTGTAAAAATGTAGAAATAAAAATATCCTGAGCAACACATTTTTATCAATTACTGAATACCAAAGAGTAATGAAACATTTTTCTACATGAAACTTACCTGTGAAAGGAGGGAATTATCAAGCTGACTCTGATTTCTTCAGGGCGACAGCCAAACCTGGAAGAAAATGGAACAATACTTTGAAAGAATAATGCACCCAGGAATTATACCCAGTTGAATGTTCATTCAAGTAAAAGGCAAAATCAAGACATTTTCACACATCACAGCAGTCCAAAGATATAAACAATTTGAGCATTTTTATAAAGAAATCACTAACTGCTAAAATCCAGTAAAAGCAAGATATTCATTCAAATCAACAAACAAAAACAAAACAAACACTACCACAGCAATAGAAAATTATGTCACAGAAAATTATGTTAGGCAAACAATTAATTTAATATTGGAATTTGACCAAAGAACTTGAGCAAACTTTAAAATAAAAGTGGACAATTTTAAAACAAAAGTTATAAATATGGGAAATTATAAATTAGGTGAGAGAGTTATGAATTCACATGAGAAAGACATTCCCATTTATAACTGGATAATTGGAGTTTCTTTAAGGGAACACCTATTTAGTACAAAAATTAACCAATACAATAATGCCAAACAATTTTCCAAATAAATTTAAAGAAATCCTTTAAAACTAATAACTTTTTCACTTAATAGATTTTTAAAAATTTATTTTATTTAGGATTGGAGGATAATTAATTTATAATATTTTAGTGGTCTGCCATACATCAATATGAATCAGCCATAGGTACACATATTAATATGCACCCTCCCCTGCAAGCCTCCCTCCCTGATTAACAGACTTTTAATTTCAATTGTTTTATTCTATTTTACTTTTTCTTAATTTGTGAAAAAATAATGTTATGCATTTTTTTCTAAAATACCATGACTAGATAGGCAGTTTTACTCAACATTTACATTTCCAAAAAGAACAAATAATATATGGAATTATTTAATTTAATAATATGCATAGTATCATGTCAAGTTCAATGTACTCAGTTTTCAGATGAAAAATTTGGACAAGGAGTAATGAAGCTGGAAGGCTTCATATGCCCGCTCTTTTTAAGCATTAAGAATAAATCAGAAAAGAGTAGCCAAAATAGTAGAGTAAGAAGACCCTGAGTTCATCTCTGCCCATGGGCATACTGAAGCCTCAACTGTCTTCAGTTCAGTTCAGTTCAGTCACTCAGTCCTGTCTGACTCTTTGTGACCCCATGGACTGCAGCATGCCAGGTCTCCCTGCTCATCACCAGCTCCCAGAATTTACTCAAACTCATGCCCATTGAGTTGATGGTGCCATCCAACAACCTCATCCTCTGTCGTCCCCTTCTCCTCTCACCCTCAATCTTTCCCAGCATCAGAGACTTTTCAAATGAGTTAGCTCTTTACATAAGGTGGCCACAATATTGGAGTTTCAGCTTCAACATCAGTCCTTCCAATGAATATTCAGGACTGATTTACTTTAGGATGAACTAGTTGGATCTCCTTGCAGTCCAAGAGACTCTCAAGAGTCTTCTCCAACACCACAGTTCAAAAGCATCAATTCTTCGGTGCTCAGCTTTCTTTATCGTCCGACTCTCACATCCATACATGACCACTGGAAAAACCATAGCCTTGACTAGACGGACCTTTGTTGGCAAGGTAATGTCTCTGCTTTTTTTTTTTTTTTTTTTTCTCTGCTTTTTAATATGCTGTCTAGTTTGGTCATAATCTTTCTTCCAAGAAGTAAGTGTCTTTTTATTTCACAGCTGCAGTCACCACCTGCAGTGATTTTGGAGCCACAAAACATAAAATCTGCCACTGTTTTCACTGTTTCTCCATCTATTTACCATGAAGTGATGGGACCAGATGCCATGATCTTAGTTTTCTGATGTTGAGCTTTAAGCTAACTTTTTCATTCTCCTCTTTAACTTTCATCAAGAGGTGCTTTAGTTCCTCTTCACTTTATGCCATAAGGGTGGTGTCATCTGCATATCTGAAGTTATTGATATTTCTCCTGATTCCAGCTTATGCTTCTTCCAGCCCAGCATTTCTCATGATGTACTCTACATATAAGTTGAATAAGCAGGGTGACAATATACAGCCTTGACGTACTCCTTTTCCTACTTGGAACCAGTCTGTTGTTCCATGTCCAGTTCTAACTGTTGCTTCCTGACCTGCATACAGATTTCTCAAGAGGCAGGTCAGGTGATCTGGTATTCCCATCTCTTTCAGAATTTCCCACAGTTTACTGTGATCCTCACAAAGGCTTTGGCATAGTCAGTAAGACAGAAATAGATGTTTTTCTGGACATCTCTTGCTTTTTTAATGATCCAGCGGATGTTGGCAATTTGATCTCTTGTTCCTCTGCCTTTTCTAAAACCAGCTTGAATATCTGGTAGTTCAAGGTTCACATAATTGTGTCATTTTTTGCCAAATATCAACATGCATCAGCCATAGGTATACATATGTCCCCTACTTTTTGAACCTGCCTCCCAACTCCCTCCCCATCCCATTCCTCCAGGTTGTTTCAGAGCCAGCCCAGGTTTGAGTTCCCTAAGTCATACAACAGATTTCCCATTGGTTGTCTATTTTACATTTTAGTATAAGTTAACTACCATAAGTTAACTTATACTAGTATAAGTTATACTAGTATAAGTTAATCAATGAGAATGTAAGACTCACAAAAAAATTCTTCTACAACTAAAAATATAAAGAAGGAACTACAAGGAGACATGTAAAAAGTATGGAGACATGGTATCATCAAGATCCATATCCCTGAGTGGGAAAACTACCAATGGGAGGATAATTATTCTTTGGCAAGGTGGTTGACATTTAGCGGGTGAGCAAAATGTACTGTTTGATTAATTACTGATTATTCTCCAGAGCACATAAGAGAAGATAGTATTTCATAAATGTGGACTGCATTCTTTCTCTAGGAATGCCATCACAACAGAAATTCTGGAGGCTAGAAGTTATAGATCAAGATGTCAGCAGGTTGGTTTCTTCTAAGAAATCTTTCTCCTTAGTTTCTGGATGGCCGCTCTCCTTCAGGTCTTCACTTAGTCTTCCCTCTATACATGTATGTTTCCTAATTTCTTCTTCTAAGGACACCATTCATATTGAATTAGACCCACTAATATGATCTCATTTTACTTTAATCATCTTTAAAAAGTTTTGAGTCACTGACAACTGGGATGTCAAAATATGAATTCTAGGTGGGGGTGGGTGGCTACAATTCATGAAGCCATTTACTACTTACTGTTATTTACCAGCAAAGTGTAATAATGTTCATCAAAAGATGCCAACAAAAATAGAAATAACTCAGATTGAATTGTATTTTTGTTCTAGGAATCGTAGAATGGATAATTCTATTGGAACTTATTTTTTTTTTATGTAAGGGTATTCTATATGTTACTGAGAATGAATGGATCATGGATAGCCTATATGGCAGGGACTCTCCATATGTTTCAAAATACAAATAATACAATTGAAATTGTGGGCCATCTTCTCAGAAGTTATTATATATCTTAAAATGAGTCAGTGTATCTTGAGTTAAAAATTCTAAATCTATTCTGTATTAATACATAAGTAGCAATAAATTTATTACCAAAAAATAGTAAAACTACATTTTATTAAAATAGACCAATTTATAAAATGGAGGGACTCAATTTTCCCAATATTTCTTAATAAATAGAATTAAGATAAAAGAAATATCTCATATTAATAATTAGAAATGGTACACTAGCTTTCTGAAATGAAAATAATTTGATTTAAAATATTATATATTACAACTATAATTCTAACAAAAATTTAGAGAAGAGCTGACACCTATCCTGCTCAAACTCTTCCAGAAAATTGCAGAGGAAGGTAAACTTCCAAACTCATTCTATAAGGCCAACAACACCCTAATACCAAAACCTGACAAATATCCCACAAAAAAAGAAAACTACAGGCCAATATCACTGATGAACATAGATGCAAAAATGCTTAACAAAATTCTAGCAATCAGAAACCAACAACACATTAAAAAGATCATACACCATGACCAAGTGGGCTTTATCCCAGGGATGCAAGGATTCTTCAATATCCACAAATCAATCAATGTAATACACCACATTAACAAATTGAAAAATAAAAACCATATGATAGGGTTCCCACTTTCACCATTACTATTCAACATAGTTTTGGAAATTTTGGCCATAGCAATCAGAGCAGAAAAAGAAATAAAAGTAACCCAAACTGGAAAAGAAGAAGTAAAACTCTCACTGTTCGCAGATGACATGATCCGCTATATAGAAAACCCTAAAGACTCCACCAGAAAATTACTAGAACTAATCAATGAGTATAGTAAAGTTGCAGGATATAAAATCAACACACAGAAATCCCTTGCATTCCTATACATTAATAATGAGAAAACAGAAAGAGAAATTAAGGAAACAATTCCATTCACCATTGCAATGGAAAGAATAAAATACTTAGGAATATATCTACCTAAAGAAACTAAAGACCTATGTATAGAAAACTATAAAACACTGGTGAAAGAAATCAAAGAGGACACTAATAGATGGAGAAATATACCATGTTCATGGATTGGAAGAATCAATATAGTGAAAATGAGTATACTACCCAAAGCAATTTATAAATTCAATGCAATCCCTATCAAGCTACCAACTGT
>NW_011495050.1:7727315-7736129 GCF_000754665.1 Bison bison bison
ATTCAAAAAACCTCGAATAGCCAAAGCTATCTTGAGAAAGAAGAATGGAACTGGAGGAATCAATCTACCTGACTTCAGGCTCTACTACAAAGCCACAGTTATCAAGACAGTATGGTACTGGCACAAAGACAGAAATATTGATCAATGGAACAAAATAGAAAGCCCAGAGATAAATCCACACACATATGGACACCTTATCTTTGACAAAGGAGGCAAGAATATACAATGGATTAAAGACAATCTCTTTAACAAGTGGTGCTGGGAAAACTGGTCAACCACTTGTAAAAGAATGAAACTAGAACACTTTCTAAAACCATACGCAAAAATAAACTCAAAATGGATTAAAGATCTAAACGTAAAATCAGAAACTATAAAACTCCTAGACAAGAACATAGGCAAAACACTCTCCGACATACATCACAGCAGGATCCTCTATGACCCACCTCCCAAAATATTGGAAATAAAAGCAAAAATAAACAAATGGGACCTAATTAAACTTAAAAGCTTCTGCACAACTAAGGAAACTATTAGCAAGATGAAAAGGCAGCCTTCAGAATGGGAGAAAATAATAGCAAATGAAGCAACTGACAAACAACTAATCTCAAAAATATACAAGCAACTCCTACAGCTCAACTCCAGAAAAATAAATGACCCAATCAAAAAATGGGCCAAAGAACTAAATAGATATTTTGCCAAAGAAGACATACAGATGGCTAACAAACACATGAAAAGATGCTCAACACCACTCATTATCAGAGAAATGCAAATCAAAACCACTATGAGGTACCATTTCACACCAGTCAGAATGGCTGCGATCCAAAAGTCTACAAGCAATAAATGCTGGAGAGGGTGTGGAGAAAAGGGAACCCTCTTACACTGTTGGTGGGAATGCAAACTAGTACAGCCACTATGGAGAACAGTGTGGAGATTCCTTAAAAAACTGGAAATAGAACTGCCTTATGATCCAGCAATCCCTCTGCTGGGTATACACACTGAGGAGACCAGAAGGGAAAGAGACACGTGTACCCCAATGTTCATCGCAGCACTGTTTATAATAGCCAGGACATGGAAGCAACCTAGATGTCCATCAGCAGATGAATGGATAAGAAAGCTGTGGTACATATGCACAATGGAGTATTACTCAGCCATTAAAAAGAATACATTTGAATCAGTTCTAATGAGGTGGATGAAACTGGAGCCTATTATACAGAGTGAAGTAAGCCAGAAAGAAAAACACCAATACAGTATACTAATGCATATATATGGAATTTAGAAAGATGGTAACAATAACCCTGTGCATGAGACAGCAAAAGAGACACTGATGTATAGAACAGTCTTATGGACTCTGTTGCAGAGGGAGAGGGTGGGAAGATTTGGGAGAATGGCTTTGAAACATGTATAATATCATGTATGAAACAAGTTGCCAGTCCAGGTTCAATGCAGAATACTGGATGCTTGGGGCTGGTGCACTGGGACAACCCAGAGGGATGGTATGGGGAGGGAGGAGGGAGGAGGGTTCAGGATGGGGAACACATGTATACCTGTGGCGGATTCATTTTGATATTTGGCAAAACTAATACAATATTGTAAAGTTTAAAAATAAAATAAAATTAAAAAATAAAGAACAGCCATGAAAAAAAAATATTATATATTACAACTATAAAAACATTTAGATCTTGGTGATAGAATAGTTTATTGCTTATGCTAGTTCTAAAGGTATTTAGTTAATTTTCTCTATTTTCAAAGAATATATATACTAGAGACAAATGAACTTAATGATGCACTTTTAAGAATTAAGGGTATTAGGTGAAAACCTTGTAACTCTTACATTACATCTAATACATGCCTTAGTGACAGAATCTGGTGTTATTCAGATGTAGTGAATAAATACATTTAAGACTATTTCATAGAGTAAAGCTTTTTCTCTAATAGAATTAATTGCATTATCCACAGTTTCAGAATAGATCATATTCCATTAGTTTATCAGAAAGATTGTCTTGTTGGTTTTCTTTCTCCCATCATTCTAAATAAAAGAGTTTATTCTATAGCAGTTTTAAAGGATTTGCTTTAAAAATAACCTCTAAAGATTTAGAACCTATGGAGTGACCACCTTTACACGTTACTGGTCACAAGTCATTTTAAAGCAACTGAATCCAATCTGATAATAATGTTCTGTCTGTGTAATCCTCAGGGGAGGATGTAGAAGTTAGTCACATAGCCCAGCAAAAGAACTGCCTGCCAGGCAAGTGCCATAGATAAATAGTCCCAAAAGGACTTTGAGGAACAGGAAAAGTTTGTCTATATCTTATAGAGAGAAGCGTAGTTTGCTTCACAGTAACTGGATATTTTAGACATTTTAGGGTTTTCTATTTAATAATTGGATGTGTAATTGCCTGAACAATTTTATTGTGTTTTAAAAATACATGCTTTACTTCCTGATTGTCCTCCAACATTTTTTAAAACTCTTCTTTAAAGAAAAAATTACTTTGCCTTTCCTGCTTCTGGAATCTATTACAGCAGAAGGCAGAGAAGCTGGAAACATCAGTAATGAAGCAGTGATTGACAGATAAATGTAGAAAATAGCACAACTCATGAGATAACTGGGAACTGCTGGGCAATCACATGTTTGAGAAGGAAGGAAGGACTCACACAATAAATATAATACATAAATCTTTTGGTGGGGTGTGTCAAAATTCCAGAGTGAATTTAAGACATAAAGGACATTTTGAGTCACGTTGTCACTTTTCTTTCCTTGGTCGCTCATCCTCAATGCTGGGCAAAAAAAAAAAGAAAGAAAGAAAAATCATGCATCTTCCACAATTCTCCCTGATAATACAGTTTGATAGGATATGACATTTCTTAAGTTCTTGAAGTTTTCAAGACAAATAAAGAAGTGGGATGGGAGAGGGAGAGGGTGGTGATATTTCTGATGAAAAAAGTTTTTCAAAGCATTTTTTGTATTCCAGGTCTCACTGTTATAATTATTGACATTTTTGGAGACATTAATGATTTTGCTTGACATCTCCCTATAATCTATTTTGCTAATCATCTTAATCAGAGTATGCAGAACATAATTTAACATTTTTCTTCTAACTCAGGGCCTTCACGTGACTATTAATTAGCACACTGCAGTAAGAGAATGATGCCTTAAAGGACTATTAAGAGGTGGAGGCCTTCTTGCCCTGATCTAAATGGCGCCAGATGGCTGTCTAATTAGTTACCCTGCTGCATCTACATTTCACTTCGGAGCTGCTATCTCCTTTGCAGAATAGTAGTTAACAGAACCTACTCATTATTTTTCACATTTATTTGACCTGATGTCTTATATAGTCTGAGGAAATAAAATTACAAAATTGATTACATTTTAAAACTTAATTATTTTGGTTAATGTAAAGGTTTGTCTTCCGTCTCACCCAAAGAGTAAATATTTTATGCAAATAACAACATTCATGTGAGTGTGTCTACTTGCCCCCAAGCTTTTTTAGTGTACTTCAGAAATTGCCAGTTGATGTTTTTAAGGTTTAAATTTTGAATCCTGGAACATAAATGAATATTTTTTTGTGCCTATAGGTGAACATCTCATTGCAGATTTGTAATATGTAGTTCACACTTAGGGCTTCCTTAGTGGCTCAGATGGTAAATAATCTATCTGCTAGTGCAGGAGACCCAGGTTTGACCCCTGGGTCAGGAAGATTCGCTGGAGAAGGGAATGATTACCAACTCCAGTGTCTTTGCCTGGAGAATCCCATGGAGAGAGGAGCCTGGTGGGCTACAGTATATGGGGTTACAAAGAGTCAGACACAACTGAGCGACTAACAGACACAGACACAGAAACACACACACACACAGAGTTCACTCTTCAGCCCACCACACAAAAAAAAACATTACGTGTATTTTCAAGGTACAACTACCAAAATAGTTAAAAGCAATGAATTGCGTCATGCTAGTGTTTCATTTTATGGCACCTCTGAGATGTCATAAAATGAGACATATGTACAGACTATAGAGATCTCAGGGAAATATCTTCCCTAGCAGCAATAACCATATTAAAATAACCACTTCTTATGTATTTTAGTCTATAATTTTCTTAAGATGAATAAGTAGTAATTTTAATTGCAATAAATTTACATATGTCATATATGCTCAAAAGGACTATATAGAACCCAAATGAAAGAAAACCATGAAGATGTACCTCCCAAATCAATTCAGCTGAGTTCAAATTACTAGTTATTAAGAGAATACAATTATTTAAATATATATTAAAGATATATTTAACCAAAATAAAGATATATTAAATCTATCAGAAATTTACTGCTGTATTCTCAGATTTGGAATAATAAATATTTTATAAAATTTAATTATTTTTTACTGCACTCGGTCTTCATTGCTTTGCACTGGCTCTCTAGTTGCCATGAGCAAGTTTTAAACTGCAGTGGTTTCTCTTGTTGCAGAGCACCGGTTCTAGGCTATAGAAACTTCAGAAGTTGTGGCATGTGGACTCAGTAGCTATGGCCCACAGGCTCAGTTTCTCTGTGCATGTGGGATTCTTCCCAGACCAGGGTCAAACTCATGTCTTCTACTCTTATCCACTGCATTAGCAGGGAAGTCATGATTGGTCTTTTAAGATTTTGAGCTTGAGTTGATAAAATAAAGCATTTCATAGGTTTTCTTCAATTTAAAAACAATCTAAACGATTTTGACTTACTTCATCTAACCACAGTTGAATTCATGACCTTTTTTTTTTTACAATAGAGCTTTAAAAAATGTACTTTTCATCTGACTCCAGCTTTTTTGTCTTTTTCTCCAAGCATAATAACTTTTCTACCTGGAAACAAACTAAATATGATCATTTAAAAATTGATATTTTGAAGTTATGGTTTTGGAAAATACAGATTCTCCAATTTTTAGAGATAAGAGTTCTAACTGTAGCCTTGATATGTGAATTTTCCACCTCTTTGCATATATGCAAAATGTTTTGGTTATGTATCTCTATCAAGAAAGGGAGGACACCATTAGCATTTCCTACTATTCTTGCTTTTCAAATGCACTATTTCATGTTTCAGTGCTTGTGATTGTCAGAATTAGGTGTCAGTTGGCTGGATTTTAATCTTTAGTCATTTAATCAAATACTAATTTAGGTGCTGATATGAAGATATTTTACAAAACTGATTAATATCTACAATCAGTTGACTTCAAGTCCTCCATAATCTGGGTGGATCTGATCAGACAGTTGAAAGGCTTTAAAAACAGAACCAAGATTTTCCTGATTAAGAAAAGAAGACTTTATAGGGCTTTCCTGGTGATCCACTGGCAGAGAACACGCCTATCAATTCATGTGACACAGATTCAATCCCTCAACCAAGAAGATTTCACATACCTTAGGACAAGTAAACCCCTATGTGGCAACTACTGAAGCCCACATACCTTGGAGTCTGTGCTCCACAACAAGAGAAGTTGTCACAGTGGGAAGCCCACGCATCACAACTGGAGAATAACCACTGCTTGCCTGGTGGGCTGCCGTCTATGGGGTCTCACAGAGTCGGACACGACTGAAGTGACTTAGCATAGCATAGCATAGCCACAGCTAGAGAAAGGCCTTGTGCAATGATGAAGACCCAGCACAGCTACAAATAAATAAAAGTAGACATTCTGCCTGTGAACTGAAACTCCCAGCCCCCACAATGGTGTAAGACAATTCCTTGAAACAAATTATATCTATATACCCCCACACACACAACATATATGTGTACACATATAAACATATACTCACACATATACATTTATACACACTCTTGTTCACTACTTCTTTATACTTCAGTTGTATTGTTCAAGTGGTAACTTCTCTAATCTGAAAATAATTTGGCTATCTTAAACTTATATATAAAATAAATAACATCAAAATTACAAGGCTTTTGAATACATTTGTTACACATATACATATATATGTGTGTGTGTATGTGTGTGTATATATATGCCTTTAGAAAATAACAATCAAAACATGCACAATCAATAATGCTCTTAGTCTAACTCTGTCCATATCACTGCTCTTTGGGCATCTTTTTGAAGAATGTTTCTTGCTCCTATTCTGTTCTATTCTATTCCCATATTACACACTACCCAGTTTTCAAAAATATTCCCTTAATTTTCAATGTGCCAGCTTCTGAAACCAGAAGTATTTCTCTTGATAAAAAGAACTTTTAGTGTTACCATTTTACATAACTGATGTAAACTATATTCATCATAAAATGCTATATAACAGCAGAAAGAAAAAAAAAGCAACTAAACACAAACCCAGATATACACACCATACACAACATGCATATATCCATTTCAATTAGATTGTATACAACTATGAATAATTTTTATCCTGGTTTTCATATTTTACGAAACTTTCATGTTATTATAATTTATTCCTGTACAGTAGTTAATGGTTGAATATTTTATCACATTGGCTTATCTTATTTAAATCCATTTTAACATTTTTGGTTTTCTCCTGAGTTGATTTTTTTATTTTTTAAATTTATTTAATTTGGAAGATAATTACTTTTGATATTATTAAATCAATACTTATTCATAAATCTTTCCATGTCTTAAATCTCCTTTGATTAAATTTTTCAATAAAAATCCTTTTTAAATAGAATAAATATATTTAGAGCTTAAAAATTACTTTCAAATTATTTTGCTGAAAGACACTGTTTTTACATTTCCACCAATAATACATAGCTTTAGAAATCATTGTACCTAATATATATGATATAAAGATTAAAACATTATTTTATATATATATATATATATAATATATATATATAATTTTTGTTGGGAAAGATTGAGGGCAAGAGGAGAAGGGGCCACTGAGGATAAGATGGTTGGATGTCATCACTGATTCAATGGACACGAGTTTGAGCAAACTCTGGGAGATGGTGAAGACAGGGAAACCTAGCATGCTGCAGTTCATGGGGGTCACAAAGAGTCAGACATGATTTAGTGGCTGAACAACAACAAGTATTTATAAATATACCTCACAGATGCATATAATTTATTTATATAGTTATTATAACATAAATGTTTAAATATATTGGTATATATGAATATAAGAAGACAATGTTGCTATATCATAGTTTTAGTGAAAGTGTTAGCTCAGTCATATCCGATTCTTTGTGACTTCATGGACAATAGCCCACCAGGATCCTCTATGGAATTCTCCAGGCAAGAATACTGGAGTGGATAGGCATTCTCTTCTCTAGTGGATCTTCCCAACCCAGGGATTGAACCCTAGTCTCCTGCATTGCAGCCAGGTTTTTATGGTCTGAGCCACCAGGGAAACTCATAGTTTTAGAAGTCCCTTCTAAATAATAATTGTCACAGTAGTTAAATATGCACACGCAACAGGGGATGTTGTTATTCACTTCAGTTTGACTAATTCACTAAAGAGCTTACAGCATCACTATGAATCCCTTTTTATTATAAAGATTTACTAGAGATGAAAAGGAATTTTCCTGAAAGCTAATGCAAAGACCACTTTATTACAAAAGAATAGAGGGTAAGGGACAACTTTGAAGGATCTGGTGAAAAATGTATCATTAAAACAGTGAGACTGAAGCACATTTTCTCTGGTTCATAAGAAAAGAGAGAGGGGCAGGGAATTCAAGACTCTGCTTTATCAATATTCAGTCTGTCCTCTGTTGAGTGAAAATGTACTTACACAAAATTTTGATAACAGGAATGAGAAGAAAAAAATCATTCTGTGATACTAGTGAGAGTCAAGACTATTTTTATATTTTAAAGTGTCTTGCTCAAATGTTGCATCTTAACAAAAGATTCAGGATCTTGAATAGCTTTAATACTTCACTTCATGACTGAAAGTTCATTTAATTTAAAGCATAAAATCAAGTATTTCATGAAAAGTCTCAAGAGCTTGACAGTTTCCCAACATTTGAGTTTTCTTATCATTCACTGCAGAGTAAAACTAATGGCATGTGGTTGCACAAACTCAAAAAGAAAATGCAACTGAAGCTGAAATTAGTAATTTTTCCCTACTAATATCCGAAAACTAAGATCATGGCATCCGGTCCCATCACCTCATGGGAAATAGATGGGGAAACAGTGGAAACAGTGTCAGACTTTATTTTTTGGGGCTCCAAAATCACTGCAGATGGTGACTGCAGCCATGAAATTAAAAGATGCTTACTCCTTGGAAGGAAAGTTATGACCAACCTAGATAGCATATTCAAAAGCAGAGACATTTCTTTGCCAACAAAGGTTCATCTAGTCAAGGCTATGGTTTTTCCTGTGGTCATGTATGGATGGGAGAGTTGGACTATGAAGAAGGCTGAGTGCCGAAGACTTGATGCTTTTGAACTGTGGTGTTGGAGAAGACTCTTGAGAGTCCCTTGGACTGCAAGGAGATCCAACCAGTCCATCCTGAAGGAGATCAGCCCTGGGATTTCTTTGGAGGGAATGATGCTGAAGTTGAAACTCCAGTACTTTGGCCACCTCATGTGAAGAGTTGACTCATTGGAAAAGACTCTGATGCTGGGAGGGATTGGAGGCAGGAGAAGGGGATGCCAGAGGATGAGATGGCTGGATGGCATCACTGACTCGATGGACGTGAGTCTGCGTGAACTCCAGGAGTTGGTGATGGACAGGGAGGCCTGGCGTGCTGCGATTCATGGGGTCGTAAAGAGTCGGACACAACTGAGCAACTGAACTGAACTGAACTGAATATCTGAAAAATTTCCAGGTTTGATGATTTGTTTGTTACTTAGCTTCTTAAAAAATAACTAAATTTTAATTTATATTTTACTAGAATATCAA
>NW_011495050.1:7737589-7741639 GCF_000754665.1 Bison bison bison
CTTTTAAAAATATAATTCAGATCATTGAACTCTTAATTTTAAAGGCTTCCAGTGACTTTTTATGACACAGAGATTAAAAGCCAAAATCTAGACCTTTACACGCAAGGTCTGACAGAATTTGTTTTCTGCCTATTGTTCTTGTTTTCTCTCAGAATTATTTCTTTTGCTCATGAATCGTTGAGTTTCTAACACCTTCCAGGTTTGTTACATTTGGGGATTTTGTTATTTTTTTTTCTGAGCCCTGATGGTCACATGGCTGTTACCCTCACATCTCTATTTTGTCTGAAGTATTACCTCTGAAAAGTATCCTTTGCTAAGTGAGCATCTAAAATAGCTTTTATGTGACCATTCTCAACCAAATACATTTTTAATGACATTTTATCCTGTTTATTTATGTTTATTTTCTGTTTCTCCCGACAAAATGGAAATTTCATGAAAATAGACCTTAATATTTTTTCACTGTGTAAACAGAGTCTAGGAATGTAGATGGCAATTTTTATATGGAGGCCATAGATTATTAGTAAATGATAACATTATTCATTATAAAATATCTGTCAAGTTGGGTATTTCATAGATTTTTAAAATAAAATTGAAATAGTAATTTTGGTGAGTCTTGGTAAACTATCTTTTCAGAATATGAATCCCTAAAATATTCTAAAAGCTAATTTTAATGTATTCACAAATATTAAGTAATCTTAAGAACTGTATGAAAATTAAAGTTTTCAACAGAAGTGTGTATTTTCCAGATAGACTTTCCTGAAGGATTTAGGAATGATGTAAGATAAGCATTAGACAGCAAAAACAACAAAAAAAATCTCATTGATTAAATCAAAGATATACAAACAGTGTTAAAGGGAAAAAATAGCTAGTAGGCCTAAAAGGACATGAAATATTAAAATATTAGTGGAGTATGTATAAATTTATATAAGGAGTATATCTAATTTATATGTATTTATATAAAGAGTATACATACTGTGCTTATTGGTCAAATAAGCACACGAGAGGAAATCATAGAACAAATATCAGCAATGCCCATTTGGTAAATAGTCTGCTGGCTCTTTGTATGAGACTGTGGTTTGATCCCTGGGTCAGGAAGATCCCCTGGAATCAGTCGTGTCTGACTCTGTGTGACCCCTTAGACAGCAGCTCACCAGGCTCCCCCCGTCCCTGGGATTCTCCAGGCAAGAACACTGGAGTGGGTTGCCATTTCCTTCTCCAATGCATGAAAGTGAAAAAGTAAAACTGAAGTCACTCAGTTGTGTCCAACTCCTAGTGACCCCATGGACTGCAGCCCACCAGGCTCCTCCGTCCACGGGATTTTCCAGGCAAGAGTACTGGAGTGGGGTGCCATTGCCTTCTCCGTCCCCTGGAGTAGGAAATGGCAACCAGCTCCTGGAGAATCCCCAGACAGAGGAGCCGCAGGCAGGCTACAGTCCCTGGGTCACAAAGAGTCAGACATGATTGAGCAACTTACATTTTCACTTTCATTCTGTCATGGTCTGATAGGAGTGTGTATTGATTTAATAGATCTGCCATCAGATGGGGTCCTAAACACCTCTACAGTATGAATAATAACTTAATTAATACTAGCTGCTTTCATCCTTGAATCTGTGCTAACCAAGCCAAACTTCCATATTGGACCATTTAAAGGGAGCAAATGAACTATTTATGCAGGCTTAAACATTCCAGCATCTGTGACACATATATCTCATTGTAAATTAATGTATTGGCATCATCCTTATATGCTTATTTAATGTGAATCCACTTATGAAAGATGGATTTGCTCTCTTCGTGCTGACAAAATCATTTTCTATGCCAGAGGGCAAGATACAGGACTCTGGCAAATTTACCAAGGTAATGAAGGCCATTTGTGTAGCTTTGGGGAGATAACCTTAAGGTCTTTGCTTTGGGGACACACAGAGCATTGACCTTTGCTGAGTGTACTATAGAATTTTCTTATTTTAATTTCTAGAGTCTCTCTCCTTTAGAAAAAAATGAGAACACATTTTAATGATACAAAAATGTAATATCTTTGAAGTAAGCTCTTAAGATCTGAACACATTTCTATCACTTTGTAGTCTGTAATACCAAGTGAAGAAGAGTTTTATTGTATTTATTCATTCATTGAGCAATCATACTCTTACTTATCCTGTAATACAAAACTAACAAGATCCTTATATTCACTGAGTTTATCTTTCATTTGCATATGTGTAAGTTATACTAATTATACAAATAAAACTGTATAAAATCCCTATATAACAGAAATATTAGACAGATTAATGATATTTTAGGCTCTAGGAAATGTAATTTCAAAACCTTTGCATAGAAAGTGCACAGTCTATTTGAAGAACTGAATCAATCTTGGCTAAAATGCTAAAAGCAAGGAAGAGTGCTCTTAAAATAGTTTTGATCATTAAAGGGTTGAGACTTTATAAATTGAAAAAGTGGGGAACATGTGAAGTTATTGGAGTGAAAAATTCTTTGAGTTATCTGATTTTCTTCTTCTAAATTATATATTAATAACACATAAGGAGAAAATAATGGTCCCCGAAGATGTCAGTGCCCTAATCTTTAGAACTTGTGAATACATTACTTTAAATGACAAAAAAGTTGGTTTTTTTTTCAACATGAATAAAATTAAGATTTTGACATGGGAAGATTATCCTGTACTATCCAGATGGACTCAGTGTTGTCATAAAGGTAACCATGTTGTTACAATGTTGGTATCCATTGTTGTCATAAGGGTAACTCAATGTTGTTACAAGAAACAGGTGTGAAGGTCAATGTTAGAGAAGAGAGATGGAGAAACAAAGCAGAGATTGGAATGATGCTCTCTGAAAATAGGAGAGGCAATGAGCCAGGGAATGCAGGAACCTTCTAGAAACTGTAAAAGGCAAAGAAACATATTTTTCCCAGAGCCTTCAGGAGAAGCAAGCTCTACGAACACCATGAAGACTGATTTTGGACTTCTATCTTCCAGGACAATAATACATTATGTTATATTATGCCAATAAATTTATTTGTTATAACACAGATAGAAAGAAAACTATCACAAATATTATGTGGTTTGATTTTCATTCTACATTGTTAAAGATTGAATGTTCTATATTTTTCATGTCAGGCTCTCAGTCGTGTCCGACTCTTTGCAACCCCATGAACTGCAGCACGCCAGGCCTCCCTGTCAATCACCAACTCCCGGAGTTCACTCAGACTCACATCCATCGATTTGGTGATGCCATCTGGCCATCTCATCCTCTGTTGTTCCCTTCTCCTCCTGCCCCCAATCCCGCCAGCATCAGAGTCTCTTCCAATGAGTCACTCTTCGCATGAGGTGGCCAAAGTACTGGAGTTTCAGCTTTAGCATCAGTCCTTCCAAAGAACACCCAGGACTGATCTCCTTTAGAATGGACTGGTTGGATCACCTTGCAGTCCAAGGGACTCTCAAGAGTCTTCTCCAACACCACAGTCCAAAAGCATCAATTCTTTGTTGCTCAGCCTTCTTCACAGTTCAACTTTCACATCCATACATGACCACTGAAAACCATAGCCTTGATTAGACGGACTTTTGTTGGCAACATAATGTCTCTGCTTTTGAATATGCTATCTAGGTTGGTCATAACTTTCCTTCCAAGGAGTAAGCGTCTTTTAATTTCATGGCTGCAGTCACCATCTGTAGTGATTTTGGAGCCCAGAAAAATAAAGTCTGACAGTTTCCACTGTTTCCCCATCTATTTCCCATGAAGTAATGGGACCAGATGCCATGATCTTCGTTTTCTGAATGTTGAGCTTTAAGCCAACTTTTTCATTCTCCTCTTTCATTTTCATCAAGAGGCTTTTTAGTTCCTCTTCACTTTCTGCCATAAGGGTGGTGTCATCTGTGTATCTGAGGTTATTGACATTTCTCCCAGCAACCTTGATTTCAGCTTGTGCTTCTTCCAGCCCAGTGTTTCTCATGATGTACTCTACATATAAGTTAAATAAGCAGAGTGACAATATACAGCCTTGACGTACTCCTTTTCCTATTTGGAACCAGTCTGTTGTTCCATGTCT
>NW_011495050.1:7742660-7742836 GCF_000754665.1 Bison bison bison
TCTTCTTTTCACAGCTATTTGCAAGGCCTCCTCAGATGGCCATTTTGCTTTTTTGCATTTCTTTTCTATGGGGATGGTCTTGATCCCTGTCTCCCGTACAATGCCATGAACCTCCGTCCATAGTTCATCAGGCACTCTATCTATCAGATCTAGGCCCTTAAATCTATTTCTCACTT
>NW_011495050.1:7742936-7747274 GCF_000754665.1 Bison bison bison
GGTGTTGACCATCTGGTGATGTCCATGTGTAGAGTCTTCTCTTGTGTTGTTGGAAGAGGGTGTTTGCTATGACCAGTGTATTCTCTTGGCAAAACTCTATCAGCCTTTACCCTGCTTCATCCGTACTCCAAGGCCAAATTTGTCTGTTACCCAAGGTGTTCCTTGACTTCCTACTTTTGCATTCCAGTCCCCTATAATGAAAAGGACATCTTTTTTGGGTGTTAGTTTTAAAAGGTCTTGTAGGTCTTCCTAGAACCATTCAACTTCAGCTTCTTCCGTGTTACTGGTTGGGGCATAGACTTGGATAACTATGTTATTGAATGGTTTGCCTTGGAAATGAATAGGGATCATTCTGTTGTTTTTGAGATTGCATGCAAGTACTGCATTTCGGACTTTTGTTGACCATGATGGGTACTCAATTTCTTCTAAGGGATTCCTGCCCACAGTAGTAGATATTATTTACTATAGTTAATTAAAACTATAAATCTAGCTCCCTCGGGCATAGGGCCATAGTTCTGACTTCCTTAGGGTCAGGCTATGTCCATCATACATCACATTATTTATCTATACTTACCTGAAACATACAGACTGCCAGTTATTGCCCCTGAAAAAATGGGTTTATTTGGACCAGCAGAGAATTGCAATTAGGGATCTGCAACCACAAGAGAAAAGAATTCTTTTATAGAAGGGAAGTCAGGGGGGCTATAGTAAACAAAGAGTACATGGTACTTGCCAGGAAAAGAGGAGTCTTTCTTCTTCTTGTGAGGCTATGTTATCATTAGAGAGGGGTGAAAACTCCCTATTCAGGTCTCCATACTCAATTTTGTTGAGGTTTCTGCTTATTCCTTTTTATTCTTGCTAATCGATTTAATGTAACAAATTGAAAAAAATGTATATTCAAGCTATTGATTTTCCTCAAAACCAAATTTTAGTTCTTACTCCACTTCTGACTTTTATCACCTGTATCAGTTCAGTTCAGTTCAGTTGCTCAGTCGTGTCCAACTCTTCGCGACCCCATGAATCACAGCATGCCAGGCCTCCCTGTCCATCACCAATTCCCAGAGTTCACTCAGACTCATGTCCATTGAGTCGGTGATTCCATCCAGCCATCTCATCCTCTGTTGTCCCCTTCTCCTCCTGCCCTCAATCCCTCCCAGCATCAGAGTCTTTTCCAATGAGTCAAATCTTCACATGAGGTGGCCAAAGTACTGGAGTTTCAGCTTCAGCATCATTCCCTCCAAAGAGATCCCAGGGCTGATCTCCTTCAGAATGGACTGGTTGGATCTCCTTGCAGTCCAAGGGACTCTCAAGAGTCTTCTCCAACACCACAGTTCAAAAGCATCAATTATTTGGCACTCAGCCTTCTTCATAGTCCAACTGTCACATCCATACATGACCACTGGAAAAACCATAGCCTTGACTAGATGGACCTTTTTTGGCAAAGTAATGTCTCTGCTTTTGAATATGCTATCTAGGTTGGTCATAACTTTCCTTCCAAGGAGTAAGCATCTTTTAATAGGTGCTGACTAAGCTGCCTGAGGAACTCAGGCTCTGACCAAAATGTAAAGCTCTCTGTTTCTTTCTTTCTATTTTTTTTTTTTTTTGAAAACATTTTTCATGGAAGTTTCCCATAACTATCAATGCATTAATAATTTGTGAATTTGCTTTTATATAACAAGGCTATAACAAGTAGCCTTGTTATTAAAATATGACCAAACTTACTAGACTTAGACTTAACTTTTAAAAGACATGACTTAAAATGAGTTTTCTGATCTTGGTTAACAAACAGCCTATTTGTTTCCAGTCAACATAGAAAATTATGTGACATTTAAAGGACACAGCTTGACCCTAGGGATGTCCGAAATTTGGCCTTATTCCCCAGGGAGCTAACATTGTAGATTTAGTTAACTATAGCAAATAATATAAATGTCATAGTTTTGAGATGATTGTTAAATAATAGAGTATATTAAAAAAGAGCAAGGCACCTGGCATATAGAGGCTGTTGGATCATCACCATCGCTCTTCCAATCTGTCTCTTGGTTTCCTCTAATCAGGTCAATCCAACTGTATGACTCATTTTTCAGGGAGCTTCTTTTGATAGACTCAGTAGCCAGGGGAACCTGAGACTGTTTCCTGTACCAGAAAACAGAATAAATCCAGAAAGCATATATCAGTGAACACCAATATTTCACTACTGACTGCTTAAATCAAGCCTGCAGAAGAGAGTTTGGAGGGTATATTTTGGTGTCCCAAGTCTTACACTGGTGATCTGGTCATTCCACTGGAGGCATCAATCCGGTCTCCTTCCATTTCACATCAGTGCTGTCTCTGCAGTGGAATATCATCTGACAGGGAGTTTAGATGCAGGCATCACCTACTGTTTCTGTGACGAGTATCTGACACGAACTGACTTTTAAAATTACAGGTACTCAACCAGATTCATGCGCCATGTGCTGACACTGGATGGTGCCAAATAAATATTAAATGAGTCATGGAATTAAAGGGTTGAGGTTACAAAGGATGAATTAGCAACATTCATCCCCGTCAAACATTTCCTGGCTGGCACCATTTGACATAAAAGAATCCTTTTCTCCCTTGATCTGTGGGTTTGTGTGTGTGAGCACATATGTGTGTGTCTGTATTTGTCATTTTCTTTAATTTAGAGTAGAAAGAGGGAGGGTATCTGTTTTCCAACCTCTTACCCATTTCAGTGAAATGAGTAAATTTTTAAAACTCCCCCCCTCCCCGCCACCAGAACAAAAAACCAAGTTTCTTAGTGGGACTTTGGAGAGGTTGGAGTAACAACAGGTCCCAGGCATGCTAAGCATTTCTAAGCCTGAGGGAGAAGGAGAGTACCGCAACAGGAGGTAATACTTCCTCCAGTGCAGACATAACAGATTAATGCTTAAGAAGCTATTCTAACCTGAATCTGACTGCAAATGGATTCAAACCATCTTTATTGCAACCCTCTCTAGGATATCTCACTGATGATTTAGAGAAGACAGGATACATTTTGGAGGCTTCTGGAGTCATGCCTCACTCAGTAAAATATTTATATTGAAATCATCTTTATAATGACTATAACAGAATTATACTGCACCTTTATAATGCAAACTCTCTCTAAAACAACCTATAATTACAGTTTATCACCTATAAGGTTTATATTTTGGAAACCTTGCCAGAGCATAACATATCCAAAAACTGCTGATTTAATGGCCATAAATTTACAATTTTAAAGCAACTGGCATACGTTCCAAATTCTGTTGTTACCTAACCTTTATTTATGTCTTTGCAACTAGCAGACATCAAGGGATAAAACTGTACTATACAGATAGTACTGCAAATATAATGCAACCCAACCTCACAGGTTTATAATGAGCAATAAACCTGATTTATTAAACATACTCTATTAATGTTGCACCAAGGATAAAGTGATTATGGCGTCTTTTACATTGTCAGAATTTACAATGATCATTTCTTCTTAAGAAAAGAGCCACATCTTTATAAAATAGTCACTTGACTCTGACATGCTGGGCTGTGTAAAGCTGATAATGAGTTGAAAATGAACACTGTCAGCAGTATGTTCTCTGAAATATACATGCCGTTTGAATCAAAACAATAGTAAACAACCCTTTACTTCTTTCAGATGGAAGTTGCTATTTAAATGTCTAGAAAATATTCCTCGAATGAGTGTGAACCAATAGAAGCATAAGCTTTTGAAATTTGAAGTTTAAAATAAGTCCCTAAAATTCAAATGTCAAGGATATAGAAATAAAAATATCAGGCATTAAAAACATTTGACAATACAGGACAACAAGATAACATTTTTAAAAATCTTGGAAAATCAAAATCTTTCATTTATAGTTACTCATAGTATTTTCTAGTGAATAAATTAAGTGAAGATTATATAAATATGTGTATTATTAAAATATTAAATATATACATATATTATACATTTTTTCTACAAACTTATTCGGTGAACACAACAAAAGAAACCAATTCTGAGAAGTTTCCTGAAGAAAATATTTTTTTTTCCATTTATAAAACAAGATATCTTACTTCTCTGTATCACACATTTCATCTCAGGGAGTTTTAGCTGAGCCTACACTAAAAAGCCTCTTGATGAAAGTGAAAGAGGAGAGTGAAAAAGCTGGCTTAAAGCTCAACATTCAGAAAACGAAGATCATGGCATCTGGTCCCATCACTTCATGGGAAATAGATGGGGAAACAGTGGAAACAAGTGTCAGACTTTACTTTTTGGGGCTCCAAAATCACTGCAGATGGGGATTGCAGCCATGAAATTAAAAGACGCTTACTCCTTGGAAGGAAAGTTATGAC
>NW_011495050.1:7747681-7755415 GCF_000754665.1 Bison bison bison
GTGAGTTTGAGTGAACTCTGGGAGTTGGTGATGGACAGGGAGGCCTGGTGTGCTGCAATTCATGGGGTCACAGAGTCAGACATGACTGAGTGACTGAACTGAACTGAACTTTTTTAGGCACTAGGAAAAGTCTGTGGCTAAGAGATGACCAAAAATATTCACACCATCCTGTTAGTAATATAGATTTTTTTCAGTGTCGGTTAAGTTACACTGAAGTAGCCAGTATCAATTCTTCCGTAGTTATTTTGGTCAGTAATACCAGAGGCCTGACTCTCCTTCCACTTACTTGGTTAAAATATTTAATTCCTCCCCATATTAAACTCTTGATGCTGCAACATCTTTATGAGCAGAGACTATTCTATTACCTCTTGAAGTAGGGTTTAGCCAATTCTGATTCTAAGACTTAAGGGATCTTATATGCTTCCCTTTGCTCTTTACTGCACCTACAATTTCCATTAAAACAACATCCCTCAGTTTCTCTTAAGCCCAGGTCTTAAGAGAAAAATGAGGGATACAGGGTGTTGACCCATTGAGCTGAGCCCGACTTGCTCATCAGTGTCCAGTCATCATAGCCTAGAGCAGAATCTCACCAAGGAGCCAGCAGCTTTATAAGAATAAATGTTTATTGTTGTATGTATGCTTATGTATGCAAATGAAGTTATAGTGTTGGTTTTTTACTAACAATAGCTAAGTGATATGGTGGCTCAGATGAGGATGGTAACAGTGAAAACACTGTGCTCAGACTTTGGATATACTTTCAAAACATAACCAGAAAGAGAAAATGTATGAGATAAAAATCTAAAGGATAACTCCAAAGTTTGAATAACTAAAAGGAGGGAGTTGCATTTTACTGAGATAGCTAACTAAAGGTTGAGTATGGACCAGTTAAAGTTTTAAACATGGCATTATGAGCTAAAGGGTGCTCCTTTAAAATTCATATATTGAAGTTCTAGCTCCCAGAACCTCAGAATATAACTATATTTGGAGAAAAAGCTTAAGTTAAAATAAGGCCATTATGGTAGGGCCCTCATCCGATATAATTGATGTTCTCATAAGAAGTGGAGGAGACACCAGGGATGCATTCATCCAGAGGAAGGACCATGTGAGGACACAGCAACAGGGTGACCATCTGCAAGAAGGTGGAGAAGGCTCAGAAGAACCCAACCTTCTGTCACCATGATCTTGGACTTCCATTCTTCAGAACTGTGAGAAAATAAATTTCTGCTGTTTAAGCCAGTAGCTTGTGCTATTTTGTTATGGCAACTTTTGTAAATGAATGCAAAGTTTTTTCACAGACCTTATATTGACTTTGGGAGCCAGATAATTCTTCGTTGATGGGGCTATCCTGTTCACTGTAGAATGTTAAGCATCATATTTGGCCCCTATGTACTTGATATCAGTAGTAACCCTTCAGCTGTCTGTGACAATCAAAAATGTCCGTAGATACTACCAAATGTCTTTGGGATCTAAAATGACAGCTGATTGAGAATCTCTGTTCTAAACTAAGAGATCCCACAGAAGCTCAGGAAATTTTAATAATTTTCCTCATCCAAGGTCTGTCTTTATGACGAATCTAGATATGAATTGAAAACCCAGATTCATCTGACTCCAAAGGCAATGTATTTGTCAACGCAACCTATTATTGCTGGCAGAATGGTCAAAGGTGTATGGTTATAATGGGACCCAGTGGTGAATGAACAGGACTGAAATATTCCTTGAGAAAATGTACCCTGATTCCGAAGCACAGTTCAGAAAGTGCTACTGAGGTTCCAGGTAAACAATATTGGTAGCCCTGATTTTTGAAACGAAAATTAATGGATCACTTGGAACTCATAATTCCATGAAAATCTCCACTTATCTGCTTGTTCCAATTTTACTACTGATATTTCTTTGAGCCAGATGATATCTATAATCGTAAGGTAAGGGAAAGCTTTGAGGTGTCAAAAAATCTATTAATAGAATAGGGGAAAGACACAAAGAACTGCAAGAATATTACTTAATTTTCAATTAGTTATCTCAATTATCTACTTTGTTCTTATCTGACACATTTCACTGTGAACGGCCTGCCATGCAAGATTGTATTTTCTCTATTATTTTTATACTCTTCGCGTTTCATAGTACACTTACCCTATAGTCTGAACTTAATAAAAATTCAAGTTTTATTAGGGCTTCCCCAGTACAGAAGCCCTAATAAAAGTATACTGAATGATTAAATAAGTGAATGCACCATCATAGTAAAATAGCAAAAAAGAAATAAAGAATCCAAAAAATTAAAAAGAGAGTGAGATTACAAAACCAGAAAGTATCTGTGTTATGAACAGGACAAGAAGATACTGAGGTTTTGGTTTACAAGTATAAGTGCATAAATTAGCCAGGAAAAAAAAAAAAGAGAGAGAGAGAGAGAAAGAAAGAAAAATGAAACAAAAACATCCATATTCTGTGGTCCAATCTAATCTGTCAATGTTTCTGTAAAGACCTTGACAAACTGTTAGGAGTTAAGAATTGAAAGGGTCTTGGAAAGGCAGAAATAAAGAAAGCTTACCAATGGTTTTTATCTAGCAGTGTCAGCTTGGCTCATTTTTTCTGGCATTTTAATGCTAATTTGTTAGAAAAAGAGTCTAGGATTCAGAGGACTGCAATAATTTTAATTATGTTTGGCCTGAAGCACATAGCTGCACAGTGAGTGGGAGTAAGCACTTCTTAAATTTCCTAGTGAGTATTTTCTGAAAACTGCATTGCAAAAAATACATGTGAATATCTGTAATTTAAGAAAAACACTTCAAACAAACTCAAAAACAAAATAATCAAAGAAACATGTTTTGGAGACACTAAAAGCAAAGTAAAAAGGATTTGTAGTCATTGTGGGAGAGAAAATTGTCACAGGCTAGAAATAAGTTTATAAGATGATTTAAAAAAAAAAAAAATGGGCAGAGTTCTGCAAATACTGCTGTTGAACCACCACAATGAACTCTGGTCTAACTGTGTGTTGTATCAAAATAGTAGACACACTTCCTATCATGTTTATACTTTAGATCTTTAAAAGTGCAGAATGCTACATTTTAAGTGGGCCACTATGGAAACGTTTTGTTCCATTCATCTTGGGCTACTTAGACAAGCAAAAATCTTGACAATATCTCTCTTTCTCTCTTTTGTTTAATAGTTCTTCTGTGTATTCTTGCCATCTCTTCTTAATATCGTCTGCTTCTGTTAGGTCCATACTGTTTCTGTCATTAATTGTGCCCATTTTTGCATGAAATGTTCCCTTGGTATCGCTAATATTCTTGAAGAGATCTCTATTCTTTCCCATTCTATTGTTTTTCTCTATTTCTTTGCACTGATCACTGAGGAAGGCCTTCTTATCTCTCCTTGCTGTTCTTTGGAACTCTGCATTCAGATGGATGTATCTTTCCTTTTCTCCTTAGTCTTTCACTTCTCTTCTTTTCTCAGCTATTTGTAGGTCCCTTCAGATAACCATTCTACCTTTTTACATTTCTTTTTCTTGGGGATGGTTTTGATCACTGCCTCCTGTACAAGGTTACAAACCTCCATCCATAGTTCTTCAGGCACTCTGTCTACAGATCTAATCCCTTGAATCTATTTGTCACTTCCATTGCAAAAACATAAGGGATTTGATTTAATGGTTGAGTAATACTCCATTGTGTATATGTACCACAGCTTTCTTATCCATTCATCTGCTATGGAAACGTAATTAGCCTCTAATTAAAATTTTTAAAAAACTACCATTTTATAGTACATCAGAAATACAAAGAAATAAAATGAGACATTATATGCTTTCAAAAAAAAGGGGGGAGGATTTGATTTAGGTCATACCTGAATGGCCTAGTGGTTTTCCCTACTTTCTTAAATTTAAGTCTGAATTTGGCAACAAGGCGCTTCTGATCTGAGCCATAGTCAGCTGCTGGTCTTATTTTGCTGACTGTATATGGAGCTTCTCCACCTTTAGCTGCAAAGAATATAATCAATCTGCTTTTGGTATTGACCATCTGGTAATGTCCATATGTGAGTCATCTCTTGTGTTGTTGGAAGAGGGTGTTTGTGGTGACCAGTGCATTCTCTTGTCAAAATTCTGTGAGTCTTTGCCCTGCTTCATCTTGTACTCTAAGGCCCAACTTGTCTGTTACTCCAGATATTGCTTCACTTCCTACTTTAACCTTCCAGTCCCTTATGATGAAAAATACATCTTTTTTGGTGTTAGTTCTAGAGGTTTTTAGGTCATCATAGAACTTTTCAGCTTCTTCAGCATTAGTGGTTGGAGCATATATTTGGATTACTGTGATATTGAATAAAGTTAATGAAACAGTAATGACACATTATTTTAACTAAATCTTGTATCTTATTCAGATTTAATTAATTTTTAAATAGTCTTTTTTGTTGTTGTTCCAAGATATTATCCAGGATGCATTGTATCTAGTCTACATGCCTATATGTGTCATTAGGGTCCTCTTGGCTGTGACATTTTCTCATACTTTCCATGTTTTTGATGACCTTGACAATTTTGAGGATTTTGGTCACAAGTGTTATGAAATTATAGACAACTGGGATTAGTCATGCATTTTTATCAAGGTTATACTGACATTATAATCTGTCAAAGGATGACCACAGTGGCAAAGAGTCACTCTCATCACATCATATCAAGGGTACATACTATCAACATGACTTGTCAGTGTTGATGCTCACCTTGATCACAAGGCTGAGATAGTATTTGTCAATTTTTTTCCACTATAAAGTTACTCCTTTCGTTCCTCCTTCTACACTGAACTTTTTGGAATTAACTGATTATGTATAACAAGACTTATGATGTGAACAGTTATGCTCTACCGTCATGAGGACAAAGTACCTACATAAGTTCTTCTTCATGGGAGACCTGCAAATTTACCTCCATCTATTTATTTATCACTCTGAACTCATGGATATTCATTTCACAGTTCGGATTATCACCCATTGTTACTTTATTTTCTTGCTCAATTTTTACACCTTTGCTTATTGGCTTCTGTTTCTCTGACATATCTACATCACTGTGATCTTTTTTTGAGCACTTCTTTATATTCTGACACTACACCATGATCAAAGTTTCGTGCATATATTTCCTGCTCAGTTTCTAAAATATAACACACTCTAAAATTCTGAATATCTACATAAACTACAACAAATAAAAGTAAATGCTTTCTTTTTAAAAGTAAATTCAAATTTATTATTAACAAAATTTATTTAATTGATAATTTGAAGAATTTTTGGCATGTGTATGTTTATATAATGTTAACTATTATTGTATTTTAATTTAATTGTTTATTATATAGTATATATTAATATATCCATATATACATACATTTATGTTTATATGCACACACTCACACACACACAGGCATTCTTTTGAAAAAAGTACATCACTAGCCAAAATTAGATATGGATTCTAAAAGCTTACTCTTAGCTTTCCAAAATTTTTACAATACTATTTTTAATGAAAATCTATCTCTATTACATAACAGATATAAGAAACTTTTCATAAAATCCAAATTTTGAATTTTACATCATCCCCGTGGAAGGCTGCAGTCCATGGGGTCACTGAGGGTCAGACATGACTGAGCGACTTCACTTTCACTTTTCACTTTCATGAATTGGAGAAGGAAATAGCAACCCACTCCAGTGTTCTTGCCTGGAGAATCCCAGGGACGGGGGAGCCTGGTGGTCTGCCATCTATGGGGTCGCACAGAGTCGGACACAACTGAAGTGACTTAGCAGTAGCAGACTTAGCAGCCATATAAAATTATGGAAATTTTGACAGGATTTTTTATTTGGCTTTCCAAATAAAAATGATGACCAAAATTCTATTTTGAAAAAATAAATTGAAAAATTGAAAAAATAAATCACCTCAAGCCATAAAGAACTAGTGTTAAAAAACATATATTTCTTTTAGAAAATCATTTAATTTATTCTAATTTTCTTTAAAATGATCACATTTGAATAGGTTGAACATTTTAAATGGATCTCTGTATTATGGATATTTGAGTATTCTTTTAAATAGCAACAGTATTTCATTTCAGGCTCCCCATGATTCTAAATAAAATGTAAGTGTTAGAAATGTAGAGAATCAATTTTTAAATTCCATTAATTACCAGGTGAAAAAGATGCTAGAACTGAATATTTATAGGCCCAAAGCTAAATTATTCCAGGTAGAAAAGGCAAGAAATTACACTTCATTTCAGCTCAGTCAGTCACTCAGTCGCATCTGATTTTTTGGGAGCTACTGGACTGCAGCATGCCAGGCCTCCCTATCCATTGCCAGCTCCTAGAGTTTACTCAAACACATGTCCATTGAGTTGGTGATGCCATCCAGCCTTCTCATCCTCTGTCATCCCCTTCTCCTCCTATCTTCAATCCCTCCCAGCATCAGAGTCTTTTCAAATGAGTCAGTTATTCACATCACGTGCCCAAAGTATTGGAGTTTCAGCTTCAACATCAGTCCTTCCAATGAATATTCAGGACTGATTTCCTTTAGGATGGGCTAGTTGGATCTGCTTGAAGTCCAAGGGACTCTCAAGAGCCTTCTCCAAAACCACAGTTCAAAAGCATCAATTCTTCGGCGCCCAGCTTTCTTTATAGTCTAACATTACTACTCACATCCATACATTACTACTGGACAAACCACAGCCTTGACTAGACAGACCTTTGTTGGCAAAGTAATGTCTCTGCTTTTTAATATGCTATCTAAGTTGATCATAACTTTTCTTCCATGGAGTAAGTGTCTTTTAACTTCATGGCTGCAATCACCATCTGCAGTGATTTTGAGGCCAAAATTTAAGTTTGCCATTGTTAACAATGTTTCTCCATTATTTGCTATGAAGTGATGGAACCTGATGCCATGATCTTAGTTTACTGAATGTTGAGCTTTAAGCCAACTTTTTCACTCTCTTTCACTTTCATCAAGAGGCTCTTCTGTTCTTCTTTACTTTCTGCCATAAGGGTGCTGTCATCTGCATATCTGAGGTTATTGATATTTCTCCTGGCAATCTTGATTCCAGTTTGTGTTTCATCCATCAAAGCATTTCACATGATGTACTCTGCATATAAGTTAAATAAGCAGGGTGACAATATACAGCCTTGACATACTCCTTTTCCTATTTGGAACCAGTCTGTTGTTCCATGTCCAGTTCTAACTGTTGCTTCCTGACCTGCATACAGATTTCTCAAGAGGCAGTTCAGGTGGTCTGGTACTCAAATCTATTTAAGAGTTTTCCACAGTTTATTGTGATCCACACAGTCAAAGGCTTTGGCATAGTCAGTAAAGCAGAAATAGATGTTTTTCTGGAACTCTCTTGCTTTTTCCATGATCCAGCAGATGTTGGCAATTTGATCTCTGGTTCCTCTGCCTTTTCTAAAACCAGCTTGAATATCTGGAAGTTCATGGTTCACGTATTGTTGAAGTCTGGCTTGGAGAATTTGAGCATTATTTACTAGCATGTGCTGCTGCTGCTGCTAAGTCACTTCCGTCATGTCCGACTCTGTGCGACCCCATAGACGTCAGCCCACGAGGCTCCCCGACCCTGGGAT
Organism: Bison bison bison; assembly: GCF_000754665.1. Classification (NCBI taxonomy): domain Eukaryota; kingdom Metazoa; phylum Chordata; class Mammalia; order Artiodactyla; family Bovidae; genus Bison; species Bison bison. The sequence continues at coordinate 7,755,251 of NW_011495050.1, forward strand.
TCTCCAGGCAAGAACACTGGAGTGGGTTGCTATTTCCTTCTCCAGTGCAGGAAAGTGAAAAGTGAGAGTGAAGTCGCTCAGTCGTGTCGGACTCTTAGCGACCCCATAGACTGCAGCCCACCAGGCTCCTTTGTCCATGGGATTTTCCAGGCAAGAGTACTGGAG
>NW_011495050.1:7755515-7773903 GCF_000754665.1 Bison bison bison
CTTGACATACTCCTTTTCCTATTTGGAACCAGTCTGTTGTTCCATGTCCAGTTCTAACTGTTGCTTCCTGACCTGCATACAGATTTCTCAAGAGGCAGGTCAGGTGGTCTGGTATTCCCATCTCTTGAAGATTTTTCCACAGTTTATTGTGATCCACACAGTCAAAAGCTTTGGCATAGTCAATAAAGCAGAAATAGATGTTTTGCTGGAATTCCCTTGCTTTTTTGATGATCCAGTGGATGTTAGCCATTTGATCTCTGGTTCTTCTGCCTTTTCTAAAACCAGCTTGAATATCTGGAATTTCATGCTTCACGTATTGCTGAAGCCTGGCTTGGAAAATTTTGAGCATTACTTTACTAGTGTGTGAGATGAGTGCAATTGTGCAATAGTTTGAGCATTCTTTGGCATTGCCTTTCTTTGGGATTGGAATAAAAACGGACCTTTTCCAGTCCTGTGGCCACTGCTGAATTTTCCAAATCTGCTGGCATATTGAGTGGAGCACTTTCACAGCATCATCTTTCAGGATTTGAAACAGCTCAACTGGAATTCCATCACCTCCACTAGCTTTGTTCATAGTGATGCTTTCTAAGGCCCACTTGACTTCACATTCCAGGATGTCTGGTCTAGTTGAGTGATTACACCATCGTGATTATCTGAGTCGTGAAGCTCTTTTTTGTACACTTCTTCTGTGTATTCTTGCCACCTCTTCTTAATATGCCATTCTGTTGTTTTCCTCTGTATCTTTGCATTGATCACTGAGGAAGGCTTTCTTATCTCTTCTTGCTATTCTTTGGAACTCTGCATTCAGATGCTTATATCTTTCCTTTTCTCCTTTGCTTTTCACTTCTCTTCTTTTCACAGCTATTTGTAAGGCCTCCTCAGACAGCCATTTTGCATTTTTTGCATTTCTTCTCCATGGGGATGGTCTTGATCCCTGTCTCCTGTACAATGTCACGAACCTCTGTTCATAGTTCCTTAGGCACTCTGTCTATCAGACTGAGTCCCATAAATCTATCACTTCCACTGTATAATCATAAGGGATTTGATTTAGGTCATACCTGAACGGTCTAATGTTTTCCCCACTTTCTTCCATTTAAGTCTGAATTCGGCAATAAGGAGTTCATGATCTGAGCCACATTCAGCTCCGGTCTTGTTTTTGCTGACCTTATAGAGCTTCTCATCTTTGGCTGCAAAGAAAATAATCAATCTGATTTTGGTGTTAACCATCTGGTGATGTCCATGTGTAGAGTCTTCTCTTGTGTTGTTGGAAGAGGGTGTTTGCTATGACCAGTGCGTTCTCTTGGCAAAACTCTATTAGCCTTTGCCCTGCTTCATTCTGTACTCGAAGGACAAATTTACCTCTTATTCCAGGTGTTTCTTGACTTCCTACTTTTGCATTCCAGTCCCCTATAATGAAAAGGACATTTTTGGGTGTTAGTTCTAAAAGGTCTTGTAGGTCTTCATAGAACTGTTCAATTTCAACTTCTTCAGTGTTACTGGTTGGGGCGTAGGCTTGGATTACCATGATATTGAATGATTTGCCTTGGAAACAAACTGAGACCATCCAGTCATTTTTGAGATTGCATCCCTCAATTAAATATAAATTAAAAAAATAAAGTATTAAAATAATCTCAAAACACACACACAAATATACAATGTTGCTATTGTCATTTAGTCCTTGCTAGGTCGCTTCAATCATGTCTGACTCTGTGCAACCCCATAGACGGAAGCCCACCAGGCTCCCCCGTCCCTGCGATTCTCCAGGCAAGAAGTCTGGAGTGGGTTGCCATTTCCTTCTCCAAGGCATGAAAGTGAAAAGTGAAAGGGAAGTTGCTCAGTCCTGTCCAATTCTTAGCGACCCCATGGACTACAGCCCACCAGGCTCCTCCATCCATGGGATTTTCCAGGCAAGAGTCCTGGAGTGGGGTGCCATTGCCTTCTCCACATTTAGTCCTTAAGTCATGTCTAATGCTTTGTGACCCTATGAACTATGGACAACCAGGCTCCTCTGTCCATAGGATTTCCCAGGCAAGAATAATGCTGTGGGTTGCCATTTCCTTCTCCAGGGGATCTTCCCGACTCAGGGATGAAACCTGTGTCTCATGCATTGACAAGCAGTTGTTTTTTTTTGTTTTTTTTTTTTAACCACTGAACCACCAGAGAAGCCCATATGTGTGTGTGTGTGTGTGTGTGTGTGTGTGTTTCTAAACAGAAGGAATGGAAGAAATAAGAAGTGTATGGCATCTTGAAAAGAATAAAAAGTAAATTAAAAAGTAACTGTTCGACATTCAAATTAGGATTCTGGGATGAGGAAGATAAAATCTACAAACAACATGGTCCTTGCTGCTTGACAAAAACTTCCTACAGTACTAAGAAGGAGAAAACAACCAACTTATCCTTAAGTGAGAGAAAGGAAATTGAGAAATGTATATCTGGATACCTGGAATGCTTTGATACTTGTGGGACTTCAAACTTTTAATCAATACAATTTTCCTAACAGAGAAAAAAAAACACACGAGGCTAAATCTAGATTTAACCTCATATATAGCCCACAGACAAAATTGAGGCTGTTGATAGAGCTGGAGTTAAAATGTTCTTTATCCAGTTTGGGGTATAGTGTTGTATTACTTTGTTTCACCTGAACTTAAACACCACAAATTATTACTATTATTATTTAGTGTAATCTTATATTATGATGGGAGCCTAGTACACACACCAGAGCGAACTGTCACATTACTGATGATTCTCTGCCCATCCAACTCTTTTCTTTATTTAAGCAGTTATTATGAGAAGAAACAGATGGCAAAAATTAGAAAGTGAATGGTACACTAGCTTTATTGTAAATACAGAACATCAGATTCTCAGTCCTATTAAAAAGTACTGCTCAGTTTGAGCTCCACACTAGTGTGAAGAGGTGCAAATGCACTACCCTTCTCTTTCTTCCTTGCCTTTAACAGGGAGATGAGTTACTGTTCGGCTCTGACAATATCATTAATTTTATTATGGCAATAACTTCTAAATGATGACAGCTATCAGTAGCCTGAAACAGCTTCAAATGTCCTTTGAACAGTTTAGTTTTGCTAGTTAGGCTTCCAATTCCATAATGAGCTCACCCTCTCCCATGCCTGCCCTCTAAGAAAAGATGCTTTAAAATTCAGGTGTTGGAAAGAAAACAACTAACATCAATTCCACAAGGATGGAAGACATAATTAACTTTATTGTGAACAAGTCAAGTTTGGGTATAACCAAAATACATTTTACAAACTTTGCTAAATCCATGGCCCTGTATATGAAGATTTAGCTTTGAAGTAGTCCTTCCAATGAAATAACATTTTAACAAATTAGCTTATGTTTGAATCAAATTGTACTAAACAGTTATATGTAACATTTTGGATACTGCTATCTCAAGCAGACTATGAAAACCATTACCCTGAGACCACAGCTTGCCTTCTATTTTTAAACATGTTTTTTCTAGAAAGGCTTTCAAATTCCAGTACCCATGAGACAAAATTTCAGACAAGTTTTGACAATGATTATCTCTGTATTTAACTGTAGAGACCATCACAACCTTTAGACCAACTTTGGAATCAAACTGTATTATTTGTAATGTATTACTGCTTATCTATCATTCCTGAATTAAACTTTCATGGTCCTTTTTATGACATACATTTTGTTTCAAAAAGACCATAATTAGTAATAAAAGTAAAAGACCATAATTAGTAATAAAAATGTAACAACTGACATTTATTTCAATTGAAACATAATTGACATCACTTGGAATATTGTCTGTGAGGGAGAGGCATAAAGTCTTATTTTTCACAAAGTTTAATACAAATAATGTAAATCTACTATAGCCATGGATATGTAAATTTTATTTTTTCGTATTATTTAAGCTTTGAATGCCAATATAACTACTAAATAGATCACTGAATTTAATAATAAAAACGCTAACAAAGTACCATTCATCAGAATTTTAAATTCTATATTCTGTAGTCCTTTATTAGAATAATACATTCTAAGCAATTCTCCAAAACTCACTACTCTAAAAAGAGCTTCACAAGAAAATGCAAAGTTTCAAAAAAATCTAGAAATAAATCATCTAGAAAATCTGTCTCTGTTCACAGAATTCAGATCCATCCATATGGTGAATGGTTTTGTATGCTCAAATATGCTTTTAATTGAGGAAAAATCATAAAACTTTCACTGGGTCTGCAGTGCATCAACTTTATTGCTTTAAAACATTATGAAGCAGGTTTGTTTTCATTCTTTATCTTTGGGTTATAGAAGCCTGGTCTCTCCATTGACATATGGTACATAATCTTCAGTACCTTTTCCTTCCCTAAGATAATTCAAATCCTCCTCTTATAGTCATGTATTATTAAATGCAGTAAATATTGACTCTGTTTGTTCATAACATTCTAACTCATATATGAGTTGAATTCCAACTCTAGAAACTTCTAGAAGTATTAGATCCACTAAATGTCAAATAAATGGACATTTTGTTCTGCAGGCTTCAGATCTGCATGCATTAAGAAAGTTATCCAAGAACATGAGATATCTTTCCATTTATTTATATGTATTCTCCAATTGATTCATCAATATGTTATAATTTAGTAAACAGGTCTTTTACCACTTTGTTTAAATTTATTCCTATTATATTGTTTTTAAGGAAGAATTACTATTTTTAAAATGCCCATACTATCCAATAATGATCAACAGATTCTATGAAATCTCTATCAAAATCCCAATGACATTTTCACAGAAATGGAAAAAAAAAATCTTAAAATCTGTATCAAACCACTGGAAAAACATGCATAGCCCGAGAAATCTTGAGAAAGATCAAAGCTGAAGGCATCATACTTCTTGATTTCAAACTATATTACAAAGCCATAGTAATTAAAACACTATCATAATGGCATAAAACAGGCACAGAGACCAGTGGAACAGAAAAGACAGACCAGAAATATCCTTAGGTATAAATAATCAATTAATTTTTCACAAGGCCACCAAGAACACACAATGGGTAAATAACAACCTCTTCAATTAATGTTGCTGGGAAAACTGGATATTTGTATGCAAAGAATGAAACTGGACCCCTCTCTTACACTACTCAAAAAATTTAACTTAAAATGGTTTAAAGATTTTGATGTAAGACCTGAAACCAGGAATCCCTGGAATAAAACATAGGGAAAAATTCCTGGACATTGATTGGTCTTGGTAATTTCTTGGTTAAGATACCAAAACCCAGGCAACAAAAGTTCAGAAAAACAAATGGGGACACATCAAACTAAAGATCTTCTGCATAAAAAAGGAACAATAAACTGAAAAAGGCAATCTACAGATAAGAAAATATTTGCAAGCCATATCTGATAAGAGGCTAATTTCTAAAATACATAGACTAACTACATATAACACAATAGCAATGAAACAAAAGCCCAATTTAAAAAGTACCAAAGGAGCTGAATAGTCATTTTTCCAAATAAGACACAAACGGCCAAGAGTTAGCTGGAAAAATGCACAACACCACCAATCTTCAAGGAAATACAAATACAAATCACAAGGAGATATCACCTTACACCTGTTAGAATGATTATTATCAAAAAGACAAGATAAAAATTGTTGTAAAGTAATTAGCCTCCAATTAAAATAAATAAATTTAAATTAAAAAAAAATTGTTGGTGAGGATGTGGAGAAAATGAAACCATTGTAAACTGTTGATAGGAATGTAAATCAGTACAGTCATTACAAATTACTATATGGCAGCAGCTCTTCCAAAAATTAAAAATGGAAAAACCATCTGAATCAGTAATCTCACTCCCAAATACGCACATAAGGGAAATAAAGCATCTTGAAGAGATATTGGCACCACCATGTTTCCTGCATCATAATTGACAACAAACATGCCTAGATACAGAAACAACCTAGATATCCTTCACAAGATGAGCGGATAATGAAAGTGTGATTTTATACACAGACAGACACACACAAACATATATACACGCACACACTGGAATATTACTGAGTCAGATAAAGAGGAAAATCCTGCCTTTGGGGATAAGAGAACTGAAGCTGAAGGGAATTATGCTAATGTAATAAGCCAGATGAGGAAAGACAAATTCTATATTGGTATCACTTATTCATGGAATCTTAAAAAGGCTAATTTCATAGAACAGAGAATAGAATGTTGTTTTCTAGGGTCTGATAAAAGGGGGATGTGTAGACATATGTCAAAGGGTATAAACTTTTAGTTATAAGAATAAATCACAAGGTTCAAATGTATAGCATCGTAATGATAGTTCATAACACAGTCTTGAAAAGTTAAAAGTTACTGAGAGTAAAAAAGAAAACCATTTAACTAGAACAGGTTATGGACTTTTTAATTATCTTGATTTTGGTAGTCAGTTCACAATGTATATGTATGGTAAATCATTATAAACTTTAGTATATATAAATTTCCTAAATTTCCTGAATAATCCTTTTCTTTTACTTCTCTCACTTGACCCTGGAAGTCCTAAAGAAACCACTAATTTGCTTTCCTTCACTAGAAATCATTTTACATTTTCTGGGATTTCATATAAATAACATCTTATACATTATTTTCATCTGGCTTCTTTTGCTCAACAAAATTCTATTTTTGTCTTCTTTTAACTTTCTAAAAATACTTGTTAATATATAGTTCTATATGTTTCACTGAAACTGACAAAATCATTATACCATTTACATTCCCATATACTTAATATAAAAAGGCTTTTTGATTGAGACTATTTTCATAGGTGAGGTGTGTAGTATTGTCCTTTTAAGCTTTTAATTTGCATTTACCTGAAGGATAAAGATGTTGAGATTCATATGGTTATATTCTATATGCATATTTTCTTTAGTTCAGTTTCTATTCAAGTATTTTGCTATTTTAATAGGTTTTTTGCATTCTTTTCATTTATTTTGAAAATATGTATATGTATTATATATTACATTTGTACAGAAATATATGTCATACATTCTTTCTATAAATATATACTGATAAATACACTTTTAAAACTTCTTAGTTGTTCAAGCAGAAATACAAATCATACCCCTATTACTTTATCTTAGCCAGAGGAATAGAAGCATTTCATTTAAACTTCATAGTTTTGAATATGAATATTATCACTGGTATTAAGTAGGATCTAAAATCATAAAATAGCATAACCCTTACTACCAATCTTCCATATTCATCATATTCACCTTCACTTTTCTTAAATGTTTTATCTCAAATACTTTAACATGTCCTGTATTTCTTGTCTTCTAATTATTCAATATTCAATTGTCTGCTATTATCCTCTGAAATTCCAAAAAAATCTTCACAATTATTTAATATTTCAAATATGTTTTCTTAGAGCAATATTTTCGGAGAAGGCAATGGCACCCCACTCCAGTACTTTTGCCTAGAAAATCCCAGGGGCGGGGGATCCTGGTGGGCTGCCGTCTATGGGGTCCCACAGAGTCGGACAAGACTGAAGCAACTTAGCAGCAGCAGCAGAGCAATATTTTATATGTTGCTTCCTATTGCAGTTATTACATTTAATAAGAGTAGGACAAGAAATTATTGTCTTTAAGTTAATTTGGAAAGATTTCCACATCTTCATATCTTTTGTTTGTATAAATTAAGGATATACTCTTGGTCTCTATCCTTTCACATACTCTTGCCAGTGAAAGAGATCTTTATATGATTGGTCAATAGTAGACATTCATCTTGGTTTCTCAACTGAGTAAGTCACTTTTTAAAGGAACCTGTGCAGAAGATTTGCTATTTTTCTTCTCCCTCTTTACCGTGACCATGTGCAGTCTGCTACATTTGCAGGTGTATTTGTCATCAATTGAAGCTTCACTTTAAGTGGGATATTGAAAATTTGGGGGTGGATGGGCAATTACCTGGAGAAGGCAATGGCACCCCACTCCAGTACTCTTGCCTGGAAAATCCCATGGATGGAGGAGCCTGGTAGGCTGCAGTCCATGGGGTCCCTAAGAGTCGGACACGACTGAGCAACTTCACTCTCACTTTTCACTTTCATGCATTGGAGAAGGAAATGGCAACCCACTCCAGTGTTCTTGCCTGGAGAATCCCAGGGACGGGGGAGCCTGGTGGGCTGCCATCTATGGGGTTGCACAGAGTCGGACACGACTGAAGTGACTTAGCAGCAGGGCAATTACCAGTTTTGTTCTCACATTAAAATGCATTCTTCAACACAGACTTTATAAATGTTAAAGGTTTTATTTTTATTATTCACCTACTGATATATTCTCATTCAAAACTCTGGTTAAAAAATGTAGAATATATATTAGGCCACCTCAAAGACTCCAGTAAGTAAAACAAAAATACAAAAACAAAAGAAAAACCCTTGGATTGACTCTGTGAACTTGTTTATTTCTGATTATTTCAGTAGAATTTTGATCATTCTAATCTATGTCTACAAATCCTTGATATGTCTACAAATTGCATTACAATTTGGTCTTAAAAAATATCCAGACTATTCCATTTATTTATTTAAATGGCTAATCTATAAAAATGGATTGATATATGCAATGTCAATCTTCTAATTAGAATAGCCGCTACAGTATTTCAGACCTTTTGACACAGAGACTAGTACTTTCTCAACTATATTCTTGTTTTTAAATATTTTCATGGATAATTTTAATTGTGGCATGTTGAATTATTATCTGGCTTATTTCTTAGTCTCCTGATACAGATTTCAGTTTTGAGAAGCAATTGGAATGGGTTATGTGACAATTATTCTTTGGTGCTCTGATATTTTTCTTCAAATAATACATTGTTTACTGTACCCTGTAGATAGCTTTTTTTAATCAATTATAATATTTTCAGATTTATTTTCTCTTTAGGTTTGTTATGGACTGAACTGTGTCCCACTAATTCATATGTTGATGTATTAAGCCCCACTCCCCAGTAGCTCAGAATATGGCTATATTTGGAGATAGGGTCCTTGAAAAGAGCACCCTGCAGATATTGACATCATTTACTTAAAGAAAAATTTTATATAAATTAGGTGGAAGTTTCTTTTTGTTTTAATCTTTCTTCATTTTTGAATTTTAAGGTATCTATATCCCATTCCATTTCTGGTTATAATGTTAATATTTTCTGCTACTGAAACTAAAATGGAAAAAAAAAGTTTTGTCTTCAAAACTCAGATGAGATTGCCCCATGTTTATCAAACCACATATTTTTTACTTCCATTTTCAGAATCAAATAATCCTGTCTGGAATAGTTTACATGTGGTCCTGCCAGGAGGTGAGAGAGAGGGAATATATGATCTCTCCCTGTCATTTCTCCTTTTTTTTTTTTTTGATTCCTTTGTAAGAAGACTGGTGGACTGCTAAATCACTCTTCTACTTTATCATTGTAAAAAGGGTCTATGAATCATCATAAAACAGAGGCCTTTTCATTACCTGGCATTATAAAAGTAGAGTTCTCCAAATTTATGTATCTGAACATTGTAACTTAGCTACCTTTTGTAATGAGGTCTGATCTGCAATCCATTCATTAATTATCTATATTTCAATTGATTTGGCCTCACTTTAAAACTGTATCCCTGCCATGTTCTGGCCTTTTTTTTTTTTTCTAGTTCAGTTCAGTTCAGTCGCTCAGTTGTGTCCGACTCTTTGTGACCCCATGAATCGCAGCACACCAGGCCTCCCTGTCCATCACCAACTCCCAGAGTTCACCCAAACTCATGTGCATCTAGTTGGTGATGAAATCCAGCCATCTCATCCTCTGTCGTCCCCTTCTCCTTCTGCCCCCAATCCCTCCCAGCATTAGGGTCTTTTCCAATGAGTCAACTCTTTGCATGAGGTGGCCAAAGTATTGGAGTTTCAGCCGCAGCATCAGTCCTTCCAATGAACACCTAGGACTGATCTCCTTTAGCATGGACTGGTTGGATCTCCTTGCAGTCCAAGGGACTCTCAAGAGTCTATTCCAACACCACAGTTCAAAAGCACCAATTCTTCGGCACTCAGCTTTCTTCACAGTCCAACTCTCACATCCCTACATGACCACTGGAAAAACCATATATTTCTACATGCTGACTACAATCTGTCATTCCCTCTCAATTTTGTGAAAATGTTCTTATATTACTGAGAATAGATTTTGCATAATAAAAAATCAGTTTACTTTAAAATTTTGTATTATGATACCATTACATATGTAACTATATACTTTATTACAATTATGCACTGCATAAAAAATGTTCCTTTTGCTATAAGATCTCTGGAGTTATTCTACATTTATATTATATTATCTAAAATAGTAATCGCTATGTAAGTCTTTTAAGAGTCATATTATTTCTTTCAAATATTGTCTTTTAAAAAATCTTTAAAACCCATCCTTCATTTCATCTATTTTTTATGATCACTCTTGTGATAATCTACCCTGGAAGATCAAGATAGAAATATTGAATTGTTCATGTTTCATTTTTCCTCATCAGAAACAAATCCTCTCTCAGAATAAGTGTTTAAATTATTGCTTGAAAAAATTAGGAATACAGATGTAAATAAACCTTTTCAAATTAAAATAACATTTGTATGACAGTGAAAGTGAAGTCACTCAGTCGTGTCTGACTCTTTGAGACTCCATGGACAATAGACAACCAGTCTCCTCTGTCCAGGGGTTCTCTAGGCCAGAATACTGGAGTGGGTTGCCATTTCCTTCACCAGAGGATCTTTCTCACCCAGGGACTGAACCCGGTTCTCCCTGCATTGTAGGCAGATGCTTTACCGTCTGAGCGACCAGGGAAGTCACCAGGGAATGTTTGTATAGATCCATTCAATACTTTATTGTGTTTAGAGGGTAATTGTTTTATTCAATAACTTATTCCTCTTAATTAAGAGAAAAAGTCTAAAAAAAATTAACAAAATGCCTAAAAGTTTATTTAAAATTTGTTTAAAATATCATCAAAGCTGAATTAAATATCAGTAAAGATTGTTATTATTCCTTCGGGCCTGTTAGACTGAGGTTTTGCAGACTCAAGGAGTTGAGAGAGAATCAATACTTTGAGAAATGAAGTATAAAATTTTAGAAAACTGAGGTTAGCTCCTGATTGTTACTTCAGAATTTAAGAAGGTAAAGAAGGAAGATATTCCTTGATTAGAAATATAGGTTTTAAGGGATGACTGCCTTTGAAGAGCTCCAAATTTGGGCTTCCCAGTTGGTGCTAGTGGTAAAGAATCTGCCTACCAATACAGGAGATGCAAGAGTAGAGGGTTCAGTCTCTGGGTTGGGAAGATCATTTAGAGTTGGAAATGGCAATGTGCTCCAGTATTCTTGCCTGGAGAATCCTATGGACAGAGGAGTCTGGCAGACTACAGTCCATGGGGCCACAAAGAGTTGGGCATGACTGAGTGAGTGAGTGCACACGCACACAAACTCTAATTTAATAGAATGAATGAGGCCCAGGAAAAATATAAATAATCATTAAAATCATGCATAACTATTTCCACTCAGAAGCTTTAAAACCAAACCATGCTAAGTCATATCTACAAAATATTGATATACTGAATGATACAATTGCTTAATTTATAGTTTATAAAGTGAAGTCACTTTAAAAATTTATAATTTATAAAGCTTTAGGAGAGTAAAAACGATAAGGAGAAAGCAAAAGTCTGATATCTGTGTGACTTGTTACTGCAAATTACATTGCTGAAGCTAAGGCTAGTTTATTTCTCTTCAAATCATATATGTTTAATAAAAGACATGGCAATTAATAGTGGTACTAATCAATACTTGTGGAGGTACTTCATACAAATAATAAATCTGGATAAACAAATAAATGGACTTCCCAGGTGGCTCAGTGGGAAAGAATCTGCTTGCTAATGCAGGAACCACAGGAGACATGGGTTGGATCCCTGGGCCAGGAAGATCCCCTGGAGAAGGAAATGGCGCTGTACCTGGAGAATCCCGTGGACAGATAAGCCTGGCAGGCTTACAGACCACGGGGGTCACAAAGAATCGGGCATGACTGAACATGCACATGTGCATAACATAAGCAAATAAACATAAAACAAACAAAAACAAAAGAAATGCAAAAATGGTGTCTGTAACTGTGTTTTTCTTGTACAGATTGTATAAAGGCTGTTGTATAATTGGCCAATTACTGAACCTTATACATTTCTTCCTAATATACTTTGTTTTGTTCTGACAATCTTATATTTATAAAACAGTTTTGCAAAGAGGTTTCCCTTTTATTCTTTCATTATAATAATAACAAAAATGTGTGTGCTAAATCACTTCAGTCGTGTCTGACTCTCTGCAACCCCATGGACTGTATCCTGCCAGGCTCCTCTGTCCATGGCATTCTCCAGGCAAGAATACTGGGAGTGGGTTGTCATGCCCTTCTCCAGGGTGTCTTCCTGACCTACAGATCAAACCTATGTCTCTTAGGTCTCCTGCATTTGTAGTCAGGTTCTTTATCAATAGTGTCCCCTGGGCATATAGGAAAAATGGGCATTAGGAAAAATAACACTATCATATTTGTATACATTAGAACACAGATAAGACAAGTTGAGCATTTCCTAAAGGTTTTATAGCTAATTAATGATAAAGGCTAAATATTAATCAGAAAGCCAGAGTTTGGTGAAGTATTTGGTTTTTCTTTCATACTTTTTCTCAAATAACTGTTTCAAAATGCTTGCTAACACTAACTATGCTTCTGTGCTTCTCAACTTGCAGTTTTTATTAATGATTTGTGCATACAAATAAGCTGATATTGGCAGTATCACAGAAATCCACAGCTTTGCAACTTTCTACTGTATATTACATTTTACCTTAATTTTATAATTTTATTTTTACTTATCCTTATAATACATGCTCTACTGTATATTTCTGGAAAACCAATTCTAGGAAAACAAAATAAAACCTAATGCTTGATATATTTCTTTTAAGCTGAAATTAGTTATGCAAAGGAGCATACTTGGATGGGTTTAATGTGAGACATCAGTGCCATTAGATGGCACTCTGGGTAAAGTTGACAATGTTATTTCTTATACTAGAGCATCACAATTTAAGGGCTTAAGTAAGGTAAATGGAATACAAAATTAGTGAACATTTATGTCAAAGAATAATAACTATTACAATGACAAAGGACACTTTTGCTCTTTAAATAATTTAAGGTTTCCTTTTAAACTGTTACACACTATTACTCATCAAATAAAAATTAAGACATTACACAATGAGCTTTTCCTCTTTGAAAATGGATTCATGGTTAAATTTTAAATTTTAAAATTATTGATTTTGCTTTATGGAGCTAAAATCAATGTTATCAATCACTTTATAGCATTCCTAATATAATGTAATGGTAAGGTCTAAAATGAATCGGTTTTTTTAAGCTTATACATGTTTTAAAACAATTTCCATGTATAAATATGGATTTTACAAGCACTGAAAATGCCGTTCATATTTTAAGTTTTCTTTATTAAAATAAGTAGTTTAGAAATATACTCAATACATAAATATTCTTTCTTTCTAATCAGATTACAAATGTTTTGTTATAAGTTATTCCACTTGTTCAATCCTTTTCATCTAGTCACTAATAGGTTAAAAAGCTTAGGAGGGAAAGTTAAGAAGTAGAAGTTATGGTAACAGCCCTTCAGAAATGTGCCATCTTATTAATGAAAGGTGTCTACACAAAACAGGCAATAATAGAAGTAAATGCACGTAATGTTCCTCTAAGGAACTGTTAGAGACCCGATAACACCACGATGGTCTGGCATTTATTTATTATTTTATTGTTACCAAAAGGTAGATAAATATCCTTGATTACTGACTGCATTGCAGATGCTGTCACTACTACTAATATAGGTAATACCTACTATTTATTAATAGTAGGTACAATTAAGTACACACCAATTAAAAAACAGAGGCAACTACATTGATTCTTTTCCAAAGCTACATACTTCCTGTCCTTTGTTTCTTGCTCTGACTGCAAGGGTTTTAAATTAATACTAAACAAGAATTGATTTTGCAAAAACAATGGGAGCTTAAAAGATACCAGAGCAAGTTGGCAGAGAAGTATGGGAGAAAAGAAATAGCAATTGGACTGAAATGCGTCTAAACTTTCTTTGGTGTCTTATCCATGACACTCCATTTCATTTTAACAGACAATAACAAGATGCAAACATCTTTTACAGTTTAACTTTTGGGGCAACCTGACTGAGACTGTTGTTCATTGTGTTAGAAAAAACAACACGAAGCAGTTTTCTTCATGGAAAGCTGATCTAAATCAGATTTCATTTTTCTTTTATATAGTTTTTAATCTGATTCATATTATTTTTGGTAGCTAAAATAATTCACAAGTCTTAGAGCTTTCCATAAACTTAGGAACTGAACCATGTCTTTGTTTCTCAGGTAATCTCAGACTCATTGTTTTTATTATGATCTGTATAGTACAAACACATGAAACTATGAAGCTTATGCTATAGTTTAAAATATTAAATAGTAAAATAATAATAACCTTTATACCTATGACTTATTGGCCAAGTTAAGAAATAGGAATTATCAGCATATGAAAGCCACTTTAGCAATCTTTCTCTGTTCATTTTTCACTCCATCATTCATGTCTTTTAATTATTCATTCCCAAATATTTGTTTAAGTTTTTCTACCTTATGAACTTGCTTAACTGGATTAAATTATATGTGTTCTTCAGTTCTTTCCTTCTGTCTTTCTGCATTGTATATTTTTTAAAATCTACTCAGGTCGATGTCCTCATGTTGATGAGTCAGTTCATTCATTATTACTGCTGTAAATTCTCTTGTATTCCCTTATATGAAGATGGCATAATTTATTTATCTGTTCTAGTGCTGATGGACAATTGGGATGTTTCCAGAGTTTTGGTATTATGCAAATACTGGTCTGACTATTGTTACATCTGATCCTTGGTGTACATGTTCAAAATCTTTCTACAGGCATATGCCTTGGCTTGGAGTTTCTCAGGATAGAAAATGAATATTGTATTACTATGTAAAATATTAAACTGTTTTGAAAGTGGTTATTTCAGTGTGTACTGCCAATAACACTATTATTAAGTTCCTATTGTACTAGAGTCTAACCAATAATTGTTTTTATTAGGCTGATCATTGTAAAAGCTTATCTAATGATGCTTTAATGCTTTTAATTATCATTTCCCTGATCGTGAATGATGTTGGCCAGATTTTGTTTGTTTGCTTCTTTTTTTGTCTTTTCCCTCTGCCAAAATTTTGTACATGTTTTACCCATTTTCTACAGGGATGTTTTATTTTTAAATATTAATTTGTGGAGAATAATTTATATATTCCAAATACTAATCTGTCCTGACTATTCAGTGGAAGGACTGAAGCTGAAGTTCTGAAACTTTGGCCACCTGATGTGAAAAACTGATTCACTGGAAAAGACCCTGATGCTGGGAAAGATTGAAGGCAGGAGGTGAAGGGGATGACAGAGGATGAGATAATTGGATGGCATCACCAACTCTATGGACATGAGTTTGAGCAAGCTTTGGGAGTTGGTAATGGACAGGGAAGCATGGCGTGCTGCAGTCCATGGGGGTCTCAAAGAGTGGGACACGACTGAGCGACTGAATTGAACTGAACTACTAATCCAGTTGACTTTTATTATTCATAGATTTCATCTTTTTGAATTTGTCTATTGCTAAAATCAATCCATAATCCTAAAATCAACAGTTGTGGTCCTTTCACATTCATTCAAAGCCATACATGGGACAGGAAAAAAAAAAAGAAAACAAAAAACTGAGTTTTCTGCTGCACATGCATTGTCCCAGTTGGGGTCGAATGAGATGACATTTCAGCTTCTTATTTTAGTTCTGTCATTTTGCAGTCTACTTAGTGCTACCTTTGTTCATTTTTGTGTTTCTGCTGGTAATTTCACTTTTTAAAATGATTCTCAAGCATGGTGGTGAAGTGTAGTCTCATGTTCCTAAGTGCAAGAAAGCTATAATGTGCTTTACAAAGAAGTGTGTTAGATGAGATTGGGTCAGGCAAGAGTTCTAGTGCTGTTAACCATGAGCTAATGTTAATTGATCACTATTACATATTAAATAAGGTATCACTAAACAGAAATTCCATTTCTGTCCTTTATCGAGACCATCTTTGCATTAAATGTTCCCTTGGTATCTCTAATTTTCTTGAAGAGATCTCTAGTCTTTCCCATTCTATTGTTTTCCTCTATTTTTTGCATTGATCTCTGAAGAAGGCTTTCTTACCTCTTCTTGCTATTCTTTGGAACTCTGCATTCAGATGCTTATATCTTTCCTTTTCTCCTCTGCTTTTCACTTCTCTTCTTATCACAGCTATTTGTAAGGCCTCCCCAGACAGCCATTTTGCTTTTTTGCATTTCTTTTCCACGGGGATGGTCTTGATCCCTGTCTCCTATACAGTGTCACGGACCTCATTCCATAGTTCATCAGGCACTCTGTCTATCAGATCTAGGCCCTTAAATCTATTTCTCACTTCCACTGTATAATCATAAAGGATTTGATTTAGGTCATACCTGAATGGACTAGTGGCAAGAATACACAGAAGAACAGTACAAAAAAGATCTTCATGACCCAGATAATCACGATGGTGTGATCACTGACCTAGAGCCAGATATTCTGGAATGTGAAATCAACTGGGCCTTAGAAAGCATCACTATGAACAAAGCTAATGGAGCTGATGGAATTTCAGTTGAGCTATTTCAAATCCTGAAAGATGATGCTGTGAAAGTGCTGCACTCAATATGCCAGCAAATCTGGAAAACTCAGCAGTTGCCACAGGACTGGAGAAGGTCAGTTTTCATTCCAATCCCAAAGGAAGGCAATGCCAAAGAATGCTCAAACTACCACACAATTGCACTCATCTCACACGCTAGGAAAGTAATGCTCAAAATTCTCCAAGCCAGGCTTTAGCAATATGTGAACCGTGAACTTCCTGATGTTCAAGCTAGTTTTAGAAAAGGCAGAGAAACCAGAGATCAAATTACCAACATCTGTCGGATCATGGAAAAAGCAAGAGAGTTCCAGAAAAACATCTATTTCTGCTTTATTGACTATGCCAAAGCCTTTGACTGTGTGGATCACAATAAACTGTGGAAAAATCTTCAAGAGATGGGAATACCAGACCACCTGATCTGCCTCTTGAGAAATTTGTATGCAGGTCAGGAAGCAACAGTTAGAACTGGACATGGAACAAGAGACTGGTTCCAAATAGGAAAAGGAGTATGTCAAGGCTATATATTGTCACCCTGCTTATTTAACTTATATGCAGAGTACATCATGAGAAACGCTGGAGTGGAAGAAGCACCAGCTGGAATCAAGATTGCAGGGAGAAATATCAATAACCTCAGATATGCTGATGACACCACCCTTATGGCAGAAAGTGAAGAGGAACTCAAAAGCCTGTTGATGATAGTGAGTGTGGAGAGTGATAGAGTTGGCTTAAAGCTCAACATTCAGAAAACGAAGATCATGGCATCTGGTCCCATCAGTTCATGGGAAATAGATGGGGAAACAGTGGAAACAGTGTCAGACTTTATTTTTTTGGGCTCCAGAATCACTACAGATGGTGACTGTAGCCATGAAATTAAAAGACGCTTACTCCTTGGAAGAAAAGCTATGACCAACCTAGATAGCATATTCAAAAGCAGATACAGTACTTTGCCAACAAAGGTCCGTCTAGTCAAGGCTATGGATTTTCCTGTGGTCATGTGTGGATGTGAGAATTGGACTGTGAAGAAGGCTGAGTGCTGAAGAATTGATGCTTTTGAACTGTGGTGTTGGAGAAGACTCTTGAGAGTCCCTTGGACTGCAAGGAGATCCAACCAGTCCATTCTGAAGGAGATCAGCCCTGGGATTTCTTTGGAAGGAATGATGCTAAAGCTGAAACTCCAGTACTTTGGCCACCTCATGCGAAGAGTTGACTCATTGGCAAAGACTCTGATGCTGGGAGGAATTGAGGGCAGGAGGAGAAGGGGATGACAGAGGATGAGATGGCTGGATGGCATCACTAACTTGATGGATGAGAGTCTGGGTGAAATCTGGGAGTTGGTGATGGACAGGGAGGCCTGGCATGCTGCGATTCATGGGATCACAAAGAGTTGGACATGACTGAGTGACTGAACTGAATTGAAACAAAAATACACACAAAATGAAGTTCTACATGGATGGCCTGATGAATATCTTGTGAACAGAGGCTCACAGAAATGTAACTCTGTATCTTCCCTAGGAACACATATCAGATCAGATCAGATCAGTCGCTCAGTCATGTTCGACTCTTTGCGACCCCATGAATCGCAGCACGCCAGGCCTCCCTGTCCATCACCAACTCCCAGAGTTCATTCAGACTCACGTCCATCGAGTCAGCGATGTCATCCAGCCA
>NW_011495050.1:7774278-7787166 GCF_000754665.1 Bison bison bison
TCTCACATCCATACATGACCACAGGAAAAACCATAGCCTTGACTAGACAAACCTTTGTGGGCAAAGTAATGTCTCTGCTTTTGAATATGCTATCTAGGTTGGTCATAACTTTCCTTCCAAGGAGTGAGCATCTTTTAATTTCATGGCTGCAGTCACCATCTGTAGTGATTTTGGAGCCCAGAAAAATAAAGTCTGACACTGATTCCACTGTTTCCCCATCTATTTCCCATGAAGTGTTGGGACCGGATGTCATGATCTTCGTTTTCTCAATGTTGAGCTTTAAGCCAACTCTTTCACTCTCCACTTTCACTTTCATCAAGAGGCTTTTGAGTTCCTCTTCACTTTCTGCCATAAGGGTGGTGTCATCTGCATATCTGAGGTTATTGATATTTCTCCCAGCAATCTTGATTCCAGTTTGTGTTTCTTCCAGTCCAGCGTTTCTCATGATGTACTCTGCATATAAGTTAAACAGGGTGACAATATACAGCCTTGACGTACTCCTTTTCCTATTTGGAACCAGTCTGTTGTTCCATGTCCAGTTCTAACTGTTGCTTCCTGACCTGCATACAAATTTCTCAAGAGGCAGATCAGGTGGTCTGGTATTCCCATCTCTTGAAGATTTTTCCACAGGAACACATATCAGTATTGGCTTAATCTCTGTTGGGATATCTTTATAGAACACAGTGCTGAAAATAATGAGAATCAGTTATATTTTGTTGCTTGTATCTATTACAAATATCTTTCTGTATGTTTTTTCTTTTCACTGCCTTTATACAATTATTTGAAAAATTAAAATTCTTGCTATGTGATCCAGAAATTTTACTGCTACGTATTAACCCACAGAAAACAAAAACAATAATTTTAAAATATATGTACCCCGATGTTCATTGCAGCATTATTTACATTAGCCAAGATATGGAAGTAACCTAAGTTTCCATTGATAGATGAATGGATGAGGAAGATATGGTGTGTATGTGTGTGTGTGTGTGCGCGTGTGTGTGTATGTGCGCACGTGCATGTGCACACACACAAATACATATGAACATACACAATGGAATTTACTCAGCTACAAAACATGGAAATCTTGCCATTTACAACAACATGGATGGATCTAGAGGGTGTGTGCTAAGTGACGTGAGACATAGACAAATCCCTTATCATCTGGTTACATATAAAATCTAAAATCATAACAAAAACAAACTCATAGATAATAAGAAGCAAGGGGTGGTTGCCAGAAGGATGGAAGATGGGGAGTGTAAGCAAAATAGGGGCAGAGGAATACAGGGTACAAAACTCCAAACAGTTATTTTGCTATTTAGCAGAAATAACCACAACATTGTAAATCAACTATAACTATACTTCAATTAAAAAGAGACATGCAAACCTTCAGTCATAAAATAAATAAACCACAGGGATGTAATATACAGCATAAGGAATACAGTCAATAATATTGCAATACTTTTATATATGGATGGATGGTTACTAGACTTATTGTGGTGACCGTTTCATAAAATATATAGGTGTCAAGTCACTACGTAATACACCTGAAAACTAACATAGTATTGTATGCCAAGTCTATTTCAATAATAAATTTTATCCAATTTATCTATTTTGCTCTGTGCAGTTTGTAAGTTTATTTCTTTATAATTTATGTACTCGTTCCCTTCATCTGGTTTTTTGAAAAAAATTTCTGTACTTCCTTATTAGATTTACCTTTCAATTAAACTCTGTTTGTGGGTTACTTTTATTCTGTTTGAGGTTTATTTTTATTTATGGTGTAGCATAAGGACCTATTTGAGTGGCCAATATTTGCTGTAAAATATAATGATTACCACAAGTTTTGCTGTTTTTCAAGACCCATTCTGTCATAAAGTAAGTTCTACTCATATACAGTAAATTGTTCCTATTAAAAAAGAAGTGAAAATTGTGAAAGTGTCTCAGTGATTTTTCTTTCATGGGTAGGTCTAACAAATGAAAGTGAGTAAAATATGCCAATTTTCATACTATTCATCCATAGCACATACTCACAGCATCAAGGGAAACAAAATATCTCATTTTGAATACAAAACTGACATAAGATTCCACTTTATTTTATATACATCATGTTTTATATTCTTGGTATAGATTCATTGGTGATATGCCATATACTTAATGACAGAGGAAGGTCATGAAATACAAATACAATGGCTTGGAGCCATTCATTAATTTTATTTGCTTACTAAGTTTATCCATTCATTCAAACATTGGAACATTTGCCCTCCCACCATTACCACAACCAAACAAGTAGGCATTTTACTAACCTGCTTGAGCTGCCATACGAAATAACAGAGTGGGAAGGCTTAAACGAGAGAAACTTATTTTCTCACAGTTCGGAAGGCTGGAAATACAAAAACAAGAAATTGGTGGAATAGGTTTCTCCTGAGGCCTCTCTCCGTGACTTGCTGACAGCTGCGTCTTTGCTGTATCCTCACAAGGCCTTTCTTTTGTGTGCACACTTCCCTGGTATATCCCTCTGTGTATCTTAATTTCCTCTTTTAAGGACATCAGTCACATTGGATTAGGCCCTATCCTATGGGTTTTAACTTAATCACCTCTTTAAAAATCCTATTTCCAAATTCAGCCACATTAAAACACACAGGGGTTAGATCTTCAACATAAGAATTTGGGAAGAAATACAACTCTGTCAGTGACAGGCATGCTTAAATTCTTAAGGTACAACAATGACCTTTCCAGTCATGTTATGCTGAATTGTCTGTTTCTCAACAACTTTTTACACTGTTCATAGACAGAAGCTGTGTCTTTTTATACATATGTCCCAAAAATAATGGAGCAGTTTAAATTATGTGCTTCTACAGTCAATGTAATGTCAAGCCATATTAGACCCTGAGCCAGAAGGAAAAATTACTAATATTGATCATGTCTTTAAAGTTTTGATATTTTGGTCATCAGTGATATTTTTATATTAACTTTGATTTTTTTTAAATGTTGCATTAAAATGGTATTATCTGAATTACTGCACTTTTTTAGTGTTCCTTTAAATTTTGTATGTGAAGTAAGTTAAGTGTCTCACTCCCTTCATCCTCTTCATCCTACTTTTGACCCTGTCTAAAATGGTGAAATTTACAAGATGAAATTTTCAGTAATAGTATTCCTATCCCTAAAAGGCTGCACTATGACAATCTTTACAAAATTCTATAGCAGGAATGATTTGTCTTTTGAAAAGTAGCAGAAGGCATGGAAAACATCACTACTTTGGAATTTGGAAAAGTTTAGATTCTAATTTTGTCTGCCAATTGTTTGCTGGTTCTAAAGTCCAACCCTTCTGTAGGTGAGTTAGAATCAAGCAATAAAATGCAGTATACAACAGACCATTAATATTTAGCTAATTAACTTTCATAAAATCACAATTTCATGCTTTACATTCAGAGACTTTGATTCAGTTATTTCTAGGACATGGTGCATGGCTCTGCAGTTTTTACATATAACTACACACCCAAATGATTGTAATATAAATAGTCCTTGGACCATGAGGCTTTGTAGAGTGAGTGAAGTTGCTCAGTCATGTCCAACTCTTTGCGATCCCATGGGACTGTAGCCTACCAGGTTCCTCTGTCCATGGGATTTTCCAGGCAATAGTACTGGAGTGGATTGCCATTTCCTTTTCCAGGGGATCTTCCCAACACAGGGATCAAGCCTTGTAAAGTACACTGATTGAATATGGATTAGAGTCCCTGATGAGATTAATTAGTTAAACTAGGCTTAAGTCCTCAGAGACTGTGGTTCTGAATGCGTTTTAAAGACAGAAAAACATAGGAATAATAGTGCAAACTGATTCAGAAAGTGAAGAGGAATTAAAGAGCCTCTTTATGAAAGTGAAGAAGGAGAGTGAAAAAGGTGGCTTAAAACATAGCATTCAAACAAGATCATGGCACCCAGTCCCATCACTTCATAGCAAATACATGGGGAAACAATGGAAACAGTGACAGATTTTATTTTCTTAGGCTCCAAAATCACTGGGGACTGTGACTGCAGCCAAGAAATTAAAAGACACTTGCTGCTTGGAACAAAAGCTCTGACAAACCTAGATAGCATATTAAAAAGCAGAGATATCAGTTTGCCAAAAAAGGTCCATATAGTTAGTAACACCTATGATTTTCCCAGTAGTCATGTACAGAGCTTCCCTGGTGGCTCAGATGGTAAAGCATCTGCTTGCAATGCGGGAGACCAGGGTTCAATCCCTGGGTTGGGAAGATCTCCTGGAGAAGGAAATGGCAACCCACTCCAGTATTCTTGCCTGGAGAATCCCATGGATGGAGGAGCCTGGTAGGCTACCGTCCATGGGGACTCAAAGAGTCAGACACGACTGAGCGACTTCACTTTCACTTTCAGTTTTCACTTTCATGTTCAGATGTCAGAATTGGACCATAAAGAAGGCTGAGCACTGAAGAATTGATGCTGTGGTGCTGGAGAAGCCTCTTGAGAGTCCCTTGGACAGGAAGGAGATCAAAGCAACCAATCCCAAAGGAAGTCAATTCTGAATATTCACTGGAAGGACTGAAGCTCCAACAGTTTGGCCACCTGATACAAAGAGCTGACTTACTGGAAAAGACTCTGATGCTGGGAAAGTTGAAGGCACAAGAATTAGGAGACAGAGGTTGAGACAGTTTGGTTATACCACTGACTCAACAGATGTGAATTTGAGCAAACTCCAGGAGATAGTGAAGGACAGGGAAGCCTGGAGTGCTGCAGTTTATGGGGTCATTAATATTTGGACCCAACTTTGCAACTGAACAGTAACAGCTGATAATTAGATGTCTTCATTTTTAGTACTGAGCTAGTAATATGCCACAGATAATGCTTAGCATTGCTTTTTAAAAGAATGAAAATATCAGACTAGGATAGCACAGAATTGATTCAGAACATAAACTTCATAAATGTTTCTGACACAAGTTAAGCATAGGCTAAAAGAACAGTTGAGTCCAAGCCTCCAGGTAAGAGGCGAGAGCTCTCATTTGGAAGACATAAAGGATTCCACAGATGCCTATGAAGACTATGAAGCCTATGAAGGGAGAAATGGAAGTAAAAGAGGAACAGCTAAAGGACAGTCAGGACAAAAGGCTAACCTGTGGGAATAAATGGTCATGTGGAGTTTGAAAAAGCCTTAACCAGTTCTCTCACTAAGTCTGAATTTTAAAACAGATGTGAATTTGAATGGAGAGACTTTGCAATAGATGGATAACTGTGTATCCATAGAAATAAATTGTGAGTATACACAGAAACTTCTTTGAATTATACATACTTAACTTTCCACTCGCATTTTAGAGAATAAAGAATATTTTAGAGAATATTATTAACATTTCAATATCTTCTGTTTGCTCTTTGTTTGCCAGAGTACACCTATACCCCTGCTCACTGAATTTAAATATTTCCATTCTTCCAATGATGAAAAAAACAGCTATGATTCCATATGCACTTAAGCACCTTAGAAGACATAAACACATTTATGATTTTAAATATTTTGGAGCTTTGAATATGCCTGTTATTAATGAATGAAATATTTTTTCTCCTTTTCTCTACTTTTCCACTACACTCTGTTTTCTTTCTTCTTTCTTGCTGTTGCTGTGGTTTGAGATCCAGTTTCAGGAGGCAAGATTTGGTGTTTTTGTGATCACCTAGTGAATGTATTCAAAAATTCATTTTCTCAGCCCTGTCCCGTAGAAATTCTTGTTCTTTGTGTCTGTTGTATGTTCCCTCTCTCTCTCTTTTTGTCTTCCATAACCCATGCCAGACCAATTAATTCTGCAGCAGGTTTTAGAGGTTGATATTTTAAGAATCCAAGAGATACCAGGAGTAGCAGGCAAGTTTGACCTTGGGGTACAAAATGAAGCAGGGAAAAGGCTAACAGAGTTTTGCCCAGACAATGCACAGCTCATAGTAAACACTCTCTTCCAACAATACAAGAGATGACTCTACACATGGACATCATCAGATGGTCACTACCTAAATTAGATTGATTATATTATTTGCAGCCAAATATGGAGAAGTTCTGTACAGTCAGCAAACACAGGACTGGTAGCTGACTGTGGCACAAATCATCAGCCCCTTATTGCAAAATTCAGGCTGAATTTGAAGAAAGTAGAGAAAACTACTAGGCCATCCCAGTATGGCCTAAATCAAATCCTTTATGATTATTCAGTGGAGGTGACAAATAGATCCAAGGGATTAGATCTGGTAGACAGAGTGCCTGAAGACTATGGACAGAAGTTTGTAACATTTTACAGGAGGCAGTGACCAAAATTATCCCAAAGAAAAAGAAATGCAAGAAGACAAAGTGGTTGTCTGAGGAGGCCTTGCAAATAGTGGAGAAAAGAAGAGAAGCAAAAGGCAAAGGAGAAGGGAAAGATATATCCAACTGAATGCAGAGTTCCAGAGAACAGCAAAGAGAGATAAAAAAGTATTCTTAAGTGAACAAAGGAAAGAAATAGAGGAAAACAAAAGAATATAAAGAATAGAGAACTCTTTAAGAAAACTGGAGATACCAAGGGAAAATTTCATGCAAAGATGGGCATAATAAAGGACGAAAAGTTAAGGACCTAAGAGAAGCAGAAGAGACTAAGAAGAAGTGGCAAGAATATACAGAACTGTACAAAAAAGCCCTTAATGATTGAGATAATCACAATGGTGTAGTCACTCACCTAGAGCCAGACATAATGGAGTGTGAATTCAAGTGGGCCTTAGGAAGCATTACTACAGACAAAGCTAGTGGAAGTGATGGAATTCCAGCTAAGCTATCTCAAATCCTATAATAAGTGTTGCACTGATTATGCCAGAAAATTTGGAAAACTCAGCAGTGGTCAAAGAACTGGAAAAGGTCACTTTTCATTCCAATTCCAAAGAAAGACAATGCCAAAGAATGTTCAAATTCCCGTACAATTGCACTCATTTCACATGCTAGCAAGATTATGCTCAAAAATCCTTCAAGCTATCCTTCAACAGTACAGTGAACCAAGAGCTTCCAAATATACAAACTGGATTTAGAAAAGGCAAAGGAACCAGAGATCAAATTGCTAACATCTGTTGGATCATAGAAAAAGCAAGGGAATTAAAAAAAATCTACTTCTTATGACCCAGCAATCCCACTGTTGGGCATACACACTGAGGAAACCAGAAGGGAAAGAGACACGTGTACCCCAATGTTCATCGCAGCACTGTTTATAATAGCCAGGACATGGAAGCAACCTAGATGCCCATCAGCAGATGAATGGATAAGAAAGCGGTGGTACATATACACAATGGAGTATTACTCAGCCATTAAAAAGAATACATTTGAATCAGTTCTAATGAGGTGGATGAAATTTGAGCCTATTATACAGAGTGAAGTAAGCCAGAAAGAAAAACACCAATACAGTATACTAACGCATATATATGGAATTTAGAAAGATGGTAACGATAATCCTGTATACAAGACAGCAAAAGAGACACTGATGTATAGAACAGTCTTGGACTCTGTGGGAGAGGGAGAGGGTGGGATGATTTGGGAGAATGGCATTGAAACATGTATAATATCATATATGAAACGAGTCGCCAGTCCGGGTTCGATGCACAATACTGGATGCTTGGGGCTGGTGCACTGGGATGACCCAGAGGGATGGTATGGGGAGGGAGGAGGGAGGAGGGTTCGGGATGGGGAACACATGTATACCTGTGGCGGATTCATTTTGATATATGGCATAACCAATACAATATTGTAAAGTTAAAAAATTTAAAAAAAATCTACTTCTGCTTCACTGACTACACTAAAGCCTTTGATTGTGTGGCTCACAACAAACTGGGGAATATTCTTAAAGAAATGAGAATACCAGACCACATTATCTACCTCCTGAAAAACCTGTATGTAGGACAAGAAGAAACAGAACTGGACATGGAACAATGGGCTGATTCAAAATTGGGAAAGAAGTACATCAAGGATGTATAATGTCACCTTCCTTATTTAACTTATATGCAGAGCACATGATGCAAACTGCTAGGCTGGATTACTCACAAGCTGGAATCAAGATTTCTGGGAGAAATAACCCAGAATATGTAGATAACATATATTCTTTATGGACAGGGAAGCCAGGTGTGTTGCAGTTCATGGGGTCACAAAAATTCAGACATGACTTAGCGACTGAACAACATCAACAGAAATTTTAAGAAAACATGTTATATGCCATTACCATTGCTGTTCTGCACAAATTTGAGAAGTGATCTGTTTAGCCTAAATTGTCTTAAGTCTACGTAGGTAGTTAAGGAGTACCATGTGAAAACCAAGTCCTTCAGGTGTGCTTGTATTTAGACCATTAAAGTACTTGAGTTTATTATGCTTATCATATGAACTCTAATAAATAAACTGTGATGTTCCATAGTAGACTCTGAATAATAACTGCCAAATGATTGAAAAATTGACCATTTTGACAATTACGCATTTCTCCTGTTTGTATTTGTCCATGGTATTCAGCACTGATTTTTGGGTTTAAATATAAATAAACTAGAGCAACATATTTAAGCCACCTTCACCTTTAGCACACACCCCCTTTTTACAGGACGAATGATTTTCCCTTCCTAGTAATTATTAGCCTTTCTTTCTAAACACCAGCATTAACATCATCCTCTAAAAGATTACAAAGAGTAGAATTGAGTAGAAACACTTGACAATAGCTTATATTAACTTGGTTGAATCCCCAAAGGCTATAGTAAATAAATAGAAAAATACATTTAGCCTATCCTACATACATTTCATAAGTATATCTTCTTTCCTTTGGTACAATATTCTATGTAGGCAGAAACTCAACATGCAAACTATCTGTAATATAAAACTATTCAGACAGATCTTGAGCTTAAGTTGACCTTAGATAACAAAATTGTTATTGCCCCCCTCTCTTATACTTTCTTTGGCTTTGGCTAATGAATTTCCATCTGAGATATAATTTAAGCATGATTTGATAAGAAGGAAATTTTTTGTTGCCATTGGTTATGTTATTTCACCCTTATGTGTATTTTCACAACTTTCTACCTTTCTATTTTATCACTCTACACATTTTATAGTTAAAAACCTGTTTATAGTGATCTCCTCTAAACAGTACAGTATGGAAAAGTGACAGAAAGATTCACTTTATAGTGAAGAAATCTGACAAACACTGACGCAGAAAATTATTAACAGCAATACTACTAAGTCATGTTGATAGTGAGATCCTTTCATATGATGTGATAAAAATGATATTTTATCTCTGTGGTGTTTGCAAAACCCACATCCCCTGGATAAATTATGGAAAAATAGAAGATTAATTCCAATAAAGAAAACCCTACAAAATATTTGTTATTCCTCAAACAACCAAGGTCATGGAAAACAAGAAGTCTGAGAAATTCTCTTAATCAAAATTAGCCCAAGACATGACAGTAAATGGATGTGATACCCTGCATGGGATCCTGGACCAGAAA
Organism: Bison bison bison; assembly: GCF_000754665.1. Taxonomy (NCBI): domain Eukaryota; kingdom Metazoa; phylum Chordata; class Mammalia; order Artiodactyla; family Bovidae; genus Bison; species Bison bison. The sequence goes on from NW_011495050.1 coordinate 7,783,756, forward strand.
TAAGATATTCAATAATATCTAAGAATATAGGAATAAGCTAAGGGCCTTAGTTAATAACAATATATCAGTATTGGCTTATTAACCGTGACAAATGCACATACTAATGTAAGATGTTGATAATGGGAGAAATGGGATGTGGAGTATATGGAAGCTTTCCGCACTGCAGTTGCATATTCCCTGCAAATCTAAGACTATTAAAGAAAAATTCCTTAAAAATGGCTTAGTTAACCTTCTCCCCTGTTAGACTCTGTGATCTCTGAAAGTCAGACTCTGTCTGTTTTAATCACCTTAGTACAGAGCACACAAGACGAGCTTGATAAATAATTGTTGAATGAGTGATTGAATGAATGAGTGAAATAAACATTTAATAACTGACTGTGAAAGAAACTTAATTCCCTGAAGAAACTTCTATTTATATATGTAAATAGTATTTCCTCAACCCACCAGTCAGGATGCAAATGAATGCCATCTGCCTCTTGTTCTCTCACAACCTCTTGCTCTTGGGTCCCTGCAGTTATTTTCCCTGATTGACTGCTCTAAATATGTTTTTTTTCCCAAAAGAATCCCTGTGCCCCTGTATAATCAACATCTTTTGCTTCCTATGCCAAGCACAGTAGACAAATCTGTGAAAACCAGGAAGGGCTTAGGGAGGTCCCTATGAACAGACGTTCAAAGAACCTGGCCTGGCTTCTGGTGCTCTTGATGCCAATAAAGTACTCTCCCAAGCCTCCTTGGCCACAGTCACATCATTTACATTAGAGTTTCTAAAATATTAATATTTACAGAATCAATTGACTGGATAAGAGTTCCTTTTTAAGTGTAAAATACCCCTAGAAAAGTTAATGGACTAAAATCCTTCCCCCTTTTATCATGAATTAATTTCAGGCAGAAGGTTTCCTATTTTAGATTTGCCTAGTGGGATTTTTCTTCTATGCGAGGGAGACAAGAAACATACTTTTGGAGACTGGGGGTGCTTTGGGGTACACAGTAGGTTTGGTATTAAGGTAAAGGGAGCACTTCAGGGGTGTAGGTTTATTAAGTTAGAAGAAGATGGCACAAGAAGTGGCAGGGGTTTATATATGGGTGGAAAATGAGTCAAAGAATAGAGTCACATTAAAGTAATAACAACATTGCCGAAGTGAATAAAAAGTAGGAGGGTGAGGAGGAAAGAGAGAAGGAAAATGAGGAGGAGAAGATGTTCTGTTCATGCTGCTTGATGAGAGAAGGTGAGGAAAAAGGCACGCTCCTTCCATCTCCCCATCTTTTATATCACCTTTGTATAGAAACCAGAACTGAGATTAATACTGTTGTTACTATAATTCAGTGATATCATTAAATAATTTGACTTTTCAGGGTTAGTTCTGGAAAATAGCAAGATATGTTTACAACGTTATTTCTATAGGAAAATATTCCAAACTCTACAAAATTAGAGAAGAATGTACATTTACAAGTTAAAGGCTGGCTATACTTTCTAAAATTAAGCTACAAGTTAACTTGAGCCCTTTAGTAGGCCAGAACAAAGAAGGCTAATTTAAATAATCCCTTAGTACAACATGCTTACTAATGTTTTTAGCATGATATAAAGGTTGAGTGGTCTAATGATTAAAATACTTGTTCATGAATCTGGAGGTCTACAATTACAGTTTTAGTTATCCATGTAGTTTTGCTTAATTTTTTATCAAATAAATTAATCTGTCATTGTTACTATCTCTCTCTATATAAATGGAACCATATGTTCAGTCATCTATATTTAAAACATGGTTTGAATGTCAATTAAAAGTTAAAGTTTCTCTACAAACATGCATATATGTTTTCTTTAAATCTGTTATTATTTAAGAGGAAATATATTAACTCCACTAATAGCTTGTGTTCATGGATACCATTCGTTATGCTAAGTGCTGAATTTATATCCTCCCATTTAAATCTCACAGCACTACAATGTGCCAATATTAACTATGGTGGTGGTTTTCAAATGAAAAAAATGTCTGGCTTAAGTGGAAGAGATAAAATTAAACTTAATTCTCTTTGATTCCAAAGCTTGACCATTTATCCTTCTTCTAATTAATGAGCAATACTTTAAAAAATACCATACATAGTATCAGAAATAAAATTTAGCAGATAGTAGTTTTCCATTAAAAACATCATTAAAATTTTAAAATAGAGATAAACACATTTGCATCAGAACTTTTTAAAAAAGTGACCAAATAGCCTAATGATTCATGTATTCTTCCTTCTTTTTACAACTACAAAAGACATAATATTACTCATCAGTGAGGTGAATAAAATAGACATTCTTTAGTTATGTGATGTGATTATATTTTATGAGAAAAAAATGACTTAAGTTCATCTTTGTATTGAACACTAAATTATATAAAGTGAGTTTCTTGTCAAATGGGATGGTTCTGTCTGTTCCAGTTGCTTCCCACCCTGCTAAGAATCCACAGAATCCACAGAAAACAAGTCTGTCATGAGCCAAATGCTCACCACAGGGAATTTATTCCTGCTGGCTCTGAAGTAATCTCATATCAGAGGAGGTCAGCTTACCTTCAGATTCATGACATGAAGATAAGATACAAGACTGCTCAGAGCATTTCAACCTAAAATAAATAAACATATAATGTGGCAATCCTTAACCTGAAAACAAATTACATTTAGAATGATATATTTAACATTAAAGGGATATTTTGCTTTTATATGAGGAAAACCTAAATACAAATTATCTTATTTGTACAATTTTTTGGCAAACCATTTGAATTAAAAACAAGCTGATTCTAGGTCACTTTCTAAGGTAGAATTACACAATCTTGAATGACTTAATTACAAATCAATAGATCATAATTAATAATTTATATATATTGCCACTTTATTGAAAGTATGCATGATTATTTACAAGCAGAAAAGTGTTTCTGAAAATTTTTCTGAAACAAATGATAAAATTTATGCAGATACTTAGCATTTTAACATTAAATATTAGTAAATGTTAATATTTTTGCTAACCATAGAAATAATCTATAAAATATCATGAACAAGTGAATTTATGCCGTGCAGGTAGATAATCTGAAAACCCATACTGTAGCAGGGCAGTGAATGTGGCCTACTGTCAGTGTCCTTATTATTTTTCTAAAGCCACTGCTTAATACAATTAGCATAACAGAATACCAGACCACCTGACCTGCCTCTTGAGAAACCTGTATGCAGGTCAGGAAGCAACAGTTAGAAGTGGACATGGAACAACAGACTGCTTCCAAATACAAAAAGGCTGTATATTGTCACCCTGCTTATTTAACTTATGTGCAGAGTACATCATGAGAAATGCTGGGCTGGATGAAGCACAAGCTGGAATCACGAGTGCCAGGAGAAATATCAATAACCTCAGATATGCAGATGACACCACCCTTATGGCAGAAAGTT
>NW_011495050.1:7787531-7793426 GCF_000754665.1 Bison bison bison
GACTGCAAGGAGATCCAACCAGTCCATCCTAAAGAAGACCAGTCCTGGGTGTTCATTGGAAGGACTGATCCTGAGGTTGAAACTCCAATACTTTGGCCACCTCATGCGAAGATTTGACTCATTGGAAAAGACCCTGATGCTGGGAGGGATTGGGGGCAGGAGGAGAATGGGACGACAGAGGATGAGATGGCTGGATGGCATCATCAACTCGATGGACATGAGTTTGGGTGAACTCTGGGAGTTGGTGATGGACAGGGAGGCCTGGCATGCTGCGATTCATGGGGTGACAAAGAGTCAGACACGACTGAGTGACTGAACTGAACTGAATTGAATGGCTAGTTGAGAGAAATATAAAATGACAGATAGAGATGAAAGCATTCTTAGTAAATACATGTCAAGTTCTTATCCTTCACAGGATTTCATACACAGATTTTACTGCATCCATAGGGCTTAGGCAACCCAAGCATGGTTTCAAAACCATGGTTCATGTGAATTAATGATAAGGAAAGTGCTTAGTGACAAATGGATTTTTTTTTTCCATTTCTTGACAGGAAATAGACCTGTTAGATATTTTTGTGTAACTTATTTCTGCTCAGTTTTGATTTTAAGACAACTTCCCTGGAATATGATATGATAGAAGGCAGAAATATTGCACAAAAGAAATAATCTCATAAGACCCAAGATGTCTTATGAAACTATCAGAGCATTAAAGATTCCATATTTTCATAGTCTGTTAAAATATGTCAGTATCTTTAGCGAGGAAGGAAGGATAGCCACCAGAAACAGAATTTTTGAAAGAAAAATATTTAATATATGACTGGAAATATAAAACACAATGTACAGGAGACCTTACAATTAGGTTAAAAAAAAAATAAAAACACGAAAAACAAAAAAACCTGACAGCCATTAGAATCACACATCTTCTAAAAAAACTAGTCCCAGAGATGAGAAGAAGGGTAAAGAAGTAAGGGGGCTATAACATTTAATTAGAGAATGTGTGACATGTAAAATACACAGGCAGGAATGGTTCAGGAGAAATATTAAGACTTCCATGTAACTTTATTGAGGAGAATTTTATTAATAGAAAATCCTTCCTTAGGTAGAATTTTTCCCAGGTTTTTTTTATTCTTTTTGATGTGATGGTAAATGGGATAGTTACCTTAATTTATCTTTCTGATAGTTCATTGGTAATTTCTAGAAAGGCAACATAATTACTTTATATTATTTTTGTACCTGAAACCTTACTGAATTCATTGATAAGCTCTAGCAGTTTAATGATAGCATCTTTAGGATTTCCTATGTAGGGTAACATGTCATCTGATAATTTAACTTTTTGTTTTCCAATTTGGATTCCCTTTATTTCTTTTTCTCTTCTTACTGCTATGGCTAGGACTTCCAAAACTATGTTGAATAAAAGTGATACAAATAGGGCTTCCCTCACGGTTCAGTGGTAAAGACCTTGCCTGCCAATGCAGTAGACACAGGTTCTATCCTTGTTCTCAGAAGATCCCACACGCAGTGGAGCAACTGCATCCATGCGTCACAACTATTGAGACTGTGCTCTAGAGCTCAGAAACCACGTGCTATAGAGCCTGTGCTCCTCAACAAGAGAAGCCCTCAAAATGGTAAGATCTCACATCACAAAGAAGAGTAGCCCCCACACTCTGTGACTAGAGAAAAGCCCATGCAGCCATGAAGACCCAGCACAGCCATAAATAAATAAAATGGTGTTATTTTTTTTTTTAAGTGGTACACATAGATATCCTTGTCTTGTTCCTTATCTTAGAGAAAATGCTTTCAACTTTCCACCGCTGAGTATGACATTAGTCATGGGTTTCCCATATATGGCCTATATTATGCTGAAAAGTGTTCACACTATGCCTGCTTTCTGGAAAGTTTCTCTCATAAATTGATGTTAAATTTTATTAAAAGCTTTTTCTGCATCTATTGAGATGATCATGTCGTTTTTATTCTTCAGTTTGTTAAGGTGATGTATCATGTTAATTGATTTGCAGATATTAAAAAAAAAAACTTGCATCCCTGAAATAAATCCCACTTGGCCATGGTGTATGATCCTTTTAATGTATTGTTGGATTTTGTTTGGTAGTATTTTGTTGAGAATTTTGGTATAAACTTACCTAAGAAGGCAAAAGACCTGTACTCCAAAACCATAAGACACTATAAAAGAAACGGAAGATTACACAAATGAATGGAAAGGTATACTGTCTCCTTACTGAATGAATCATTCATTAAAATTACCATAATATCCAAGGCAATACACAGATGCAATGCAATCCTTATCAACATAACAATAACATTTCAAAAAAAAACTAGAACAAATAACTTTATAATGTGTATGGAAACACAAATACCCCAAATAGCCAAATCCTGCAAAGGAAGAACAGAAATGGAGGTTTACACTACTGGACTTCAGACTATACTACAAAGATACAGTAATCAAAACAGTATGATACTGGCACAAAAACAGACACACAGATTAAGGGAATAGAATAGAAAGCGCAATAAAGCCGCACACATTATGGTCAGTTAATCTATGACAAAGGAGGCAACGCTATACAACGGCAAGAGGAAAGTCTCTTCAATGAATGGTGTGGAAAAATTGGACAGCTGCCTGTAAAAGAATGAAATTAGAACATTCTCTAACACTATCTACAAAATAAACCCAAAATGGACTAAAGACTTAAATGAAAGACCATATGCTAAAAAAATTTCTAGATGAAAGAAAGCATAGGCATAAGACTGTGACATAAATTACAACAATCTTTATTTTTTCCTTTGGATCTGTTTCCTAAAGTAATAAATAAATAAAAGCTCAAACAAACAAATAAGACCTAGTTAAACTAAAAGCTTTTGCACAGCAAAGAAAACCATCTATAAAATAAAAAGGCAACATACTAAATGGGAGAAGATATTTACAAATGATGCAGCTGATAAGGTATTAATATTGAACATATATAAATAGCTCATATAACTTAACATTATTAAAAAAAGAAATTGGCAGAAGACCTAATTAGACATTTTTCCAAAGAGTACATACAGATGACCAACAGGTGCTTGAAAAGATATTCAACATCATTAATTGTCAGGGAATGCAAATAAAAACCCACAATTAGGTATCACCTCATACCTGTTTCAGGATGGCTATAATAAAAAATATACAAATAACAAAAACTGGCAAGGAAGAGGAGAAAAGGTAACTTTATACACTGTTGGTGGGAATGTATACTGGGAGAGTCATTGTGGGAAACTTTATGGAGGTTTCTCAAAAAATGGAAAATAGAACTACCATATGACCCAGCAATTCCATTCCTAAGTATATATGCACCCCCCCATAAAAAATAAAACAAACACACTAATTTGAAAAGATACATGTACCCCAATGTTCATCATAGCATTATTTACTACTGTCAAGATATGGAAGTAACCTAAGTGTCCATCAACAAATGAGTGGACAAAGAAGTGGTATATAATATACTATATGTTATTCCATCCATCTGTTGAAGACATTAGGTTACAGAGTCGGGCACAAGTGAAGTGACTTAGCATGATATAATGATAAAAAAGAATGAAATTTTGCCATTTTCAGCAACATGGATGGACTGGGAGGGCATTATGCTACGTTAAATAAATTAGAAAGACAAATACTGTAGGATATCACTTACATGTGGACTATAAAAATACAACAAACTAATGAATATAACAAAAAAGAAGCAAGACCCAGGTACAGAGAGCAAGCTAATAGTTACCAGTGTGGGAGAGGGGCAACTTAGGAGTGCAGTTGGATATGGGGAATACAAATATTGGGCATAAGACAAATTGTTTTATACAACACAGGGAATATAGACAATATTTTGTAATGACTGTAAATGGAAAATAATCTTTCAGTTCAGTTCAGTCACTCAGTTGTGTCCAATTCTTTGGGACCTCATGAACCGCAGCATGCCAGGCCTCCCTGTCCATTGCCAACTCCTGGAGTCTACCCAAACCCATGTCCATTGAGTCGGTGATACCATCCAACCATCTTATCCTCTGTCGTCCCCTTCTCCTCCTGCCCTCAATCTTTCCCAGCATCAGGGTCTTTTCAAATGAGTCAGCTCTTCACACCACGTGGCCAAAATATTGGAGTTTCAGCTTTAGCATCAGTCCTTCCAATGAACACCCAGGACTGGTCTCCTTTAGGATGGACTGGTTGGATCTCCTTGCAGTCCAAGGGACTCTCAAGAGTCTTCTCCAAAACCACAGTTCAAAAGCATCAATTCTTCTGTGTTCAACTTTCTTTATAGTCCAACTCTCACATTCATACATGACCACTGGAACACCCATAGCCTTGAGGAGATGGCCCTTTGTTGACAAAGTAATGTCTCTGCTTTTTAATATGCTATCTAAGTTGGTCATAAAAATGCTTATCCATCTCAAAATCAGAATATTTTCTGATTAATAGAGTTGCCTCAGTTTACACCTTCTTCAAAATGATTCTACCCATGCATACACACCTCTTAACTTGGTAAACAAACTTTTTCAACAGTTCAGTGATCATTTCAGTAAGTTACTGCTCTTTACAATAAATATTCTTATTTATCATCATAGCTTTGTAGAATATGAAAGGGAAAGTATTAGTTGCTCAGTTTTGTCTGACTCTTTGTGACCCGAGGACTGTAGCCCGTTAACCTCCTCTGTCCATGGAATTCTCCAGGCAAGAATCCTGGAGTCTGTAGCCATTCCCTTCATGGCACCCCACTCCAGTACTCTTGAAAAATCCTGAAAAATCCACTCCTGAAAAATCCCATGGACGGAGGAGCCTGGTGGGCTGCAGTCCATGGGGTCACTAGGAGTTGGACACAACTGAGTGACTTCAGTTTTATTTTTCACTTTGATACATTGGAGAAGGAAATGGCAACCCACTCCAGTGTTCTTGCTTGGAGAATCCCAGGGATGGGGGAGCCTGGTGGCTGCCGTCTATGGGATCGCACAGAGTTGGACATGACTGAAGCGACTTAGCAGCAGCAGCAGCAGCCATTCCCTTTTCCAGGGGATCTGCCCAACCCAAGGATGGAACCCACGTCTCCTGCATTGAAGGCAGCTTCTTTACTGTCACAGCCACCAGGGAAGCCCTTTATAGAGTATAGTCATGGAAATTTAAGATCACAACTGGAATTAAAATCCATGTTCCCCACATACTATGAATCATAGGCAAATTATATAATTTTTCTATGCCTGAGTTCATTTCTCTTCACTAACACCAAATTGTTCATAATAGTAATTCTGACATTCCTACCAGAAGTTTATGAGCATCTGTTGAAGTGCATTTTCAATAATATTATGTTTTCAGGTTTTTTAATTGAGGCTAATCTGATGAGTTGGGGGATGACTGTAGATTGTAGTATAAATATGTTCTTATATTTTATTGGAACACTGGATTTTCTTCATCTTTTGGTCTTTTATCTCTTAGGCTATTTATCTCTTCTCAGTAATTTTTTTGTGTATGTTCAGTCATTCAGTCATGTCTCACTCTTTGAGATCCCATGGACTTTAACCACCTGGCTCCTCTGTCCATGGGATTTCCCAGGCAGGAATAATGGAGTGCCTTGCCTTTTCCTTCTCCAGGGGATCTTCCTGACCCAGGAATGAAACTTCATCTCCTGTATTAGCAGGCAGATTCTTTAACACTGTGCCACCTGGGAAGCCCCCCTCATTAATTTTTAGGGTTTTGCATATTCTAGAGAGTAATTCCAGAGAAGGCAATGGCATCCCACTCCAGTATTCCAGTATTTGCCTGGAAAATCCCATGGGTGGAGGAGCCTGGTAGGCTGCAGTCCATGGGGTCGCTAGGAGTTGGACACAACTGAGTGACTTCACTTTCACTTTTCACTCTGT
>NW_011495050.1:7793669-7843627 GCF_000754665.1 Bison bison bison
TTTTTTTAATTTAATTTAATTTAATTTTTTAACTTTACAACATTGTATTGGTTTTGCCATATATAAAAATCAATTTTATTTATGATTTTCACACTTCTGTTTTAAGAAAATTTTCCTAGAAAATATTACAATAACACTGTTTTATCTGATACCTTTGAAGTTTTACTATTCACATTTAGATTTTCAGTAATGTGAACTTGTTCTTGTGCATGTAATACAAATTTAGGATATTTTTCTTCTTTTCTTGTAGCACTGCTTGCTCTGAGACACATTTCTAAACTTTTATAATTCTCATTTCTGTTTGAAATGGGGGCTGACTCCTGTGAGTCCTAGTGACAGCCTTTTTCAGGCTGTTTAAAAACATGGAGAGGAAACTGAACGGGAGAGGACTCATATTTTCCCTTCGTCTTCTGCTTGGGACATGTCACTGGGAGCAGCTGCATCTCTTTACAGGGCTAGTTCCTGTTAGACAGGTCCAGAGAACTTAACTTCTGCAAGTTGATTCCAGTGCCTCTGCTCTGTTAACCCAGTCTCCTCCTTTGACCTCCAGCTCTGGAGACAGTCATGACTTTCTGCTTCCCTGTATTATTTTGATTATTGTCATTATTATTATTTTATTAAGATAGCTTCAGTGTCTCCTGACTAGTTTCTCAGCCTCTTCTATCACGAGTAACTTGATTCTGTGTAATTACCTTTAAAAAAAGATGTACACCTGAAACTAATATGTTATAAATCAACTATTTCAATTAAAAAATAAAAGTGAAGAAAAAAATGTTTGCATGCATGTTTCTCTTTAATGCATATTTTCTTTATTCTATTTATTATATTAGAAGTCTGAAAGTATATTTTATCAAATAGAAGCCTAATTTATTTGTGGCCCACAGATTCTGTTTTATTACCTTAACATCAATGTCAGATGTATGTATTATAATGCTATAAAGTTGCGAGTTTGGTCATATAAGCCAGAATTTCATCACTTTATAGTCTTCAAAAAATACATAGCCTAGAAATTTTTAAAACTTATGAAAAATAACTGCATTTTAATGATTTTCTTTCTGTATTTGCCAAAGTGACCAAATATTTTTCTGTCTTTCTTGACATTGTGGCTCAATAGATTTTAAAAATGTACATTCTTATAATGTGGTTATTCTTTATTTGGCAATTTTTTAAATATAAACTTTATTTTCATATGCCTGAAAATATATTTTCCCTATCATTTTGTAATGGCTTATTTTTTTACATGCTAGATTCAGTTTTCTGGCCTAGAACGTATATATATATATATATACACACACACATACACTCACTATTAATTTTTGTTCTCCAACTAGAATGTAATATGTTCCATGACAGCAGGAACTGATGTCTCTTCTTCATACTCTCTCCAGGGCATGGATTCTAGTGTCAGGCCAACAGTAGGAACTTGATAAATATTTGAGTATTAGATAAATGAAACTGATGCACTGTTCATCTGTCTGCTGTAGTCTACATGCAGTTCCTTTGTAAATAACCAGTTTTCTCTCATAGTTTTTTATTTTTAAGGCTTTCTTCTTTTATATGTGTTTTTCCTTCAGTGATTCTACAGCATGTGTTCTTGTGGATTTATACTTACATTATCCTGCGCTTGATATTAATTTCTCTCTCTGATTTTTACTTCTGCTAAACTCTTGATAATTATCTCTTTAAACTTTGTAACTCTGATATTTCTTACAGTCTCTGAAATTCTTACTTAAGAATGTAGGCACAGCCTAGTCATTCCTCTTACCTTTTCTTTATTTTGTATCCTTAGCTCTCTGTAATAATTCTGAGTTAATTGCTAAATATTATATTTCAATTCACTAATTACCTCTTCACAAGAGAAAAGAATTACATTTTCTAGTAAATACCAATTTTATTGTTTATAATTTTCATTCTTATTTCTTTTTCCATCATATCTAACTATATTGGTTTCCCATTTATTTTTATGGTCTTTTTGAATTTGAGTTTCATAATTATGCATATTTTAAATCTTATGTAGATCCTAAAAATTAAATTCATCTTAAATAAATTCATGTCTTGTGTTGATTTTTGTAGGATATGTTTGTAACCCTTTGCTGATTCATGTGATTGGTAACTTTGGTTGTAGATTTATTTTGAGTGGGAAATGTTTTCATTTTGTATTGTTTTTATTAATATTTTTGCTTCTTTTTTAAACTTTTATTGAAGTATAATTGATTTATTCTCTTTTCTTGTTAGCCATTTTACATTCTTCTATCTGAATCTGACAAGTCCCCAATCTAGAATGAAGTCTTACAGGTTTATAGTTATTATTGGAGAAGGAAATGGCAACCCACTCCAGAATTCTTGCCTGAAAAATCCTATGGACAGAGGAGCCTGATGGGTTATAGTCCATGGGACTGCAAACAGTCAGACATGACTGAGCACGCATACACACACACAGGTATTATAAACCATCATGAAACTGTTCAGATCAGATCAGATCAGATCAGTCGCTCAGTCATGTCCGACTCTTTGCGACCCCCATGAATCGCAGCACTCCAGGCCTCCCTGTCCATCACCAACTCCCAGAGTTCACTGAGACTCACGTCCATCGAGTCAACTGTTAGAGTTAGCTAAATCTGCCTTTCAAGTGTGTGTTTTGCCTTTCCCTACTAGCTGTAGCTTATCTTGTATCTACAGTTTCTGATAAAATCAAAGACCTTCATTAATGGTCAAGTTATTGTTCATCACCATTCATGAGGACTTCAACATACATTTGCCTAAAGCAGTGAAGCTGGCTCCAGTATCCCATATCTTATGTGTAGTTTAGTCTGCATAGTCGCCTGGCCTCCACTGCAGGTCTCTAGCTCAGAATACTGCAGAGTGATGCTTTCAGACCCACTCACTTCCCGTAGTTTCTATTTTATTTCTGGCTTATAAAGATATTAATCTTACATTTGAGCATATAAATGTCTTTTTAATTTTCTGTGTTTATATTTCTTTTGACAATGTTTTTGTTTTTAGCTGACAATGTGCCACAGTATGCAATGACAGCTCTGCCTTGAGCATAAATGTAACAGCTTAGTTTATATTACCTTATATTTGAGTTAGAGACTCATTAAATATTCATAAGAAAAACTAAAATTTCCTAAACATTTGTTTTATACCTGGCAGACTCTAAGTATTACAACGGTAACAACTCAGTACTTAAACTTATGAGGTATATATTATCAGCTCAATTTTCCTGAAGAGAAAACTAAATGACAGTAGCTTTAAGGAACTTGCTCAAAGTTGTAAAATTTAAGTTGCACAGAGGCAAGATCAGAATTGAGACTGTTACCAGAGCCAATGTCCTTAACCATTTTGCTAAACCAAAAATCAAATGCTTTGGTGAAATCTTAAAATCCACATTGTTATTAGTTAGGGAACAAACATCAATTGCCTTATTTGGAAACTTTTATTTGTTCTTTGTATCATGACAAGGTAGAATGCTTAATTTATTCTCTATGACCATTTACAACACAGCTCATATCATTGTTTCTAAGTCTCTTTAAGAGTGGCTGAAAAAAAAAAAGAAGGCAATTTTTTCATATGCCTAGAGGATAATAAGCTCTTTCTACATAACTTCATCTCCTGATGCATGTTACTTGTGGGATGGGTGGCCATTAGAATGAACAAATTTCTCTTCCAGCTTTGTGAATTCATCTAAAGGATGCCTGAAGGTGAAGGTGAGCTATGCAGAATATTCTGAAAGCATAAAACCTTTAAAAAAATGTCTGACTGCATTTCTGACATACATGGATTCGACAGCCTGAGTTCATGCATTATACATGGAAACATAGCCTCCAGTACTAGTGACTATTTGCTAGGTGCATGACAGCTATAAACACATTGTCTATCAGACTTTCATAGAATTTATTATGAGTTAATTTCAAGGTGTCTAAGCCTGTATTTGGTCTATGAGTTTTCTAAATCCTAAGATTCATTCATTCAAGAAAAAAAATCATTGTAATACTTATGTTACTAAGATTCACTGTAATATCCCACCATTCTCAAAAAAAAAAAAACCAAAGAATGTAAGGGAAAATATATTCGAAATTTAGCTTTGTTTACTAATTAACTATTTGACCTTGGACATATTACTATGTAACTCGGAGATCCATTTTTATTTGTAAATTACATTGCCTGCACATAGAACTCATTTTAAGATACTAAAATAATATTGTGATAAAAGTTCTGCATTCAAGGCTAATAGACATCGAAGAGCAGAGTAAGGTTTTTTCCCCAAGTTATCAAATTCAAAAGTATTATATATTTTGCTTTAGATTATTTTGTGGGAGTATCACACAAACATTCAAATCTACAATTTGTATTAATATAATTCTTTCCTATTTGAATGCTGATTTACAGTCTCTAATTAAGTTTAAGCTTTGCTCAGATTTAAAAGAAATTAAGAACACTATTTCAGAGAAGGCAATGGCACCCTACTCCAGTACTCTTGCCTGGAAAATCCCATCGGTGGAGGAGCCTGGTAGGCTGCAGTCCATGGGGTCACTAAGAGTCAGACACGACTGAGCGACTTCACTTTCACTTTTCACTTTCATGCATTGGAGAAGGAAATGGCAACCCACTCCAGTGTTCTTGCCTGGAGAATCCCAGGGACAGGGGAGCCTGGTGGGCTGCCATCTATATGGTCGCACAGAGTCGGACACGACTGAAGCGACTTAGCAGCAGCAGCAGCAAGAACACTATTTATGTATAGGTAATCTATATAGGGGTTCCCAAAATGGAAAATGACAATCTAAGAACATTAACAAAACTTACATTAACTGAGAAAAAATTCATTACACTTCTACTGGAAAACATTTGCAAATATAATTCACCAATTCTCATTAAAATACCTATACATTTTCTTGTAGTCCACGATAGAAATATTACTTACATTTCCATACATGGTCACTTTTAAAATTCATTTATCCTTTATAACAATTGTTTAAATACTATTTTTGTAGAGTATATGATAATGGCAACTTCAAACTAAATATGATATTTATGAAAAGTAAGGGTGCTAATTATGACTAAAAGAAGATTTGGGACTTTATCACTGATGAGAATTGATGAAAGGCTATTTAAAAGTCTTGCTTTTAGACTCAAATCAATTCTAAGCCTTTACTTAGGTTTAGAAAATTTTAGGAACTCTATCTACATATAGCAACTCATGTAAGTGTTCACATAATGAAAAGATAGAAAGGCTTAGCAATATTTACCTGCATAAAGGCTAGTTTTCTGGAAAAAACATGGTCTGTCTGGGTGACTCCTATAATAAAGGAATTTTTTTTTCCCAAGAAAAGTTATCAGACTTGTTGGTGGGGTATAATGAAAAAGAAATATCAGATGTGGGTAATTAACACAAGAAACAGAAAGATCTGATCAAAGGGCTTAGAAGCAATTCTTCTGTTCAATCTTTGGTTGTACATAAATCAATGTGTATATAGAACTTGCATGTGTACACATGAACATGTATATCATACATGTAATATATGACTTAGTTTCATTTTATAATGTCTTTTGATTTCATTTGCTGTACACAGACATACACACAAACAAGCAGATACAAATTCTAACAAAAATAATATATTATATATATATATATATATATATACACACACACACACAGATAGACACAGATGATAGATACATAGGTATGGTATCTTTCTCTATATATAGTAGCTTTAAAATAATCTCCATTTTTTTTCTGTTAATTTAGAAAAGAGTCAAGGAATACACAGTATAAATCTATTGAGGCAAATGTAGAGGTACTAAATCCAAAAGTCAAGGATTTATTTTGAGGTGGAATTAAGGAATTTGCAGATAAGGGCTTCAGAGTTCAATAAGAATGATATCAGAATTAGGGATAAGGAAGTTTAGAAGACCATGGGTTCATGTTAAGTGTTTTAAATTGTGAAGCAGACTTTTTACTTCTTCTGACTTAATAAATGTGTGTATTAACTTCATCAGTTTTAAGGACAAAAGTTCAATTTTTGTTTTCTTCCAAAGGCTATATTTATTATTTTTATCCTCATCATTTTCCAAGACACTATGCCTTCTAGAGAAGTATTCAGCTGAAGTGCACCAACAGGAATTCCACTGAAAGATCCCACCCAGTAGTACAATAAAATGTTTGTAGTTGGCAGGTTTTAAGTGTTTCTAAAATATAATTTAATCCAAATTTTAACATAGCCCCTGTAAAGTACATATTTTTATTGTATTTCCAATGGAGAAACTAAGGAAAGAATAGTTTACATTAAATTTAGTATACTTAGAGTTTAGAAAACCCAATATGTGGTAGTTGTACTTACCTGAAATTCTCATAAATTGCTTTCCTTATGTTAGCTTTAGATATAGGAAAATTGAGTCTTTGGCAAATATAACATAGTCAAGTCCATACATGACACCCGTACCAGTAATATAAACTACTGTATAAAACAGATTGTTAATCCTTGTAGTTTATTATTTGAAAAAGAAGCATCAAATTCTTCCAAGTTATTTTTCTAATAATGAACTAATTATATAATTTGCAAATCTGCTATAAGTTACTTCACCTTCATTCTAAAAAAGCAACACATTCATTTGCTTTTTATTCTTTTTGTTGAGTGAATAGATAGATGTCAGACAAACAACTATTACTCATTTGAGTTGTGATTATGTGGTAAAAAACAAAGGCAAGGAGTTTCAGACTGTGTGAACACTACTAAAGGACTCCAAGCATATGGAAAAACTAAGCCACAGAAGAAAGAGTTGGAGTGTTAAGCAGATAGTGGCTAAAAATCTTACTTAGCAAGTGTTGCTGCTGCTTCTCCTAAGTCACTTCAGTCGTGTCCGACTCTGTGCGACCCTATAGACGGCAGCCCACCAGGCTCTGCCTTCACTGGGATTCTCCAGGCAAGAACACTGAAGTGGGTTGCCATTTCCTTCTCCAATGCATGAAAGTGAAAAGCGAAAGTGAAGTCGCTCAGTCGCGTCGGACTGTTAGTGACCCCATGGACTGCAGCCTACCAGGCTCCTCCATCCATGGGATTTTCTAGACAAGAGTACTGGAGTGGCTTGCCATTGTCTTCTCCGATACTAAAGGCAGATTTTCTTCAAAAACTTACAATACTTACAAAATTTTAAATTTACAAAATTCACAACCTTTTATTTGTAGTTAAACTACCAGCCACTGAAACAAATTTAAGATATCACAAGCAAGCAGAAGAATATAACAATCATGGAATGGAAGAGTCGATCCTTTAAAGATGCTAATTGTCCCCAACTGATTATAAATCAACTGTACACCCAAGTGAAATCTCAAGCTTTTGAAATTGACAAATTTAATCTAAATTATATATTATCATGAAAGGGACTAGAATAAGGTAGACAACCTTAGAAAATATTGAAGATTCAAGATGGCAAACTTTATCATAAAGGCGCATTGATTAAGGTTATCTGATACTAGAGCCAAGGCACCAGTGAGACAGGACAAACACGTACCTAAACAGACTCATCTAAGTTATTTCACCATTTACCCTGCTTTCCTGGTGGCTCAGACGGGTAAAGAATCCGTCCACCATGAGGGAGACCTGGGTTCGATTCCTAGGTTCGGAAGATCCCCTGGAGGAAGGCATGGCAACCCACTCCAGTATTCTTGCCTGGAGAATCCCCATGGACAGAGGAGCCTGGCAGGCGACTGAGCATGCATGCATGCACTGAAAGAAAAGACAGGTAGCTTTCTCAGTAAATGGTGTGGACATACCTGTTTCTGTTTCTCTTCCCCTCTCTCTCTCAAATATACTTCTGCTTTTTTAGCTTGGTGACTGAGACACCCATTACAATTATAATGAAAAATTATATGAAAGCACATTGAAAAATAAAAAACACTAGAAAGTACACAGTATTAAAATTGATGGCATTGTTATTATTGGGAATGTTTTTAGAAAGAAGCATAAATTAGAAATAATGTATAGGGAGGCATTAGTAAGCAAGAAAGGTATTATGCAAATTTAACTATGATTTAATATATGCTAAATTTTATGAGGTTATTTTAATCTAATTTCCCTAGTGCTTAATTAACTGAATTTTTCTGCTTTGGTGTCTTTAAAATTTAATTATAAAAATTTTAACACGTGATATATGTTCATAATTTATAAATAAAAATAATTCTACCAGGCTTATAATAAAAAATCCCTGTCCCCTGTTCCAAATTGTCTAGTTTTTTATTCTGTCCCTAAAGAAAATACTTTTACAACTTCTGTTTCTCTCAACATTTATCACTAATGTGCATCTTCATCTATCTTTTTCTAATTTTTAAAAAATCATCTCTTAATTTTGACTATAAACGGTGATGCTCCATTCATTTTGTCAAAACTAAAATTGCACTGAAGTTACACAGGCAAAGATGACTATTCAAGGCTATCGCAAATAAGTCAGGGAGACCAGAACTCATCCTGATTCACCTTCCCTGAAAGAATAAGCTGGAGAAGTTTTAAGACCTGGGGTGGGGCTTCCTATGTCACTTGTGCTTACTAATTGGTTTTTTACAAAGAATAGTAAACATCTCCTATCTTTATCACAAGGTTAGTTTTATAGCTTGGAGCAAAGCACCCACAAAAGTTAGACTCCTACCTTCCCATGGAGACTGTGAGGTGGGGGTGCTACTTTCGCTGACAATGGCATTTCAGAGAAATGCTTCCCAGGTCCCTTGCACAGGCATTCCTATGCTGTGAAACAGGCCACGAAGCTGTGAACAATGTTTATATCTCAAGATGCAGAGAAGGAGTTCACAATTACAAGTGTTCTAAGGAAATGCTCTTATGGGAGTCATGGCCTGGAGTCAAGAGGAAGCCTGTCTGAAGTTTAGTCAGGCTGAGAGAATCATTAAGGTTGCCTTGGTCCACTTATCAATTTATATCACAATTTCTGTTTTAACCTATGTAAATGTAAACATAATCAAGATAACTAGGATAGAACTTTAATTTTATTGAGTGTAAGGATTATATCTCATTTTGAATTATCCTCTTCAGAGATAATTATTACCCAGTGCTCACACAGTGGTAATAAAGAGAGCTGGCACTTATTAAGCCAGGTCATTTGCTATACCTTGCTATAGGTACCTACCTTGTTTATACTTATCAAAAATAAGATTCAAGTTCAGAAATTATTCTAACTTATGATATACCACTGTGGAAACCAAAGCTGAGTAGATTTAAATAATTTGAAATGAACCACAAAACTCACTGTACTTTGTCACACAAAATGTCTTGCTCTTCCCCAAACCTGTAACAGCCCTTCCATTTACCTTTGAATATGCTGTGTTTCTAAAAGCAATTCATGTCCTTGACTGTGGAGCACTACTGTTACGTTTATATTCTACAACCAGGAGAAGATATTTGCCCGAACTTTTCCATATTCTTCTTATCAAGAAAACTTCAGCCAATTCATCCCTTTGCTTCTGTAACACTCGTCACTCAACCTTTACACAATTCAAACAATATACAAATACAGTTTTATATTGTGCTTGACTATTCTCTCCCAGAGGCCTGTAAGCTCTTTGAACACATAGAATTTATGTGATTTATTACTCTATCCTTAAGCTTAAGAAGATTACTGGGCACATAATATAATGTATATTAATATTAGTGGACAAAGGGTAGATATGCTTTTGAACAAAATTCATATGCAAATGGCCACTTCTGCCTGAGAGGATACAATAAAAACAGACTAATGACTCTCAGCTGGACTGAGAAATTTTGTGTTCCCTTCACATTATACAATAAACCAGCGGCTTAATACACAATAAAACTGAGGTAGATGATTCTTAAGTTCCTGCTTTATATACATTTAGTATAATACTGCCCTTCTAATTTAACTGACTGGTTTCTGAATTTTTGCCACTATTCTGGGAAATAAAAGAAGTCCATTATGATTATTTTTTCAAGAGTATTTTTAAATGTGACTCTTATAGGAAACATATTGTGTTCCATATCATTATTGTTTTTATATTCTATGGCATTTATTTCATCAAACATCCTGTTGAATTTTAGTGATTTGAATCATTTTCTAAAATCCACTGCATCCAAAAGATTCTGCTACAATACTGTGATGTGATGACATGACTTTTGTCTAAATCAAACAGCCAAACATGAAATTAGATTAATTTATATTGACAGAATTGTTATTTCAACTATGCCCATTTTGGGGATTTCCCAGGCAGCGCTAGTGGTAAAAACAAACAAACAAACAAAAACTGCCTGCCAATGCAGGAGACATAAGAGACGCAGATTTGATCCTAGGTTGGGAAGATCCCTGGAGGAGGGCATGGCAACCCACTCTGGTATGCTTGCCTAGAGAATCCCATGGACAGAGGAGCCTGGCAATCTACAGTCCATGGGGTTGCAGAGTCAGATACAACAGAGTACACATGCACTGCCTCTTCTCATCTTATTTTCAATTTTTTTTTTCAATTTTAGAATTTTTTTCTTGTTTGAATTCTGTTCACATTAATATTGAAAAGCCATCATTGTACTTCACTATACTCTTTTTATTGCTGTTGTTATTCAATTTGTATAAAGATATGGAAATTTTTATTCTTTCTTTTGTTTGAAGTTGTGTTTTACTAGTGATGAAAGGTTAGCAAGTGTTTGGTCCCATCCAAAACCTCCAGAAAACACTTGGTTCATGCCAAAAGGTCTTGGGCATTTGGTTCTGTGCAAAACCATATGGCTTGGACCAAAAATGTTCACGGACATTTTGCATAGAACCAGATTTCAAGGTCCTTTTGGTGCACATCTCATGCCTTTTTGATGTTTTGGATAGGACAAAATCTCAAATGTGGTGACATAGTATATGCGTGTGTTAGTCACTCAGTCGTGTCCAAATCTTTGTGATCACATGGACTGTAGTCCACTAGGCTCATCTGTCCATGGATTCTCCAGGCAAGAATACTGGAGTAGGTTGCCATGCCCTCCTGCAGGGATCTTCTCAATCCCACATTGCAGGCATATTTTTCACAGTCTGAACCACCAGGGAAATGGATGATATAGTATAGTAAATACAAATTCTGCCACTTATTAGCCAAGTGGATAAGTTACTTAATTGTACTCTTTCATAAATAAAATATATCTAACTCATAATTTTGCTGTGAATAATGAATGAACAAATACAGGTTTGATTCCTGGGTCGGGAAAATCCCTTGGAGAAGGCTATAGCAACCCACTCCAGTATTTTTGCCTGGAGAATCCCACGGACAGAGGATCCTGGCGGGCTATGGTCCATGTGATTGCAAAGAGTCAGACAGGACTGAAGCGACTGAGCAGGAAGCAATGAATAAACTGAAAGATTCGGACCACTGAACAGCGGCCCTGTCAATAGTAAGCACTGTAAATATACCTGCTAATGATTTTACAATACCTTTCAGTATTGACAAACTGTGTAAATGAGTACTTCCATCTATAAATTCTTCCATGCTTCATTTTTAAAAGTTTTCTTTCTTTTTCTGCTCTGACTGCTGTGGCCAGAGATAAATCCATGCACATATGGACACCTTATCTTTGACAAAGGAGGCAAGAATATACAATGGATTAAAGACAATCTCTTTAACAAGTGGTGCTGGGAAATCTGGTCAACCACTTGTAAAAGAATGAAGAATGAAACTAGAGCACTTTCTAACACCATACACAAAAATAAACTCAAAATGGATTAAAGATCTAAATGTAAGACCAGAAACTGTAAAACTCCTAGAGGAGAACATAGGCAAAACACTCTCTGACATACATCACAGCAGGATCCTCTATGACCCACCTCCCAGAATATTGGAAATAAAAACAAAAATAAACAAATGGGATCTAATTAACCTTAAAAGCTTCTGCACATCAAAGGAAACTATTAGCAAGGTGAAAAGACAGCCTTCAGAATGGGAGAAAATAATAGCAAATGAAGTAACTGACAAACAACTAATCTCAAAAATATACAAGCAACTCCTACAGCTCAACTCCAGAAAAATAAACGACCCAATCAAAAAATGGGCCAAAGAACTAAATAGACATTTCTCCAAAGAAGACATACAGAGGGCTAACAAACACATGAAAAGATGCTCAACATCACTCATTATCAGAGAAATGCAAATCAAGACCACTATGAGGTACCATTTCACACCAGTCAGAATGGCTGCGATCCAAAAGTCTACAAGGAATAAATGTTGGAGAGGGTGTGGAGAAAAGGGAACCCTCTTACACTGTTGGTGGGAATGCAAACTAGTACAGCCACTATGGAGAACAGTGTGGAGATTCCTTAAAAAACTGGAAATAGAACTGCCTTATGATCCAGCAATCCCACTGCTGGGCATACACACTGAGGAAACCAGAAGGGAAAGAGACACATGTACCTCAATGTTCATCGCAGCACTGTTTACAATAGCCAGGACATGGAAGCAACCTAGATGTCCATCAGCAGATGAATGGATAAGAAAGCTATGGTACATACACACAATGGAGTATTACTCAGCCATTAAAATGAATACATTTGAATCAGTTCTAATGAGGTGGATGAAACTGGAGCCTATTATACAGAGTGAAGTAAGCCAGAAAGAAAAACACCAATACAGTATACTAATGCATATATATGGAATTTAGAAAGATGGTAACAATAACCCTGTGTACGAGACAGCAAAAGAGACACTGATGTATAGAACAGTCCTTTGGACTCTGTGGGAGAGGGAGAGGGTGGGAAGATTTGGGAGAATGGCATTGAAACATGTAGAATATCATGTATGAAACGAGTTACCAGTCCAGGTTCAATGCACGATACTGGATGCTTTGGGCTAGTGCACTGGGACGACCCAGAGGGATGGTATGGGGAGGGAGGAGGGAGGAGGGTTCAGGATGGGGAACACATGTATACCTGTGGCGGATTCATTTTGATATTTGGCAAAACTAATACAATTTTGTAAAGTTTAAAAATAAAATAAAATTGTAGTTGAAAAAAAAATAAAAGTTTTCTTGTGTAAACTCTAGAAGATTTTCAAATCTGATAAGCAAAATGTTATTAATATATGCCATCTGTATACTGTGTAAATTGTCTTTTCTATCTTTTGCCTATTAGTGTATCTTGTAAGAAAAGCACATACAAACCATAAGTCAATCATTTCTGTATCTAACTCAAACAAACCTAGCAAGAGAATAATAAAGGAGTGGAATATGGGATCTTTCAAATGATACTCATATAGCAGAATATAAATATCTAAGGTTCATTATTTTATTTCTTAAAATGGTTTCCCCTTTAGTTACTTTATTTACATTTCAACAAAGGAAAGTTAAACATTATATATTAGTGGGTTTAATTTTGAAAATATTACATCCATTTTCTAATCTGACCATTTCTTTTATTATTTTTTTTAATTTTAATTGGAGCATAATTGTTTTACATTGTTGTGTTGGTTTCTGCCATACAGCAATGTCAATCAGCCATAAGTATACATATCCCTTTCCTTTAGGACCTCTCTCCCATCCCCCCACACCCCATCCTACCCCTCTAGGTTGGTACACTGGGTTGAGCTACCTGTGTTATAATTGCCAGAGAGGTGTTATATTTATTTCAAGCCATTACTTTTCCTTACATTTTTCCTTCCCCATAAAATATAGTGAAACACATATTTAAAGAGGGAAAACATATCAACATCCTGGTACTTCTCAAAGAGTTATTTTTTATTTATTAGAAGAATTCTGGTAGTGTGTGTGTGTGTGTGTGTGTGTATTAATTGTTACCCAAAATAATTTACTTCTGTATTAATTCAATTGTTTAGGTATTTCAACAGTGCAATTTTACTTCCAAATATATTTTTCCCTAGCATGAAATATTTCTACATAATTTTAACAACTACTTTTAACTTTGTAACGCCAGATGTTTCTAAATTGGAGTGTAATTGAAAACCCATTTATCAAAGCAAAGAAATGAGATAAAGACGTACAATTTTTAAATCCCTAAATTACCAATTGTAAGTAGCTGGAATTTTTGACATAGAGAGACTTACAGATAATTTCACTGCCACAAATAAGTACTGGTGCTGTCTTTCACCAAAATGTTTAGTTGTTAATAGCAGCAACAGAAAAAATAATCCTAAACTAAATACAAAAATTTAAAAATTAGTATTCAATATTATTTGGTAAAATTCCTTCTGAAAAGCACAGTATTAGGTACATATAATAAAGAGTAAGTGAACTTGAAATTACAAATTTCTACTCATAATGTGAGATGTAAAATTGACTACATATTCCTTTTTTTAAAAATTGTGTGTATTTGGGCATTTTAGTCTGAAACCTATTATTCAGTTTGACACTAGTGTTTATATGAGTTATTTTGCTTTGAGGTGAATCAATAGGGTTCTCTTCCTTTTACAGTTAAAAGTAATCCAGCTGCCAGCAAACTGTTCAACATGATGTAACAACATTGCCCAACTAGCATTGCATTTCAAGATCCTGCTTGTTGCAGATATGGGGAAAGCTGGTATATTTTGTAAGCTAGTCAGTAAATAAAAGCTAAAATCTTTGAAAGAGTGAATCAACTTCATATTCTTCACTTGTTATTTCTTCTCTGATAATCAAGGCATCATTTCAGTTTTAAGAATACACTACTTAATGTAAGTCTCCCTGTGTTATGAAAAGTCTATGGGTGCAGTCCCTAAGGATGGGCAGACAGGAGATACAGGGTTACACAAGATAAGGGAAAGAGAAAATTAAGACAGGAGGGCCTGAGAAGTCTCAACAGTTATTTGAAGACAGTTGGGTTCAGTTTAATCTTGCGTATCTTTAAAACACTCTCACTGATGTATATTTCAGACTTTTTTCACTAAAGAAGTGAGAATTAGATTATTACTTTACAGGGGTATGTAAGACTTTAACTAAGTAATGTAGCATTCTCATTTTGATTGGAAAGTCACCACTAAAATCTAATACACTCTTAACCAACAAGACAAGGCTATATATTAAGGGATGTGGTTTGTAGTAGGTTATTTTGATCTTGGATTTGGGATATTTCCTTTAAAACTCCTTCTTCTC
Organism: Bison bison bison; assembly: GCF_000754665.1. Classification (NCBI taxonomy): domain Eukaryota; kingdom Metazoa; phylum Chordata; class Mammalia; order Artiodactyla; family Bovidae; genus Bison; species Bison bison. The sequence goes on from NW_011495050.1 coordinate 7,808,735, forward strand.
CCTCAGTTTTCATCTTCTTTCTTTTTTTTTTTTTTTCCTCTGTTCAATAACTCCTTTGCTAATGTTATCAAAAGGCAAACTCCTTCAGACCCATGTGGAACACAAGTGTCATTCAAATGACTTTGTTACATAATCTGCATTTACAGATGAGTGATAAAAAGAAGCTTCTTTCTAATAATACGAACTTTAGGCCTTATTTTAGAAATAATGAAGAAATCTTGGATAGGTCTTGTTGAATGAATAGGTCAGATCGTCAGTAAAATGAGAATGTGAAATATGCATCACTAAGTATGTCACCTTCTTATAGATCGCTTTACAAGTAACGTGAGTGTCCCAAAACATTCACCTGGAAAAGAACTGTCAAAGGTCATTTCCAAGGATGTCTAATAGTTTGAGGAAAGTTATTTTAGTTTCAGCATTTCTGACTTTCAGTCACTTCAAACATGATAATTAAGTGACTATAAACTATTCTAATTGGAAATAAAAGGAAACAAAAAATGTATTCAACAGCTTAAACTTCCCTGCTATTATTTAAGTCATTTATTGACTTAAAATAGTTTGACTTGTTTTCTTATAACATGTCAGAATACTATAACTAGATGAGGAGACATATCTTACGGTTTGCTTTTCACCTTCGATTGTTTCAGAGTAAATGGAATGCTATAAATTCTTCAGTGCGTTCAGTGGAAAGTCATGATAATCTGCCAGGGCCACTTGACAGACAATTTTCTAACACAGCTGCTGAGTAATTTCAATAAGATATTTCTGAACTAGGTGTGATGTTAATTTCAACTCTAAACAATATATGGTTCATACATGGTCATTCACTATCTTTGTGAATATTTTGATTAATAGTTCACTTCCAGTTAAATATAACATTTATTGAAACAACATAAAACATGAATATATGGCAGTCTAAATTAGAAAATAATATATTTCATACTAATTACATTAAATATGTCCACCAATGAGTAGGGTGGGGAATTATGCCAATAAGACAAACTTCCATAGTATTTTGATCTTCAATCTTCAATATTGGAATCAAAAGCTTGCATTAGCATTAATTGCCCACAAAATATTTTTCTTTAGAAAAACAAAGTTGTGTGACAATGAGGTCCCTGCCTTTTGGAATAGTAAAGTCATGTATCATAATCTATACTTGAAAGGTATATTTTGCTTGGATTTTATTCTTTGGAATTGCTTTGATACTTGTGCTAAGATAACATAGGTTCACAGGATACAGGTGGGAAAACTAGACTTCAGGGAAATGAATTAATCCCATGATCATTTTGTTGTGAAAAAAAAATCTTTTTTGTTTTGTTTTTACTTTTGCTACCCCAATTGATATTATTAAATATTTAAATACAAGCTATTGAAATGTACATTGAAATATCATGATTTGAGTGTCCCAGTTCCAGTTTTATGCCAAAGTGGAAAAATAATGCACATATTATAAATTTATGTAGTGAAAAAAACTGCTAGTTTATGGAATTGGAACTATGTTTGTTATTGGTCAATTACACAAGAATGTAATGGTGTTTAAACAAGATCAACGGATAAGATTTAGTAAGACCTACTTAAAATAAGAATCACAGACATAGACACTGTACCATTTTCTGGTTGTTAGCAGTTCCTGATAACCTCAGTAAGACCTTGATTTGATTCCTGGAAATTAATGTGTACTGTTGGCAGGCTCTGGCATCCCTGGTGAGTCTTTAGGGAAGGTGCAATGACTGATATCAGAAATAACAACACCTCATAAAAATTAGAAATAGTTAAGATGATGGTTAGGAAGACCATCAGAAAATATTTTTCATGATTTTGTATAAATCAGTAATTTGCCATCAACACAGTTCACATTTATAAAAAGATTCTGTAGTAACTTCAAAATCTTTTTCTTATCTTTGTTAAAATGAATTTAAAATAGCTACAGTCATAATCAGAAATAAGTGACACTGTGCAAAGTAATTATTTAAAACCAGTATTATTATTTAAACACACAAAATTTGAAAAAAACATCTTTGTTTTATCATCCACATGAGTGTTTTTATCGCCATATAACAGAAGAAAATATTTATAAGGGTTTTCAACTTGGTGTGGTTTTCAACTTGTGTCTGAGCTTCTAGAGTTAGTGTGCTAACAACAGCCCTGAGCAATAAGAAAATCACATATGACTTGATAGACTGTCCTATGCATCGACACAAAAGAATCCTTCTGATACAAAAAATAGTTCTATGATGTGTTTCCTATAGTCAGACTGTGAGAAAACTACTTGCAAGTCCTTTTCTATTACCTTAATAGTAGTTAAGAAAATGATAATAGCAGCAGCAGTAGCAGCAAAATGTATCTATTAAGAATTCCTTCAAATGCTAGTTTATAGACTGAGAGCATAACTGTATACAAATTTTAATATTCAATTCTTTTAATAATTCGATGAGGTAGGTAATATTTTTACTCTCATCTTACAGAAAACAAGATAAGGCATAGAAATATTAATATTTCTATGGTATATATCTCATAGCTAGAATGCAAAGGTTAGCATATAAAAATGTGTATTTTCTGAGATATTATGTATGTGTATACATGTATACTCACACATATACCTATGAGTATTATATATAATCAGACACATATGAGTATCTATTATATAGAATAAACACACCAAGCAATTTTAAGAGTGGTCATTTATGAGAAGGGAAACTGAAGAGCAGTAATAGGAGAAATATTATCAATTTTTGGTATTCATTAAAATTGCTACCAGACAAATGCAAATATATCCAGTTATTTTTATAATGTGTGTCATAATATTATGAGGCAACTTTAATAACATTGCTTACTAATAATATATGAATTAAATATTATGTATATAATATATAATATTATATTAACATAAAGCATATAATATGTGTGTGTGTGAGAGAGAGAGATAGAGATGGGGGAGGAAGAAATATCTTCCTAAAGGATTTGAAGGTTACATTGCTTATTGTCCATGAACTTAGAACCAAGCATCGTAATAACAGTAAGCACTAAATAAGCAAGACAGTAGAGATCTACACGTGTCTTCATATTCAGATGTATATTCTGGCTCTATTCTACTCACACTTTTGCACTCTAAGTAACTAGCTTTGTCTTGAAGAAAATATATTTTGTCGAGGTCTATTTCTCCTTTAGCATTGGCAGTGTTTAAATTCCTAACGATTAATGAGCTAATTCACTTGAAAATTCTAATACTCTTGGCCATTTTATCATAACTTGGTCTTTCCTGGTGGTTTTGCAGCCCAGATACACAGGAATCATTTTAAGAGAGTAACCACAAGATGGCAGTATTTTCAGAGGCCCATTTGACACCTGAGAGTAAAGAGGTCTACACATTACCACTGGACCCCCCTCCCCACACCACTGAATGATCAAATTATTATTTCAAGATGTGACTCAGGTGGAGAATGATGCAGAGGAGAATATTTTATAAAACATATAAACTTTTCCTGATAATGAAATATAATGAAGAATGAGCAAGTCTGTTGGATTCAAATGAAAATTAAATATTTTATGTTTGTATTCATTTTTAAAAGCTTAAACTGATACTTTTTTACATTGGAACCATGTTGATTATAGAAATAAATGGATAAAGGCTACTATAAAAATAAAAAATGCCTCCACATATTTTAGGAAATTAATATAATGTTTGAAATATCATCATGTCTTTATTTTCGATCCATGGTGTGAGGCATTATTTCCAAACTTTATTTTAGCAGTAAAATTCTTCCTCTCCTCCAAACAAGATCACACTCAGAACTCATGATTTAAATAGTTTCTTCAACAGGGCTCTGTTCAAGAAAAATGGTCTCCAAAACTTTGTCCAATGCTTCATTCCAAAGAAGCCCACACAGTACTTCTGCACAGTTGTATAAAAACAAAATCATTTTTGAAAGCACTTCTCCAGGGGAAACCTTTCCTGGTCAGTAAGTGATTAACCTTTTTTCTGGAGGTGGCTGGGAATGGTGTGTGGGTGGGTATTTTCTGCTGCAAATGAACCATCCGTAGTTTATATTTTTACTGCCTATGCAGAACCATTAATGCAAACCTAAATACCCTTACAAAGATTTTAGTTATTCAAAAGACAGCACAGAAGCTTGTGTGAATGTCATATCAATTTGCTCATGAGAATGCTTGTGAATGGTTTGTTTGATTGTGTCTACTTGCATAAGTTGTTTTATATAAATATCTATAATTAAGATTCTTTAGTAAGGATAAGTTGCTAACGATCAGTGCTTTTAAAAATAAAGAAAGGAGGAAAATGAGGAAAAAAAAGAAAAAATTCTGCAATTTCTTACTGATGGTGATGCCAGCCACAGTATGACTCAGGGCCAGAATAAAAGAAATGAAAACATCTGGGTCATTATCAAACAATCAGGGAAATACTGAGTGACATATAAGGTCAGTTCAAGATTATTAGACCTAGAAGCTAAAAGCCTACCAGATCACGCTTTCTGTTTGTTTGGGTAAGTAGGTAGGTATGTGGAGTGATATTGCTGCAGTCAGTTTATCTTTCTGGTCCATGCCCCCAGCTTTAAGTTGGGGGCACGTATGGTTGTATCAGAAGCATATATTTGTGATGATGATAATGTATGTGAAAATAAGTGATGCTCTATTAAGGATTCTATAAACCTAAAATGCTATTAGTGGTGGAAATATGCTAGAAATAGTTTATCTGAATAAGCTTTTGGATGTTCACATTTCTGAAAGTTGGTTCAATCAAGTTATTTGTGGCACATACTTATTTTTATATTCTTACTTAGTTTTAATAACATGTCAGTTGCCCCTTTAAATTACAATATTCTGTGAAGTATCTGTGATGCCAATTGTCATAATGTATTTTCAGCTCTCTAGAAAACAAGCAGCCCAGTCATTTCTTATTAAATAAGTTTTTTATTATCTAATGTAGTCTTGGTCCTACTTATCAGAGATAAGAGCTTTCTAATATTGAAATAAAAATGACTCAGTATCTTGCTGCTTATTCTTTTCCAAAATGTCAGTTATCATTCACTAAAAACTTCCTTATTTTGACAGTAATCAGTTTAAGGCTAGAGCTCATTAAAATGAAACAAGTCAAAAAAAAAAAGAAATCTAGGAGGACTTTCCTAGTGGTACAGTGGTTAAGAATTCACCTGTCAACACAGGGAACACAGGCTTGGGTTCTACCACTGCCTCAGGAAGATTCCACATGCCACAGAGCAACTAGCCTGTGCACCTCGAGTACTGAGCCCACGTGCTGCAACCACTAAAGCCTATGGACCAAGATACTGTGCTCTGCAACAAGAGAATCCACCACAATGAGAAGCCCGTACACCCCGCAATGAAGAGTAGTTACCACTGGTGCTTCCAGGTGGCGCTAGTGGTAAAGAACCTACCTGCCGATGCAGGAGACGTGAGAGATGTGTGTTCAATCCGTGGGTCGGGAAGATCCCCTCGAGGAGTGCACGGCACCCCACACAAATATTCTTGCCCAGAAAAAATCATGGATAGAGGAGCCTGGTGGGCTACAGTGTTTTAGGTTCCAAAAAGTTGGATATGACTGCGTGGCTAACATTTGTCCTTTCACTTACCACTTGTGCAACTGGAGAAAGCCCATGTGCCACAACAAAAACCCACTGCAATTAAAACAAACAAATAAAAACAAAGCACACTAGGAGAGGTAACTTCTATACACATCAAAATTCTCACTGATACTAACAGAGAATCAAAAACTGTCATAATTGTTCTATTAAATAAGTGGAGAATTCACAAATGGAGAACCCAATACAATTTTCAAACTATGGGAACAAGTAGTATGGGTAACTTACTGAAAAATGAAAGAGTAATAAAATCAAAATCCAGATACTTCTTTATCATGACTTCCCCTTCTCAGTATGTTTCTTGCCTTAAATTCATTTGTAGGATGTCATTGTAGAAAGCAATATGATTAAAATGTTGCTAATCCTAAAAGATGATGCAGAGAAAGTGCTGCACTGAATATGCCAGCAAATTTGGAACACTCAGCAGTGGCCACAGGACTGGAAAAGGTCAGTTTTCATTCCAATCCCAAAGAAAGGCAATGCCAAAGAATGCTCAAACTACCACACAATCTCACTCATCTCACACGCTAGCAAAATAATGCTCAAAATTCTCCAAGTCAGGCTACAACAATACATGAACCGTGAACTTCCAGATGTTCAAGCTGGTTTTAGAAAAGGCAGAGGAACCAGAGATCAAATTGCCAACTTCTGCTGGATCATCAAAAAAGCAAGCGAGTTCCAGAAAAACATCTATTTCTGCATTACTGACATTGCCAAAGCCTTTGACTGTGTGGATCACAATAGACTGTGGAAATTCTGAAAGAGATGGGAATACCAGACCACCTGACCTGCCTCTTGAGAAATCTGTATGCAGATCAGGAAGCAACAGTTAGAACTGGACATGGAACAACAGACTGGTTCCAAATAGGAAAAGGAGTACGTCAAGGATGTATACTGTCTCCCCCTTACTTAACTTAAATGCAAAATACATCATGAGAAATGCTGGGCTGGATGAAGCACAAGCTGAAATCAAGATTGCTGTAAGAAACATCAATAACCTCAGATATGCTGATGACACCACCCTTATGCCAGAAAGTGAAGAACTAAAGAACCTCTTGATGAAAGTGAAAGAGGAGAGTGAAAAGTTGGCTTAAAGCTCAACATTCAGAAAACTAAGATCATGGCATCTGGTCCATCACTTCATGGCAAATAGATGGGGAAACAGTGGAAACAGGGTCAGACTTTATTTTGGGGGGCTCCAAAATCACTACAGATGGTGACTGTAGCCATGATATTAAAAGCCGCTTACTTCTTGGAAGGAAAGTTATGACCAACCTAGACAGCATATTAAAAAGCCGAGACATTACTTTGCCAGTAAAGGTCCATCTGCTGCTGCTGCTGCTGCTAAGTCACTTCAGTCATGTCCGACTCTGTGTGACCCCATAGATGGCAGCCCACCAGGCTCCACTGTCCCTGGGATTCTCCAGGCAAGGACACTGGAGTGGGTTGCCATTTCCTTCTCCAATGCATGAAAGTGAAAAGTGAAAGGGAAGTCGCTCAGTCGTGTCCGACTCTTAGCGACCCCATGGACTGCAGCCTTCTAGGCTCCTCCATGCATGGGATTTTCTAGACAGGAGTACTGGAGTGGGGTGCCATTGCCTTCTCTGAAAGGTCCATTTAGTCAAGGCTAGGTTTTTCCAGGGCCTTGGGCTTCCCTAGTGGCTCAAAGGTTAAAGTGTCTGTCTGCAATGCGGGAGACCTGGGTTCGATCCCTGGGTCAGGAAGATCCCCTGGAGAAGGAAATGGCAACCAGCTCCCTTATTCTTGTCTGGAGAATCCCATGGACAGAGGAGCCTGGTGGGCTCCAGTCCACGGGGTACAAAGAATCGGACACGACTGAGGAACTTCACTTTCACTTTCAGTCAAGGTTATGGTTTTTCCAGTAGTCATGTATGGATGAGAAAGTTGGATTGTAAAAAAAGCTGAGCACTGAAGAATTGATGCTTTTAAACTGTGGTGTCAGAGAAGACTCTTGAGAGTCCCTTGGACTGCAAGGAGATCCAACCAGCCCATCCTAAAGATCAGTCCTGGGTGTTCACTGGAAGGACTGATGTTGGAGCTGAAACTCCAATACTTTGGCCACCTGATGCCAGGAGCTGACTCATTTGGAAAGACCCTGATGCTGGGAGGGATTGGGGGCAGGAGGAGAAGGGGACGACAAAGGATGAGATGGTTGGATGGCATCACTGACTCAATGAGCATGGGTTTGGGTGCACTCCGGGAGTTGGTGATGGACAGAGAGGCCTGGCATGCTGCAGTTCATGGGGTCGCAGAGTCAGACAAGACTCAGCAACTGAACTGAAATGCACACATATATAAATATATGAGAGAAAATTAGAGTGAGTAGAGAGAGAATGAAAGAAATGAATTCTTAAGACTGGATCAGAATTCACTAGAGGAAATCTAACATCAAGAGAAAAAACAATGCTTCTTTTAAGGCATTTGAAATCCCTACAACTGTTGGTATCAGAGAAGAATTTCCCTTTTTGTCACTGGGAAGCCTATGAATATATTACTATTTTTCTCCCAGAAATATAATATAGAATTATACTGCTATATGTGCTATTGTTTATAAGATGTTCACCAATTTTAGAAGTTCTGTGTGTTTCTGTGTAATCCCTATTAGTGGATAACTAAAATTTAACTTTCCATTGGTGTAAACAGCATAATTGGAAAAGTATTTCATTAAAAGAATGCAGAAAAGAAAGAGCAATAATTTAAACAGAAAACATTATTATAAGGCATAAAAGTAACAAAATTAACAAGAAAAACTAAAATCAAAATAATATAATTAGGCATTAGTTATTGGCTAAATCATTATTATAATAAAATACTGTATGTGTAATAAAATATTGTATAATAAAATAAAATTTATATAAATAAATATAATTTTTATCAATATAATTTTATTAAAATATTACTGCTTCAATATTATGCATACTTTATAAAAATAGATATCCCAATCACATAGAAACTAAGAAAAAAAAGATAAATTGGTCTCATTACATCCTAAGTCAAAATAACTAACCTTAATATTTAGTGAACCTTATTCCAGGTATCAGTTTATTCACACATTATGAAAAAGAGAATAATGGTTTTGGTTTTTGTCTACAGTGCTCTTGCAATATATAGTTTTTATTAATTACTCATATGGTTTTCTCCCTGGGACTATGTTACAGACATTTTATTTGTGAAAGTTTCGCAGAGACTGAAAAATTTCTAGCATGACCCTTGGGTAACCTTTGGTCTCACAACTATTCCTCCCCATCCTCCACCTTTCTTTTCAAATCCAAATTGCCCACACAAGGGCTGCTAAATTGTAAGAGCAATGGGTCCTCTTCTGAGAACTGTTTTTGAACAACTATTACACAAACTGGATGAACTTCAGTTTATCCCTCTGGCTAAAATTTACCTCTCTTCCCAAAAGTAGACCAGTCTTTCTAGGTGTTGTCAGAATTTCCTGGCATTCTGAATAAAAGCTTTTGCCTAGAGGCACAGGCCATAGTTAAAATGCTTCTGCAGTTTGTGGTGTGATTGGGAGGGGACTATATCTGCTGCATACAAGACAAGGTCACTTAATATTGCCTTGTTATCTTCCTTTCTCAAATCTGACCAGTGCCCTACCTTCTTCTGTTGAGCACCACCTAAACATTTCCTCCTCTTTTTTAGAGTTCTTCGTATAGATCTCTTGATTTAAATCATCTTCACTACTCAGGATTCCCATGGATAAAGTACAAAGTTGAAATGATATTGATGAGATCTTATCCATCCCTCACTTTCTCTTTATTTAATTATGGGTAATCATCAGTCCAGTGAAACTACCATCCACTATTCAGTATCTTACATGTACAAATATCATGGTGCCACAGCACTAAATTGCTTCTACAGGATTTTACCCACAGTAATTTAGAACTTCAGACATGGAAAGTAATTCATGTATGTCACAAATGTAACTGAGCAGGACTCTGTGGGGCTTTCACTGGATAGAACTCCCCATGTCCTCCTCCTGCCTCTTATTTGTAGAAAAACTTTAACTATCTGGGCCTTCCAAAGAACAGATTTCATCAAAAAGTGAGAAGATGCAGAAACAAAGGAAAATAGTCAAAGAGTTTAGCTATGAAACAAATTCCAGAGAAGGCAATAGCACCCCACTCCAGTACTTTTGCCTGGAAAATCCCATGGATGGAGAAGCCTGGAGGGCTGCAGTCCATGGGATCGCTGAGGGTTGGACATGACTGAGTGACTTCACTTTCACTTTTCACTTTCATGCATTGGAGAAGGAAATGGCAACCCACTCCAGTGTTCTTGCCTGGAGAATCCCAGGGATAGGGGAGCCTGGTGGGCTGCTGTCTATTGGGTTGCACAGAGTCAGACACGTCTGAAGTTACTTAGCAGCATGAAACAAATTCAAGAAGCTTTAGTTCCTCCTCTGAGGATATAGATAGGTCTTCCCAGGTGGCTTAGTGGTAAACAGTCCACCTGCCAATGCAGGAGACATAGGAGACACAGGTTCGATCCCTGGGTCAGGAAGATCTCCTGCAGGATGAAATGTCAACCTACTCCAGTATTCTTGCCTGGGAAATCCCATGAACAGAGGAGCCTGGCAGGCTACAGTCCAGGGAGTCACAAAGAGTCAGACATGACTGAGCATGCACACAGGATATAGATAATATTCTGAACCATATCCTCTGAGGTGCTTTGAAGATACTGAAACTTCTACCAGTTGGAAGAAATTGGAAGCATGCTGACCATCAGTATGTAGACCCAGAACCAGAAGCTAGAGCCAGAAGGTTGAGGATGTTGGCTCCTAATTACCTCACTACTAACCAAACAGAAGAACGTCCACTAGCTAATCACACACAAAACAATAATCTTTCTCACTTTCTTTTTTTTTTTTTTTTTAATATGGAACTCTTCACGAATTTGCGTGTCATCCTTGCGCAGGGGCCATGCTAATCTTCTCTGTATCATTCCAATTTTAGTATATGTGCTGCCGAAGCGAGCACCTCACTTTCTTTTAAAAAAAATCTTTCCCTGGGACTTCCCTGGTGGTCCTGTGGTTAAGACCCTGCACTTCCACTGCAGGGGGCTTGGATTCAATCCCTAGTGAGGGAACTAAGATCCAACATACCATGCAGAGTGGCCAAAAAATAAAAATAAGAAATAAAATTTAAAAACTTAACTAAAAAATAAATAAATAAAATCCTTTCATTGAAAACTGTCAGGGAGTTGGAGTCTTGTGAGTACTGACCCCCACGCTTCTCCTTTGGTGCCCTGAAATAAGCGATGAACTTTCCTTCACCACAACTCAGTGTCAGTGAATTGACTTTACTACTTAGGGATGAACAGACCCAAGTCTGGTTTCGTAACACAAAGACTCCAAATATTCTATGGACAGCATAATTATTTGTTTGATAGGAAAGGCCTCTAAAAGATAGGAAAATTCCAAAATTGCTTCCCTGCAAACTCCTTACAAAAGACTGATAAAAATATGGAAAATCTAAAGTTCCAACTCAAACTGTCCTTTTTCACTTCTTGTTCAACCTCAGATTCACCAACCATCTCACCCCTATAACTCGACTTCCTCTGCCCATTCATATAATCTTCTATCACTGCATAACAAATTACCACAAATATATCAGTTTAAAACAATGTTTGTTTATTATTTCACTGATAAGACCTAGGTAGGCTCCATTGGCTCCTCTGTTTTCAGTCTCACAAGGCCAAAGTCAAGCTATATGACAGGCTGTGCTTTTATTTGGAAGTTCTAGAGAAAGATCCATTCCCAAACTTTCTAAGGCTATGGGAGAATTCAGTTCTTTATATTTGGAAGAACGAGACCCATATCCTTGCTGGCTATCAACTAAGGACTGTTCTCAGCTCCTAGTGGCCACATATATTCCCTTCTTAAGGTGCTATCCAACTCCATTCCAGCAATGGCATATCCATCTCTCTCATGCTTCAAATGTTTATGACTTCCTCTTCTATCACTGTGCATGCTAAGTCGCTTCAGTCGTGTCCGACTCCCCATGACTCTATGGACTATAGCTTTTCAGGTTCATCTGTCCATGGGATTCTCCAGGCAAGAATATTGGAGTGGGTTGCCATGTCCTCCTCCAGGGGATTTTCCTGACCCAGGGATCTAACCCGGGTCTCTTACGTCTCCTGCAGTGGCAGGCGGGTTCTTTACTGCTAGTGTCACCTGGAAACCCTATAATAGGAACCATAGTATTCATTTAAGAATAACTAGGCAGTAGAGGTTTAGTTGCTATGTTGTGTCCAACTGTTTTGCAACCCCTTGGACTGTAGCCCACCAGGCTCTTCTATCCATGGGATTCTCTAGGCAAGAACACTAGAGTGAGTTGTCATTCCCTTCTCCAGGGCATCTTCCCAAACCCAGGGATTGAACCCATGTCTCTTAAGTCTCCTGCATTGGCTAGTGAGTTCTTTACCATTAGCGCCACCTGGAAAGCCCCTCTTCTATTATTAGTCAAAGAAATTATTTTTCAAGGGCTCATGCAATTATATTAAGCCAACATTAATGCACTCCCTATTCTAAAGTCAAGCAATTAGCAACCATAATTACTAGAAACCATAATAGAAAGTCTTGAACAAAACCCATCATTTAGAGGCACAAGAGATATTAAGAAAAAAATAAAGCTGGTTAGAGAAGGCAAGGTGAATTGATAACCAAAATGACACTGAAAATATATATTAAAATTTGAGTGTGGGTGGCTATGAGTATAAAAGTAGGAGAAAAATTCTGACATTGAGATGTTTACTGTTATTATTTTTTATTGCAATATTAATTGATCAATACCCAATTCTGTAAAGAAGGAAAAAGTAGTTTTCAGATTTAGAGGCCATCACATTTCTATCTCCAGTGAATATTCTACTCTGACTCAGGGAGAAATTATTATAACTGACCTATCTACTTTCTTTGCTGATGGTCTTAATCCTAAAATGACAAGAGACTGCTCAGAACTTTGAGGACAGTTTTTTTGGGAAAGAAATTTTAAGTTCTAATTAATACCCCTTCTGGCTAAGTATCTAAATAAACTCATGTAGAAGTACATGTCTAAATTTTATATATATATATATATACATATACACACACACACACACACACACACACACACACACACATACCTGTAGCTATTGTAAAGAAAGCATTCAGTGGAAGAGCAACTATCCTGCCATAATTTGAAAGACAGAATCTAAGTACAGAAAGAACAAACTTGTCTGAGAGAATGACACCCCTCTGAGGAATTAACTGTTCTGGTCAGCCCAAAGTGTCCTTCATAAAAAATAGAGATATTTCTGTACAACTGTAAAGAAAGCATGTTCTGTTTCTCCTTGATACTGTGTCAAGCCTCTCTACCATAAACCTTATTATTTTTCCATCATTTGTCCTTAGAGTAACAGACTTATAGAGGTAGGTATCTCAAATGACTCTCAGACTGCATTTGTCTCAGTCACTTCCTGCTTCTGTGGGCTTTCTTACTAATTGATATGCTTTACTATCTCCTGAATCTTTTAAGAGTAGACCTATTTTGTATACATGTACTACTATTAAATTTAGACCAGAAGGCCTCTTTCTGAAATGTCCAGAAAAAGAATTCCCAGACTATAATCTAATAATGTCACGGTCTTATTTTTACTATGTGATGCTTCCCCTACCAATATTTCAGACTTTAAATCTGAACATAATAGCATTGGAGCTAAAGAAAGAAAGTGTGGAATGTATAAGGGAAAGTAAACTTTAAGGATCTCCATCAGTCTGGCTTTTCCATAATTGAAACTGACCTATTACTCATTGAGAAACAAACTTGAAAAACTGATACCCATTATATTTCCTCCTTCTGCCACACATATTGGACTGTTTCTTTTTGCATAAAGACTGGAAGCTATTCTTTATTTTTCTGGGCTAATTATCAAAAGACATCTTAGAGTATTGCTTAATCTCATAGGACATTGTTGACATTGGATTCTTAACTTTTCTGAAATAGACTAGCCCTATAAATGATCTGAAAAAATCAGTAACACCTAAGTCCTTGCCCTGGACAGATTTAATAAAGACTGTATGTGTAATATGAAAGACTCCCTTTGAAAATCTCTTTATTCTGTTCTTACTCATTGACATGAACTTTTCATTCTTCTGGTACATAAAAGGTCATGATAAGATTTGGAGTTCTAACTCAACAGGACAATAAAATTCAGAGACCACTATTTATTGAATCTGGAGTGAAATTCTACCCTCCTATTTTTGCACAATTGCAGCAATCTCCAAGTTAATGTAGATTTCTTGGAACTTAAATCTTAAGATCTCCACATAAACTGTATATAGCATGATGTTCAATGATGTCATTTAAATATATATTATCATGTACTGCTAACCAAACACACAATCCAGTGAGACTTCAGAAAAACCAACCTTTGTGTTCATGTTTTCCAGTTAAAATGTATCAGACACTAATTTTCTTGACCTCTGTGGAATCTTCCAGGCAAGAATACTGACTGAGTGGGTTGCTATTTTTTCCTTCAGGGGATCTTCCCGACCCAGGGATCAAACCCACATCTCTTGCATCTCCTGCATTGGCAGGAAGATTCTTTATCAACTGCTTCACCCAGGAACACTTCCAAGTCAGTAGAAAATTTAAAACGGAGTGCCTTATAGTTCTCCAGGAAAAGTCACTATCCAAAAGGAGGAAGCTTTCCAAAACCTCAAATCAAGCGGCAGACTTGTTGAGATCATATCTTTGCCTAAGACATTGGAATAAGACCCACACCTGGCAGAAATCACTGATTCTACGCTTCTTTTGAGTTTTCTGCTTGCTTTTTGAGAATATTATTTTCCTACTGAGTTGCCTTAAAATTTTTACTGCTGTAATGTCATTTTTAATTTTTTTCCTCTAATCTTAATTCTTTGAGTAAATCAAGAGGATAAACAAAGTTTCTGTAAATCTATGGATATCAATAGTCCCTGCTACTGACTCAAAGTGGTGAGAAATACCTACCTAAAACCAATGATAGCAGGATTTTGGCTAAGATGTATTGTTCAAGATTTGCTAGCAATTCTCCAGTTAATATTTGTTTTTTTCTGACTATCTATTAGTGGTTCTCCTCCAAAATCTTAAATCTTTCATTAACATGATATAAATACACATGATATAATGTAAAGATAGAAGTCACAGGAAGCCATGACAGCAGCCATTTTCAGTGAATCCTAGCCTGCCATCAGTACTGGATTTGGGCTTCTGAACAAACCAAAGTGCAATAAACTGATGAGACTCATCTCCCTGTTAACCAAGAGAGATATCCACAACAGCTTGCATATTCCCTTGGCCTCTGCAGCCCACCCTCATGCATATGACTTTTAACTCTTGAAACTATACTTCCTTAAATAAAATCAAATTGTACAAACAATGGCCGCTACATCATGAAAACAATTTCACCTCTTCCCCAAGCCATTTTTTATCAACTATTCATGATACAGCTGAATTTCTGCTATGTCCTCTAAAAGCCCCTCTTTCTAACCCAAGGTAGAATATTCCTGCAAAGTTCTAACATTGCAGTATTCTCAAGGAAGACTTCTGTTTAGCAGTGCTAATGAATTCCTTCCATGTATTAATAACTCAGGAATTTGTTCAGATTATTACTACATGTTTATATAGTTTTCAGTTCAATTTCTTCAATTCTTTATTATTACTATTACTCTTACATGAGATTTTCTTTTCATAAGATCTTCTGTTTTCAATAAGTATCTTTTTGTCAAAAATAATTTTATCTATTTGCTTTACAAAATTCCTTAAGCCTATCCATAATATCTCTAATGATTTTATATTTAATTGCTTCAAAAGTGGCTTTGGCATTTTTTCTTCTTTTACTTGCCATGGGGTTCTACATATTAAAAAGTATACAGTTTATCCTATTGGTCATGGTATATGCACTAAAGCACCAAACTCAGTTTGAGGCCTTTCCAATAGCCAGAAACACATATTTGAGAAACAAAAATTTGCATGGGAAAAGGATTTTCTCCATCCTCCTATTTCTAAGAAAATTCCAGCATTCTATATTTTTATGATTCTTTTAACAGCTGTGTTGAGGTATATATAAAAAAAAAAAATCAGCACAATTTAATGTGTATAATTTGATGAATTTGGATATATGCATATACTTACAAAGCCATCACTACAATTTAGGTTATAAATATATTCTCTTTTTGATTCATGCTCATATACAAGACTCATGCACGAGTTTTTTAAATACTTAGAGATAGGATCATACTAGAATCAAGTAGAATAACGATACATGACCCTTTGTGAGAATGTGTTAAAAGCAATGGAACTCTTTTCAGAAAAATACATGTAAGCACTTACTTATACCAACATTTACATGCATTCTAGAGTTCATAGATTTCTTGAAGTCAGTTCACATATGTCTAGGCATTTACAAGAATCTATTTTATTTTGCGTAGAAGAGTGCTCAAGTATTTGTCATGTACTCCGCTTCTCTTTTGCTGTTGTCTTGTCAGCCTTTTTTTTTTTTTCTTTTTTTTCCTTTTTCCTGGGTTGACAATAAATAAATAGCTTAAGCAAGTGACACCCAGGAAGTGCCCTATCTGAGCTCACTTCAAATGACTCAATTAATATTGCAATGAATATTTATTGATTCTCTCCAGAATTCATGGAACTCTCACATAAAGGCTATTTGTTTTAGTGTTCTCCTGTGCACACTTGGGCAGAGATTGATGAAAGGCTTTAGTTAGTTTAAACAGAGAGCTTCTTTTATATAAACTCCTCCTGTAAAAATAGAAGTATGCCCATTTAGAAGTCCATATTAAGTAACTAATTTGAATTAGTTAAATCATATGACAAGTTTGAGATAATCTGATGGATGATATTTCCAATTTTGCTTTGTAGAAAAAGAAATATTTGAATAAGAGAAGAAAACCACACTAAACCCCACTCACCTATATTTGTCACTTTTTAATTATATTTGTTCCACTGCTCTCTTTTGATTATGTCAGTTAGAACAAGACAATGAATCTAGACAAAGACATAATGGAGAATGACATAATTGGCAGCTGTCATTCTGTTTATATGAAAGGCACTTAGATACCCAGTTTAAACCTAAACTGTATACTTTTATAATTTCCACTTGTCTGAGTCAATAATGAGAAGTGAAACTGAAAATGAAGTCGCTCAGTATGTCTGACTCTTTGTGACCCCATGGACTTTAGCCTACCAGGCTCCTCCATGCATGGAATTTTCCAGGCAAGAGTACTGGAGTGGGTTGCCATTTCCTTCTCCAAGGTATCTTCCTGACCGAGGAATTGAACCCAGGCTTCCTGCATTTCTGGAAGATGCTTTACTCTCTGATTTACCAGGGAAGCCCCAATAATGAGAAGGCCAATGCTTAAATAAAGAAGAGCCTAGAAAGATGTTTAGGAGTAAACCTTCATATGAGAAGAGAAAATATCTCACATATCTTAGTTCAGGATGAATTTTGAATTAACAATAGTTCTAAAGAAAAAAAGTAAAACAGGCAGCATTTGGGCATTAAGAGACAGGATCTCTTATCTTAAATATTAGCATTCTCATGGTATGCAGTGACACTGGTCACCAGAATAAAACGCCTCCTGTTAGTAGAAAAGTTCTTAGTAGAGATTTTCTACCACCATGAAAGAAATCTAGATCAGGAGAGAAAAAAGGGCAGATGCTACATCAAGGCTGAAAAAGGTAAGCATTATAATGCACACATGGTATACCCCCAGTCTCCCTAGTTTAAACATACCAGACATCTACACCTCAATTTTGTTTTTTCAGGGGTGAATGGAATTTCATCAGTTGTAGATAAATGTGAGAGCCAAAGACATATAGTTTATTGCATAAATATATATAGCATCAATGAAGAATGGGATAACAGTTCTAATTTAATGTTACATGATCAGTTAAACAATAAATACACATTAACTGCTTACAGGTATATGGGTATTAAGGAATGATTCTTGCCATCAAAGAGTTTCAATATGACTGCAGAAATCATTATAAATTTATCCAATGAAAATGTCCACACTCTTATTATATACTACTCCTGAGAAATTACTGATGTGTAAAAAATAACTTAAATATAAAAAGCAGTGGATGGTATAGTTGATACACCAAATCATGTTACTGCAGTAGAGAGAAATCTGGCAGAGTAGTGAAGCAAAAAGAAATAAGTTCATATTAAAGTTTTGATACATTAATTATTTAAGTTTAAATTATCTGGCTCTCACTTTTCTTATGTGTATAGCAATTCTACATAGGGCTATTGTGGAATTACATAAAATTATAAATGTGGCAGGAAATATATTCATTTATTTCACTTTATAGGAAGATGAATCTTGGTAACTGATAATAATATAGAATATTATTCTATATATATATTCTATAACTGATAATAATATAGAATATATAACCTTATCCTCTTTAAAGTATATGTGACTGTGATAACAAAAAGAATTATGGTCTAAAAGTGTGCCTTTCTTTGGGTTTTTATATACATTTTAGCAAGTAAGTCATTATTGCAGCATATATTTACTATCACCAATTAAACAGCAGGCAATGTACTAGGCGAAGTATTTTTTTGTTGGTTTGTTTTGATTTTTAAAGATGGGTAAAAATCTAGTGTCCTGGAGACTGCAATCTAAGGATGAAAGCACATATTAAGTAAATGCAAAAATATATCTTTAATTGAATACTTTGGTCATGAATATGCAATCAACCATGGTATAATAATGGGTACTAAACTTGTACTCCCACTATAAACAGCTAGAAAACTGTTTCCACATATTGGAAAGGCACCACAGGATTTTGCTTCCTGAGAGTTGAGAAATAAACAAAATGAGTCCAACTCTGCTCCAGCTTATAGCCTGGAGGTAGTCTTCAAAATAGAGGAAAGAAAGGGAACCAAGCAGAGTCCAACATTCTTTCACTGAGATGAGGAGATAGAAATCAAAGGTCATGTGCCAAGTGTCTGGAGATTTTACCTTTAATGAATAATGAATTAATAGCTCTGCTACTGCTAAGTCACTTCAGTCGTGTCCGACTCTATGCGACCCCATAGACGGCAGCCCACCAGGCTCCCCGTCCCTGGGATTCTCCAGGCAAGAACACTGGAGTGGGTTGCCATTTCCTTCTCCAATGCATGAAAGTGAAAAGTGAAAGTGAGGTCGCTCAGTCATATCCAACTCTTAGCGACCCCATGGACTGCAGCCCACCAGGCTCCTCCGTCCATGGGCGTTTCCAGGCAAGAGTACTGGAGTGGGGTGCCATTGCAGAAACTGTAAATTCTGCTATGGTATTTAAATGAAGTAGGATTCACAGAAGCACAAAACAGGAGATAGATTTTCAAGTGAGAGTTGACAAGCTTCACTCTTTCTGCATAGTATAAGTTATGGAGTTGTTTTAATCCTCTAGTTATTTTCCTCTGAAGATATCCAGTTTGTTACATTTCTCTTAAAACTTGAAAATTCAGTGTAAGAGAGTGTTTCAGCTTTGTTTAATTAACATATGATACAGTAGTTTCAAGCTATGTTTTTTTTTTTTTTTGATTTTAAAAGGTAAGTATTCTTGAATTCAAATTATAGAATCTAAATCTGTGATTCACTCAAAAAAGCTTTTTCCTTTAAATGTTTCTAAATTAATATAAACATTATAGTGGAATCATAATTTATGAAGAATTACATACTATTACTATTCTGCAGTTGGATACTAATTCAATTCATCTGATAAAAGACATGAAAGAGTAAACAGGACAGACTAAGTTCTGCTCTTAATGCATTCTAGTAGGATGACAATGGAATTATAAATGAATACTACCAAATGACCCAGCAATCCCAGTGCTGGCACATACCTGGAGAAAACCATGATTCCAAAAGATACATTTACTCCAATATTCATTGCAGTACTATTTACAATAGCCAGGACATGGAAGCAACCTAAATGACCATCCTAAGAGGACTGGATAAAGAAGAAGTGGCACATATGTACAAAGGAATATTCCTCAGCCATAAAAAAGGAATTAAGTTGCATCATTTTCAGAGAGATGTAAGAAACTAGAGACTGTCATACAGAGTGAAGTAAGTCCGAAAGAGAAAAACAAATATTGTATATTAACACATATATGTGGAATCTAGAAAAATGATACAGATGAACTTATTTTCAAAGCATAAAGGGAGACACTGACATAGAAAACAAATGTATGGACACGATTGGGGGTGGGTGGTGGGATGAATTAGGAGATTGGGATTGACATGTATACACTACAATGTGTAAAATAGATAACTAATGAGAACCTACTATACATCACAGGTAACCTGACTCAGTGCTCTCCGGTGACCTAAATGGGAAGGAAATTTAAAAAAAAAATAAAAAAGAGGGGATATATGTATACGTATAACTGATTCACTTCACTGTTCAGTAGAAACTAACACAACACTGTAAAGCAACTACACCACAATAAAATTTTTCAATGAATTATTATAATCATAATACCACATAATTCTCAGTGATTAAAATTATAAAGAAAAACAAACACATACATTATCAATATGGGAAATAACTGAAGGCCAATACTCAAATTAGTATTCTGTCCATAGTGTACAAATTGCAGGCAATACTCTGATCACAATATTACCAGTATCCACATCTCCTGCATCACCTGCTTGGTAGGCAGATTCTCACCCACTGAGCCACTAGGGAAACCCTATATGTGATTATTTTTGTTTAAAATTTTGTTTGGGGAAATCATTGATGACTTTGCATGTAAATATAGATTCTCTGTTCTAAGTACTGTATAATCTGCCACTGTGGAAATATCTCAAAATTTATATCAAATATAGATACACATTTGGCTTATTTGCAGATTTGGGCTATAAATAATATAGCTATGAATATTATGTTTATCAACATTTGGTGATGGGATCCAATTTTAAATAAAGTGATCAGGAAGTCTTTTCTGAGAATATGGTATTGCAAAAAGATTTATATCATTTTTCAGTTACTATTGTTGCATAACAATTTATTTCAAAATGTAATTACTTAAACAACCATTTGTTTATTTATCTATTTATTTATTTATATCTGTGCCAAGTCTTTGTTGCTGCATGTGGCTTTTGTTTAGTTTCAGAGAATGGGAGAGACTCTAGTTTTGTGCCCGCTTTTCATTACGGTGGCTTTTCTTGTCACAACTCACAGGCTCAGTAGTTGTGGCTTACGGGCTGAGTTGCCCAGTAGCATGTGGGATCTTCCTGGACTACGGAACAAATCCATGTCCTTTACAATGGTAAGCAGATTATTAAATCACTGAACCACCAGAAAAGTCCAAATAACCAATTTTTACACAAAGGAGTTTTGTGGGCATTTCAGACATGGTGCAATAGGATAATTTGCCCTATACTTCATGGTATTAATACCTAAGACTTCAGCTTACAGACTCAAGTTGGCTATGGTTGGATGGTGGAAAGCTGCAATGGTTCAAAGGTCAATCAATCACATTTATGGTACTTGGGTTGGAATGACTTGAAGACCTCCTCTGCTGACTTTAATGCATGAGTGGATTCTGTGTTTCTTGGCTTCCTCAAAGCAAGGCAGCCTCAAAATAGTTGGACTTTTTACATGACAATTCAAGACCTAAACAGGAGTGTTATATAATATCACTTCTGGCACACTCTGTTGGTCACACCAGCACTTTGATTCAGGAGGCCAAGACATAGATCTATTGTAGACAGAACGCCAAAAAAAAAAACCAACAAAAAAAAAACAAAGTAGGGCCATATTTTAAAACATCCAAAAGTCAGCCATGAGGAACTCATTCATGAAAGCAGGGGAAAAAATAAGCCTAAGTCTCTCAGTAGGAAACACATTTTAACTTTTGAGAAGGGGAAAATAAAATCAGATTGCTTAAGTATAGTGAGAAGTGAGTAGTAGGCAGAGGTCATATTTTTTTTCAGAATATTTTATACCATTGAGTAGACCATAACAAATTTGGATCCTATTTTAAGTTCCAAGAAGTTACTGGGAAACATAGGGTAGAAACATTGTCTTGTTCGCATTTCATCTATAACATTTTTGTGGCAGCCATAGAACTGACGATGTGTAGGGAAGCACAAAAAACCTTTTTCAATCGTATAGGTGTAGTGGCAATAAACACGTAGATGTGAAAAAGTGGCAAGATGAGTTTGATCATTTTTGGCTAACATAATAGTCATTCAACATTCCACTCTTGAAATCTACTTGATCTGTCTTTACCTACCTACCCTAATCCAAGATAATTGAAGAAATGCTTTGCTATTTTAGGAATTTATACATATATTTGTGACATATTTACAAAATTAGAGGAAAATCACCTATATGCATATTTTCATACATTAAGATCACTGAGATCAGGAATTTGGTCTTACCTGAACTTGATTCCCAGGGTCAAACACAATATTTAGAAATGAGTAAAAATTTAGACACTAAAAAAAAAAAAAAATAGTAATAATATTCTTCCAAAATAAACATTTCAGCTGATGATAGCTGTAACTAGTATTTCAATATATACATAATAATACATATCACAAATACATTCCATATGTATAAAATTTATTATATGCATGCATCTCCATAATATCTTATATTTCTTGAAATAATCAATTCTCAATATTTACATTATTATTAATTACTTCTAAAATTATTGCCAGAATGCTTTTTGCAGTTTTAGCTATTCTGTATACAAATGAGCATCTCAGATAGTGATTTCAGAACCTATAGAAACAGCTTTTTAAAATGATCAATGCCATTTAGAAGCAATTATTTTGCAATAACTTAACACATTGGAACACTGATATTGTGCTGCTGTCAAAAGAAATGCTGATCAAATTAAATGTTCATAAGAATTGAAATTATGTCTTTGCAAGTTATATTTAATATAACTTGAAATAGATATTGAGAAAACAATGTCTAAAGTCAAAACAAAAATGACACTCATTTTATAGTAACATTAGTTTGGACCACTGAACATATGTAATTGATTGGTAAATTTGGAAATGACTTTAACACCAATCAAAAATAAAAGGAAAATGTGAAGAATGCTATTTTGTTGGGTAAAACAACTAAATTTTTACACAAGACTGAGAATGTTTCATTTTTTTTTTTCAGTCTATTTAGTCCTAGTGCTGCCTTGAGGCACAATAATGGATCCAAGGAATTCTCAAAGTCATCTCAAGCGTATAATTCACCAGAAAATAGCACAATGGTTTCCTAAGGCATTGCTCTCAGCATAAAAGTGCAAAATTAAAAGCAAACAAAATGCTGGGTTGAGGGGTTTGCTGGACCTTGTATAAGAAAACTGAGGTGAATACATCAGGGTGAAAAGCCAATTATTTTTATCATTTTATTCATTTAGTTATTTACTTTTTTTCATATAATATTTGTGAATCTTCCACTAAACCATACAAATGAAAAGAAGATATAGACTCTTCTAGCCTAAACCCTTGTGCTGTACATATAACTAGTAACGAATCAATGCCAAGCTATGTCTGAAGTTGTCTGACATTCCTCTCTGATGGCCATTCAGAAGTTTCATTTCACTCAGCTTCTGCACAAAAATCTAGGATCCACACTAACACTGGTGTGTGTCTGTGCTCAGTCTTCCAGACCCAAGGATCGAACTCCTATCTCTTGCATCTCCTGCACTGGCAGATGGATTCTTTACCACTAGCGCCACCTGGGAAGCCCATTAGATACAGATTCACTTGTGAGTAACAAGACCAGCTTTATTTGATCACTTTATTTTTTGTTCCACTACTGGAGTCTCTTAATGTTGGTCTAGAATATCTGGTTCTAGATCCCTACTACTACTTCTGGAACTCTGCTACCCCCTGCTTCATCTATATTCACTTGATGCATATTCATGGATTTGATCCTACATTAGACTTGCTGGGTTTTCATTAATAGTTCCCTATACATCTAGATCTCCTTTCAGCTCAGTTGTGACTTTATCTACTTCCTAATGTAATCCTTTGAAAAATGGGCATTAAGTTTAGAAATACATTCAACTGTCATAAATAGGATTTTTTCCCCAAGGTTCGGGTACCAATAGAACAATTTGACAATAAAAGAGAAAACACAGTATAGAGAGATTTAGAGTCATTTAGAGTAGTATTCTGGGGCTTATCAGGTGGCTCAGTGGTAAAGAAGCCACCTGCCAAGCAGAAGGTGTAGGAGATGTCCGTTTGATCCCTAGATATGGAAGATCACCTGGAGGAGGCAATGGCAACCACTCCAGTATTCATGCCTGGGAAAATCAGAGGAGACTGGTGGGCTACAGCCCAGGGGGTTGCAAAGATTTGGACTTGACTTAGCAACTAAACGGCAGCAGCAGCAACAGAGGAGTATTCCAGACAGCAGTCAGTCTATCACTAAATAGTATGAATGGTAAAATAAGTAACCATCTTTAATTTGCTAGTTTTTCTTCTTTAAAGGTTTTACTCATGTTGTAGTGAGAGCATACTTATATATTATTTATAATTTGCTGATGATATCATTATTCATTACATTGCTTGAATGAAACAAATATTCTCAGAGACCATCAAGAGAAGAGCACAGACAAAGAAGGCATGAGAATCACTCTTCAGGGTCATTTGGAAGAGACAGAAACATAAATAAATAAGCATAATATAAATCAATACAGATAATATTCAAGATATTTGCAAATGTAGTTGGAATTACAGAAGAAAATTTTAAAGGAGTTTGGAGTGGCATTGTAGGAGTAAGAATTGAGCTGAAGAGTAATATACTAGATGAATGGAAAGATAAAGGTCATCCCAGGAACATTAATCAGAAAGTTCAAAGACATAAATACATGAACAATCATGAAAGGGCCATATTTTAGAACTGTTAGAGGTGTGAGACGTTTATAGAGAAAATAGAAAAGGGTTGAACATAAAACTCTAGAGAACACAACTAATTAAAGGTTAAGGAAGACAAGAAAAATGAAAAGGTTTTAAGAATAAGGAGAGAAATTTAGAAGAGTGTTACAGAAGTGTGAGAGAAAAATAAGGATATGTATTTTAGGGAGAACATCTATTTAAATTTTTTCACTCCTTTTTCTAGGAAGTGAAGGAAAAGTAAAAGGAAAGATGCAAAACTTATGTTGGAGCAGAAGATGCATTAGAAAATAGCAGTCAACTGTTTATCAAAATAAGTCATCTCATCTGGAGTGTGAAGCCATAGATGAAGCTGTGTTTCTGTTCTTGCATAGAGCAAAGCTGAATAACTTTGTGCAAATAGACACTTAGCTTATAGACTTCACACTTTGCAAATATTACAGTCATTCTGTAACTTCCATCTTTACTACACTTATTTACATTGTATGTTCAGGACTTCATATTTCAAGTAAAACGTTTAGCTTAATACCTTTCATCTGGTAAGTGAAGTGAAAGTTGCTCAGTCATGTCTGATTTTTCATGACTCCATGGACTATAAAGTCGGTGGAATTCTCCAGGCCAGAATACCGGAGTGGGTAGCCTTTCCTTTCCTCATTGCAGGCATATTCTTTACAGCTGAGCCAACAAGGAAGCCTTTATCTGGTAAGTGGTCAAAATGAACTAATCCTTGCTGTATGTATTATAAAAAAGGGAATAGTAATTTCCTTACTGTTTCTGTTCTTATTATTTTATTGATTTGAATTCTGTATCTACATAAAATATTATCAATTCCTTTAAGAATTAAGTTCATTTCATTGGGGTCACCTGCTATACACTGGAGAGCATTCATTTAGACCAGTAGTCCTAAAACCCTAGTCCCCATAGAAGCAATAGCACCATCCTTTGGGAACATGTAAAACGTGAAAATTCAAGGACCCCACCATGCATATACTGAATCAGAACCTCTGTAAGTGAATGAAGTTCAGTAATCTGTGTTTCCACAAGCCCTGATTGAATCTAAATTTCTATGTCAGTAGAACGAAGTCATCCATTCCTCCATTAACTTTAAGTATAATGACCTTTAATTAACTAAGATGTCAGAAGGAGAACGTTGCCTTAGGCCAGGGGAATTGATGCATTTTGACTGGGTGGAAAAAGTGGGGATTTGGAGTTCAAAAGATCTAGATTCAAGCTCTAAACTTGGCCAACAGTATATCTGTTTCCCTTAGCATTTTCTCCACTTCTGTCTTGGGATATTCTACCCATCTACCCAGTGATATCACCATCTACCCAGTGATATTGAAATAATTGAGGTAGTGAGTGTAGAATGTCAGGCACATAATGGCCAGTAAATACTAGTTTCTTCCACATCATAGTCACTTTTATTGAGTAAAAATAAATTATACATTCTGCTTTTATTAAGAGTTTCATAAGAAACAGTCCTATGGGAACGATTTCAGCATCTATTTTATAACTATGGCTGATGACATTTTCCATTCTGTCATTCGAGGTCTCATAAATAAATTTTTATATGAGCAATGTTTTTATATGTTTGGATACAAAAAATAGAAAACTAATTGAAATATTAATCTAGAATATGTGGTAGAATGTTTCTTCAAAATAAATTCATAGGTGTCAAATATTTGTGAATGACTTGTAACTAAATAAATTCAAAAGAAAAAATAAAATTAAAACATGATGCAATGATGGGCAAAATCTACAATTTAAAGTATTCTTTGCATATAGACATTCCTATCTTTATAAAATGCTAATAATGGCTAAATTGTTACTTTTATTTTTGTTTGCCAAACATCATTATTTTCCAAAGTTTTAATAGAGAAAAACAAAGATGCATACACTTATTAAGCATAATACATATATAATTTGCTAAGAATTATGAAAGAGCTAAAAAGCCCTTTAAAATAGTAAAATTCAATGTTTTTTTTAAGATGAAGAGACTTGGCTCCAAAGGGCTTAGGCCCTTGATCTAGGTCAATTATTTAGTGTTAGAACTTAGCCTGGAAATAAACTCCCTGTAATGGTTTGGCCATGAAATTAAAAGATGCTTGCTCCTTGGAAGACAGTTATGACCAACCTAGATAGCATATTGAAAAGCAGAGACATTACTTTGCCAACAAAGGTCCATCTTGTCAAGGCTATGGTTTTTCCAGTGGTCATGTATGGATGTGAGAGTTGGACTGTGAATACAGCTGAATGCCGAAGAATTGATGCTTTTGAACTGTGGTATTGGAGAAGACTCTTGAGAGTCCCTTGGACTGCAAGGAGATCCAACCAGTCCATTCTGAAGGAGATCAGCCCTGGGATTTCTTTAGAAGGAATGATGCTAAAGCTGAAACTCCAGTACTTTGGCCACCTCATGCGAAGAGTTGACTCATTGGAAAAGACTCTGATGCTAGGAGGTATTGGGGGCAGGAGGAGAAGGGGACGGCAGAGGATGAGATGGCTGAATGGCATCACTGACTCAATGGACGTGAGTCTGAGTGAACTCTGGGAGTTGGTGATAGACAGGGAGGCCTGGTGCGCTGCGATTCATGGGGTCGCAAATAGTCGGACATGACTGAGCAACTGAACTGAACTGAACTGACTGAATGGTTTAGTCTCACTGAAGTTTTCTTCTTTGTTCGAATAAAACCTAAAAGAGCAATCTCACAGTGATATCTATTGTTTTATATTAAATGCAAATTTTGAAAAGGTAATTCATCAATTTTCCAAATTCCCTGCTTTTAGTAAAATAAATCATAAGAGTGATATACAGCAAGTTGAAACCTTACAAATATTTCCTTTGCTTTCATAGTAGTTGAGTGCTCTGATCTGGGAAATACGAATTTATTTTTCCCCTGTTTTACTGAAGTATGATTCAAATATTTAACAAATGTGATATGTTTCGGTTTAATAACATGATTTTCTAAGGTTTACAATGTGTTTATTTAATATTACTTCCAAAATCAAATAAATTACATCCATCATCTCACATATTTACCATTTCTGTGTGCATGTGTGTGGTAAGAACACTTATGATTTATTCCCTTAGCAAACTTCAAGTATATACTACCATATTAACTACAATCACTATTCTGTATACCTGAACCCAGGACTTATTCATCTTATAACTGAAGGTTTGTACTCTTTCGCCAGCATCTTCCCATTTTCACCACCCTCTAAACCCTAGGCAACCACTACCTTTGTC
This sequence comes from Bison bison bison, assembly GCF_000754665.1. Classification (NCBI taxonomy): domain Eukaryota; kingdom Metazoa; phylum Chordata; class Mammalia; order Artiodactyla; family Bovidae; genus Bison; species Bison bison. The sequence continues at coordinate 7,836,513 of NW_011495050.1, forward strand.
CTTACTTACATGCCCTTTTTAATGCCTCTTCCTTTATACCTGCATGTTTTCATAATCTTGGACAGTACTTTCATATAAACAGCTTCTCCCTTAATTCTTACAACAAATATATCTCTTTAGAAGAAATGGGAGTGTTCTCTGCTCTAATTTAGTCCTATTTCACACACACACATTCTCTGTGACAACCTTCTTGAATCACAGTTTCTGTTTAAGTCTCTTCAGTCCTAATTCTGATGTTCTAAAATAGAATTTTATTCCAAAATTGAAAGTACTGACTTCTGCTAATTTAAATCAGTTATAAAATTCAGATTTTCTCAGTTGTAGGTTAGTGTTCATTTCTATTACACTAAATCTCAATAAAATGGGTTTCAGCTAATATGTTCAAAGTCTAGATAGTTTTTCAGTTGAATTTAGTAATTATACTTGTCAGTGACACCACACTACTATTTAATATTTATGAAATATTTTTTTTTAACTGAGTGAGTAGTGAAGCATCCCCCAATGCTGTAGCAAGATACAAAATTAACACACAGAAATCCGTTGCACTTCGTCACACTAACAATGAAATAACAGAAGGAAAGTATAAACAAACAATCCCTTTTAAAATAGCAGCAAAAAAAAAATAAATACTTAGGAATACACCAAGAAGGTAAAAGACTTGTAAGTTGAGAACTACACAATATTAATAAAGGAAATTGAAAATGATTGAAAGAAATCCTATATTCTTCAATTGAAATAATTAATACTGATAAAATGACCATACTACTAGAAGCAATCTACAGATCTAAATGTGATCCCTATAAAATTATCTATGATTTTGTTTTATAGAACTAAAACAAACAATCTTAAAATTTATATAAAACCATAAAAAGACTCATAATTGCCAAAGCAATCCTTAGGAAAAAGAACAAAGCCAGAGGCATAACCCTTCCAGACTTCAGACAATACTGCAAAACTACAGTAATCCAAACAGCATGATGTTAGCATAAAAACAGACATATGGAAAAAGGGAACAGAACAGAAATCTCAGAAAGAAACCCACAAACCTATGAACAATTAATCTTCTACAAAGGAGACAGGTACAATAAGGAAAAAGTCTCTTCAGCAAGTAGTATTGGAAAAGTTGGACATCCGCATATAAATCAATAAAGTTAGAGCATATCCTCATATCACATACAAAAATAAACTCAACATAGTTTAAAGACTTAAATATAAGACATGATAACATGAAACTCCAAAATATTATTGGACATAAATCATACCAAATATTGCCTTGGGTATGTTTTCTTAGGTCAGTTTTCTCAGACAATAGAAATATAAAATAAACTGCTGCTGCTGCTGCTGCTAAGTTGCTTCAGTCGTGTCCAACGCTGTGTGACCCCATAGATGGCAGCCCACCAGGCTTCTCTCTCCATGGGATTCTCCAGACAAGAACTCTGGAGTGGGTTGCCATGTCCTTCTCCAATGCAGGAAAGTAAAAAGTGAAAGTGAAGCCACTCAGTCATGTCCGACTCTTGGCGACCCCATGGACTGCAGCCTACCAGGCTCCTCAGCCTACCAGGCTCCTCCGTCCATGGGATTTTCTAGGCAAGAGTACTGGAGTGGGTTGCCATTGTCTTGTCCAATAAAATAAACTAATTGAAACTAATCAAATGTACAAGCTTCTGTGCAGCAAAGGAAACCATAAACAAAACAAAAAGAAAACCTATGGACTCGGAGAAAATATTTGTAAATGATGCAACTTACAAGGACTTAATCTCCAAAACATATCAATATTTCATGTGTATCAATAACAAAACAAAACAGAAACAAATAACTCAGTTGAAAAATGGGCAAAAGACCTGAATAGACACTTTTCCAAAGAAGACAAACATATAGCCAATAGGTACATGAAAAGGTGCTCATCATCACTAATTATCAGAGAAATGCAAATCTAAACTACAATGAGGTACTACCTCACACCAGTCAGAATGCCCATCATTATGAAGCCTATAAATAATGAATGCTGGAGAAGTTGTGAAGGAAAGGGAACCCTCCTACATTGTTGGTGGGAATGTAAACTGGTAGAGCGACTATGGAAAAAAGTATGGACGTTCTTCAAAAACTAAGAAAAGAGTTACCATAAGATCTAGCAATCCTACTCCTGGGCATATACTGAGATAAAACTGTAATTTGAAAAGAAACAAGCACCGTCTATGTTCATATCATCACTATTTACAATAGCCAAGATGTGGAAACAAAATAAATGTCCATCAACATATGCAAGCATAAAGAAGTGGTATGTAAATACAATGGAGTATTACTAAGCCATAAAAAAGAATGAAATAATTTGTAGCAACACAGATGGATTTAGAGATTGTCATCCTAATCAAATAAATCAGAGAGAGAATGAAAAATACCATATTATATCGCTTATATGTGGAATCTAAAATACAACTCAAATGAGCATATCTATGAAACAAACAAAAAAAGACTCACAGACATAGAGAACAGAATTTCAGTTGCCAAGGGGGAGCAGTGGAGGCAGGTAGGAAGGATTTGGAGTTTGGGATTAGCAGATACAAACTAGTAAAGGATGGATAAATACTGAAGTCCTACTGTCATAGGGACCACAATGGGAAAAAATGTGAAAAGGCATAAATAAATAAAAATATATATATATATATATATATATATCACTGATATCATTGTACTGTATAGCAGAAATTAACACAGCATTGCAAATCAACTATACTTCAATAAAACTTTAAAAAAACAATAAAACAATCACACTGATATATAAGATTATTAAGTTGTTTCCTTCTTTTACTGATATATTTGTTAGTTTCCAATAGTTAATCTGTTTAATCTCTTTAAATTAATGTTAGCATTAGGTCTGAAACATGGGTGATGTACTTTAGTTTGTCAGATCTCAAGTAAGACCTCTCAATATGCTCTACTAATATGTTTTTATTTGAAACTAAACATTATTGTACAATATAATTTCTATTCTATCCTACTGATTCATATTACTACATTTGGATTATTATAAACTGCCTTTATAAAGATGATATATATTCCTTCAAATAGCAAATACATTTACAGAATACAAGGGAAGTATTTTGTTAGTTCAGCAAGTAGCCAAAAAAGTAATTTTCCTTTTTATGAAGACTATTTCATATTTAGTTGTTTTCAAAAGTACCTTAATCGAAACATTTAATATGTGTTTGGAAAATCACCAGATATGGACATGCTTTGAATAATTCTGTATAATCCCTAGAATTTTTTAAAATGAAGTGAATACAAACTGCCAAAAACAAAATACAAGGCAAATCAATTTACAAAGAAAGCTAAATTTCCCTTCACGTTAATCAGGGAAATGTAAATCAAGATCACAGTGAGGTAATATTCTACATCTAGTCAGTTGGAAAAGATTCAGAAATCTAACTAAAGCAAATATTACAAAAAATTAAACTTAAAAAAGGTATAAATTTCCAGTTATAAGATAAATAAATTCTGGAGATGTAATGCACAGCATGGTAGTGATAGTTAATAATACTGCATTGTACATTTGAAAGTTGCTGAGAGTAATTATAAAAACCTTCATCACAAGAAAAAAAAGTTTTAAACTATTGAACAATGTTAATTAGATTCATTGTAGTAATCATTCTGCAGTATACATAGCAAAATGCTATGTTCTACATCTGAAACATAATATTATATGTCAATTATATCTCAAAAAAAAAGATAAAAAGAACAAAATTTTCAGAGGCCACCGGTTGACTGGATCTCTTACAGAATGTTGGTATGAGTTAAAAACTGTACAACCTTTGGAAAACAATTAGAATAATATTGGATACTGCCTACCATATATCTCAGCAATTCTACTTTTAGGTACAAACCTCTTTGTGTGTATTCATCAGAGGACATGTATGATAACATTCTTATAATTACTTTTACAATAGAAAAAATTACAAAATTTAATTATGAAATTATCATATGTATGTGACTATTATACAACCATGAAAAATAAATGATTGTTTATTTTTATTAGGGGATAATTGCTTTACAATGTTGTGGTGGTCTCATTATATATATATATATTCCCTCCCTCTTGAACCTCCCTCTCTCCTCCCATTCCACCCCTCTATGTCATCACAGAATACCGAGCTGGGTTCCCTGTGTTATAGAGCAGCTTTCCAACAGTTATCTGTTTTACACACAATAGTGTATATATGCCAATGCTACTTTCTCAATTTGTCCTAGCCTCTCCTTGCCTTGAAGTGTCCATCAAAGTGTTCTCTACCTCTGTGTCTCCATTTCTTCTGTGTAAATACGTTCATCAGTACCATTTTTCTAGATTTCATACATATGCATTCATATATGATACTTGTTTTTCTTTGACTTACTTCACTCTGTATAACAAGCTCTAAGTTCATTCACCTCACTACGACTGACTCATGAATACAGAATAATATATTCATGAAGCCAGATTCATTCTTTTAAACAGCTGAGTAATATTCTATTGCATACATGTACCACAATTTCTTTATCCATTTATCTGTTGAGGGACATCTAAGTTGATTCCATGCCCTGGCTATTGTAAATAGTGGGGTGCATATGTCTGTTAGAATTGTTGTTTTCTTGGAGTAAATCCCAGTAGTGGGATTGCTGCATAATGATAAAAAAATCAATCCAAGAAAAAGATTTAACAATTATAAATATATATGCACCCAACATAGGAGGTCCTGAACATACAAGGCAAATGATAACAACTATAAAAGGGGAAATCAATAGTAAAACAGTAACAGTGGGAGACTTTCACATCCACTTATGCCAATGGACAGATCATCCAGACAGAAAATTAAGGAACATAAGCTTTAAATTAGCTTCCCTGGTGGTTCAGATAGTAAAGAATCTGCCCGCCATGCAAGAAACCCAGGTTTGATCCCTGGGTCAGGATGATCCCCTGGAGAAAGGAATGGCTACCCACTCCAGTATTCTTGCCTGGAGAATTCCATGGATGAGATGGACTTAACTGATACCTATATTTTATATTTTTCATATAAAAACAGTAGATTTCACTTTTTTCTCAAATGCATATGGAACATTTTCCAGAACAGATCACATCTTGGGTCACAAATCAAGCCTTGATAAATTAAAAAAAAGGAAATTGTAGTAAGCATTTTTTCTGACCATAATGCTATACAATCACATATCAACTATAGGGGGAAAATAACTGTAAACAACACAAGCACATGGAGGCTAAACAATATGCTTATGAATAACTGAGAGGCCACTGAAGAAATCAAAGAGGAAATCAGAAAATACCTAGAAACAATGATTTTAAACAACATGCAATAATATTGATTTTTTCATAACATAATATTTAGTGAAAAAGAATCCCAATGGAAAGGATTTAGTTTTAGAGACTTTATATACAGTTTAAAAACAATAACAAAATACAATAAATACATATATCATGTAAACATATGTATGTGAGATAAATCTTTAAAAAGAACAAAACAAGGAAATGATAAAGGTAAATTTTAGACTAACAGTTACTATGAAAGAGATGGAAGGAGATGGTAAAGGTGAGCACACAGTATATACAAATTATCAACTATGCTCTGGCTTGTGGTAAATAGGTACTCATTCTATAACTAAAAATAAAGCTCACTGAAATGAAATAAAATAATACTATTCATGAAAAATGAGGATTTCAGGAAAAAAGAATTTTAATTAAGTCAATTCTGTACACCTGAAATTCTTAAAAAGAAAGTTTTAAAAGTATCATGAAGGTTTGTAAATTAGATTCTTAGTGACATTATTTCAGCAATTTATGTGGTAACAATATGTCTTGATTGCATAATACTCTGAGGGATACCTGCTATAACAACCTGTGCTCCATTTGAAGTCATGTTCACAAAAGCACACTAGAAAGGTGAAATACTGAACCGTGTTGCTTTTATGTCACTGATAGATAAGAATAAACTGAGAAAACTGTTTCAGTGATGAAGTGTGAAATTTCATTTACAACAATATTGGATTAAGTAGAAATATAACCTAATGATATTTGCCAAATGTGATGCATGGGCTATTTGCTAAACCCTGATTTATTAAAAAAATATTTACAGTTGTCCTCTTGACTCTACTTTTAAAGCAAGTTGCTCAGTAGAAATTTTATGTTGCACTGATATAGAGGTGCCCGACTGACATTTATCGTGTCCCACCCTATATCTCTTCCCTATAATAGCTTCTAACTCAGCCCTGGAGAAATGATGCAGCTAAGATTTTTGCCCTTTGTGGAATTTTACCCTGGTGTCAGGTCAGAATAGTATAAATTATTCTAGTTGTAAAGTTTGGCTAATAGTGTGTTTGAAGAGAGAGTACATTAAATGAGACTGAGAAATTACCTAATGGATTATAATCATTGATACTTTGGAGTCAAATGGACCATGGTTAAAATGCAGGCATTCTCTGTTATTGGCTGTATACCTTCAGAGGTATTATTTAATCACTCCAAGTTTCAGTCTGTACCTCTGTCAATCTGATATTAATCGTATCTACTTTTTATGACTATTTAAAGAGAAGTACGGATATAATAAAGTATGCATATTAATAAGAAACAGAAAAATTAATAAAGGTCTGTTTTGTAATTATCAAAACCAACTGACTCATTTTTTCAACATCAGAGTATGTTGGAGGTGAGTATGTAGGAAAAATACTGTACTATGTCTATTACATATAATGTAGAAAGCAACTTATTCTTTTCCTTCAGTTCTAAAAGTCTAGTGCAATCTATCTGTTATCTATTTTAAATATTTGCTCCCATTAAGTTCAGGTTGAAGTCAGGCTCTAAAGACTACAGATGATAGACAGAAAATGGGTATACTCTTTTTATTCTTTTGACTTACCATTTACCCCCATACTCTGTGCTGTCAAAGAATCAAATCAGATCAGATCAGTCGCTCAGTCGTGTCCGACTCTTTGCGACCCCATGAACCGCAGCACGCCAGGCCTCCCTGTTCATCACCAACTCCCGGAGTTCACCCAGACTCACGTCCATCGAGTCAGCGATGCCATCCAGCCATCTCATCCTCTGTCATCCCCTTCTCCTCCTGCCCCCAATACAT
>NW_011495050.1:7843727-7851919 GCF_000754665.1 Bison bison bison
TCCCAGGGCTGATCTCCTTCAGAATGGACTGGTTGGATCTCCGTGCAGTCCAAGGGACTCTCAAGAGTCTTCTCCAACACCACAGTTCAAAAGCATCAATTCTTCGGTGCTCAGCCTTCTTCACAACCAACTCTCACATCCATACATGACCACAGGAAAAACCATAGCCTTGACTAGACGAACCTTTGTTGGCAAAGTAATGTCTCTGCTTTTGAATATGCTATCCAGGTTGGTCATAACTTTCCTTCCAAGGAGTAAGCATCTTTTAATTTCATGGCTGCAGTCACCATCTGCAGTGACTGTGGAGCCCAGAAAAATAAAGTCTGACACTGTTTCCACTGTTTCCCCGTCTATTTCCCATGAAGTGATGGGACCGGATGCCATGATCTTCGTTTTCTGAATGTTGAGCTTTAAGCCCACTTTTTCACTCTCCACTTTCATTTTCATCAAGAGGCTTTTGAGTTCCTCTTCACTTTCTGCCATAAGGGTGGTGTCATCTGCATATCTGAGGTTATTGATATTTCTCCCAGCAGTCTTGATTCCAGCTTGTGTTTCTTCCAGTCCAATGTTTCTCATGATGTACTCTGCATATAAGTTAAATAAACAGGGTGACAATATACAGCCTTGACGAACTCCTTTTCCTATTTGGAACAAGTCTGTTGTTCCATGTCCAGTTCTAACTGTTGCTTCCTGACCTGCATACAAATTTCTCAAGAGGCAGATCAGGTGGTCTGGTATTCCCATCTCTTTCAGAATTTTCCACAGTTTATTGTGATCCACACAGTCAAAGGCTTTGGCATAGTCAATAAAGCAGAAATAGATGTTTTTCTGGAACTCTCTTGCTTTTTCCATGATCCAGAGGATGTTGGCAATTTGTTCTCTGGTTCCTCTGCCTTTTCTAAAACCAGCTTGGACATCAGGAAGTTCATTGTTCACATATTGCCGAAGCAAGTGCTGTTTATCTGTTTAGATTCGGATTCTCTATTTTTATCATCATATCTTGATCCTTGCATAACTTGCAGCCACGTGATGGGTAAAATTATGCTAAATAGGTGGTTATTTTTCTAGATGTTCAAGAACCAGTATCTGTCTTTGTGAAATTTACATTTTCTCTTGCTTGATCATGCAATTGATTATTCTCACACTTCATTCGTATCCCCTCATAATTTGTATATGTACAGTTCATTTCTAAAATCCTAATACCACAAGCCTCATCTTATCATTATATATCAATCAGGAAGCTCTGCTTCAAGAAACAGTGAAGTCAGGGTGGTGGCAGTAAAGGTGAACTGCTATTGGCTAAAAAAGCCAAAAAGTCTGAAAATTAGTTTTGTTTCAAAAGCTCAATATGTCTTCAAGGATCAAAGTTCTCTTCAACTGCTATGTGTTCCTTCCTCAGTGTTAGCTTGTCTTAATCTACCTTTCCTTCACATTGGCAAAATAGTTTATTTCAGGTTTGTATCAACACATGCAAAATAACTAAGATGAAATATTCAAACAAGAGTCTTAAAATCATACTGTGTATTACAGTTAAGGATGAATTTCCAATTGGATTAGACTAACCACAGCTTATCCCCAGGACTGGGGTCAGTCAGCATAAGGACACTGCAGGAAGAAAGGAAACCCAAGGCAAATATTTGGATTCTGTTACACGTACTATATGAAGGAGGAAATAGATGCTAGGTAGGCACTCAGAAAAATTTTATGGCACATAAAATAAAACAGACAAATCTGTGAAAATATATTATTTGCAAAAATCAACCTGGTATTTTCTGAAAAAATGTTTATTTTTCCTTTTCAAAGAATATTACTCATTTTTAAGTTTCCAAAATTGTAGAGTTTGTGTCCAAAATATTATAATCAATTGATCACATTAAGTATAAGCTTACTTCATGTGAACAGTAAATACAGTTCAAAAGGAAACAGCTATAAAACTTATTCTCATTGATTTTTTCTCTTCTTTGATATCTTACTTTGTACTGGGAAGTCACAATATTCAAGCTAAACATTTGTTCAGTGAAAATCAGAAAAATAACCTCAAAGAAATTTATGTTGCTACTCTAAGATTTTATTTATATATTTCTAACTTAATTACATGGAACCACTCTTCATTTCACTGACACAATTAATTTTCATAGCATATCATTACAGTCACACACTAAAAGACATTATAAATTTCATTACATTAGGAACTTAATAAAATTTTTCGTCCATAAACAATCCATTTTTGCATTCTAACAATTTTTTGTCAATTCTCAGAATGTGTTATCATCACACTGAAATTATAAAATTGTACATTGCCTGGATTTCATTTATTAATGCATTCATTTGTATATAAATTACCTCATTCCTCAAAAGGCATAAAATGGCTATCAGTGATGTTTTATTTATTGCTTTAGATATTACCTTACTCATAAAACAATTGGACCCAACAGCAAAAACATGATATGGATATTTGGAGTTGAAACAGTACTAAATATAGGGATAATAGTGATATCTGGCCTCCTTCCCTGGTGGTTCAGATGGTAAAGACTCTGCCTGCAATGTAGGAAATCTGTGTTCAATCTCTGGGTTAGGAAGATCTCCTGGAGAAGGAAATGGCAATTCAGAGATATTTGAGAATTCTAATTAGTTCAACAGTGATTGCAAATCAGTGAGAAAATTTTCAGAAAATCTTTTTTTGTTAATGATGGACAGGGAAGCCTGGTGTACTGTAGTCCATGGGGTTGCAAAGAGTTGACATGACTGAGTGACTGAACTGAACTGATAATCTCTAAACATTTTAGGACATGTATTTCTATGTAATCTTTGGTTATTTGGGTCTTGATTGAGAAGCAAATGGATATTGGAAGGACAATCTACAATGAAGTGGGCATGAGTATCACGTACAATTATTTGTGAGATATGTTCCAGGGGTCCAGTTTTACTTCAACCATATTCAGAAACATGTTTCTCAAAATATAGGTTTCCTTGGTGGCTCAGATGGTACAGAATCTGATGGGTGTGATCCCTAGATCAGGAAGATCTCCTGCAGAAGGGAATGGCTACCCACTCCAGTATTCTTGCCTGGAGAATTCAATGCACAGAAGATCCTGGTCGGCTACAGTCCCTGGGGTCTAAGAGTCGGACATGACTGTGTGACCAACACTTTCACGACTACTTTTGCTATATTCATTGTCTGTAGTTTCTCAAATAGACTGTCATTCCCTGTCATTTTGTCTTTCCTTATGCTTTCCCTTAAACTGGAATGTATTAATCTCCTTGTGCTTTAAAAGCTTCTTTATTTACATTTGGTGAGTATCCTCAGGCAAGTCACTTTGAAATATTCTGTGTTCCTGTTTACTCATTCTAGGTATGGAGATAATAAGGCAGCATCATATCAGATTGTTGCAGTTATTTAAAATGACTTAGCACAAATGTATGTGTATGTTTAAAACACTGCTTAACCCATAGGATTAACAAAAATTGTACAATATTAATTGTGCATGGACTGCTTTATTAGTCCTTCTGGATTCAGTATGAGCACTTAAGGCATTTGAAAGAAGGCTAGTACACACAAAGTGGAAACAATAGGACAGAGTAGTAAAAGATGAGGTGAAAAAGGGCATTACAGATTGCAACATTTTTTATCCTGAGGCGAAAGGAAACTACTGAACAATTTTAATCACAGTTTGATAGACTGGGATTTTGAATAAAGCAATCTATTTAAAGAAGACCTTTGAGAGTACCATGGGAATAATCTCTTCGTATGTGCCAGAAGGCATCTCTCTAAACTTTTTGCAGAGAAACATTAATAATCGACAGATGTTTTAAGATGCACTGTTGTCGTTGTTCAGTCACTAAGTTGTGCCCAACTCTTTGTGAACCTATGGACTGCAACACACCTAGCTTCCCTGTCCTTCTCTATCTCCCAGAGTTTATTCAAATTTATGTCCATAAGTGATGCTATCTAACTATCTCATCCTCTGCTTCCTCCTTTTCTTTTTGCCACCAATTTTTCCCAGCATCAGGGTCTTTTCCAATGATATAGTTCTTCACATCAGGTGGCCAAAGTTTTGGAGCTTCAGCTTCAGCATCAATCCTTCCAATGAATATTCAGGACTGATTTCCTTTAGGATTTACTGGTTTGATATGCTTGCCATCCAAGGGACTTTCAAGAGTCTTCTCCAGCACCATGGTTCAAAAGCATCAATTCTTCAGCACTCAGCCTTCATTATGGTCCAACGTTCACATCAGTACATGACTACTGGGATAATCATAACTTTGACTATATGGAAATTTGTTAGCAAAGGGATGTCTTTGCTTGTTAGCTTTCCTTCCAAGGAGCAAACATCTTTTAATTTCATAGCTTATCAGCATTATTTAAGCAGAATCTCACCAGTTGAGAAACACTGTATTCAATTCAGTTCATTTCAGTTCAGTTGCTCAGTCATGTCTGACTCTTTGCGACCCCATGAATCGCAGCACGCCAGGCCTCCCTGTCCATCACCATCTCTTAGGGAAAGACAAATAATTGCACTTCAGATTTAAAGAGGGAGGATTAGGTTCCCTGTTGTGGTTGAACTTGAGGGACTAACACTGCATCCCTGTAGGGGTCTGAATAGGTTGCACCTCACCAAGTTTGCCACACAATTGGTTGATATAGTAGGCATGTATCTGCATTATGGAAGCAGATTTCATTAGGCATAAATATCTTGTCACTAACACTTGTTAAATTTTCACAATAATATGCCCTCATATAAAGCATACTCTGTGCCCTATACAAGGAGACAGAATCAAAGATGTATGAGAAAAATGACTGTAAATTTAAAACTTTTTCTTTAGTTTGAGCTAAAATGATCTTTTGCACCTTTTATGGAGGGGCAGCCTAGGGTAATGGGGAAAAAATGCATTTAGGTATGAACTCTGTATCTCTTCAGCATGTAAGGGGGACACACTGCATGCTTTGTGCACATATTATCCATACCTGTGTGTCACGATGTTATTTATTCTACTTCCTTTTGAAGGAGCAAGGGTTTACTGCAATTTCTTATTATTTTAATAGTACTATTTATTTATTACAAAAAATAACATGAATTATTTATACAATTGAAAACTACTATTGATGAATATACACGTTTTTTCACAATATATATAGTCAACTCTTCTACATCTTGGGGGTTAATCCATATAAAACTTTAAATATCTTTTTTAAAAAACAATGCAATATCTTACTGCCTTCTGTTAAGTTATCATCTTATCACTTGGCAATGCTGAGTAATTCACAAAATGTTCACTCTGCATATACTATGAAAAAATCCACTTTATTTTAAAGAACAATCAAAATCCTACATTAAGAAAAAAGCTGGATCCATTCTTCTGAGAATCTAAGTTTATATCTAAAGGCATTGTAAACTCTTTAAATATAGTTTCATAATAAGAGCTATGTCTATCATTAAAATATCCTGAAAAATTGCTTCTTTTAGCTTAACCCCCAAAGTAAAATGGTTCATTTTTTCAAATTAACTGGTGAAGCAACATATTAAGAGGGGTATTTGGTGAATTTCAAGAGCAGCAAATAAAAGTGAATTTCTTAAAACCTGTGTGTGTGTGTGTGTGTATTAGTCACTCATTCATGTCCAACTCTTTGCGACCCCATGGACTACAGCCTGCCAGGCTCCTCTGTCCATGGAATTCTCCAATAAAACCTACTTTATTATAAGCAAACGACTTAACAAATTACTTAAAATAGTCAACTGTTAGCACAAAACTGAATGAACCTTTAAAAATGCTTGCACTGTTTGAACTTTTAAGAATGCTTGTACTTTATTAGTAATATAAACAAATTAAACAATCTAACAGATTTATATTATCAATTTTTAGAACAAAATTGGACTGAACCTTTAAAAATGCCTGTACTTTTTGATCTGTTACTCTGAAAAATAAAAATAGTTCTAGGAGTAATCAAGTTTTATTTGCTGCAGAAACATGTGGTCTTTCTCTACAAAGCACTGCAGTCTGCACTGAAATATTCTGTTTCATCATTACTTGAATTACTAATATTTTTATTTGTAAATCTTACATCTTTAAAATTCTGACAAACACTCAAAAAGCAATATGTTGTAAAGTGTATTTGCTTGGTCTCTCTATCTAAATAAAGTATATGGCTATATTTTTCTCAGAGATGAGAATATAAAGAGTTTGTTTAGGAAAAGTTTTTATGACCTCTCTTTATAACTCATTTGAAAGAGCTACACAACTTTCACAGTGAGGAATGCCTTCCTTCTAGCTACCCTTTATCCTTCTGACTTAGTTTGTTTTTAGTTTTTATCCTAAGTAGAAATGCAAAACAGCTGGTCATTTCCATCAGTTCAATTTTATCTGCAACAACACAAACTGCTAACGAAGTGAAAACTCAACAACTATTATCTTTGTCTCTTGATGCTTAATTACCAGTTTGTCTTTTTCAACAAGTGAAAAGAAGTTATGTGGCTGAATTCAGTGATGTGATTGTGGTTTATAGTTATTTAACTATAAACAACAACCCTTGGCATTCTTTATTCCATGTTGAACAATTAAAATTCCATTAGCTTTTTTTTTCCTCCCTAAGAGTTCTTATTTCCCAGACCTCGGAATCACTCTTGTGAATGGTCTTTAGATTAAAAATAAAAAGCATAATATGTCCTTCTTGTCACTTGCAATTATATTAATTCAACCAGGAAATGTTATCAAGATTACCATGAGTTGCTGCTGCTGCTGCTGCTGCTGCTAAGTCACTTCAGTAGTGTCCCACTCTGTGTGACCCCATAGACGGCAGCCCACCAGGCTCCCCCATCCCTGGGATTCTCCAGGGAGAACACTGGAATGGGTTGCCATTTCCTTCTCCAATGCACGAAAGTGAAAAGTGAAAGTGAAGTCATTCAGTCATGTGGGACTCTTCGCGACCCCATGGACTGCAGCCTACCAGGCTCTTCAATCCATGGGATTTTCCAGGCAAGAGTACTGGAGTGGGGTGCCATTGCCTTCTCTGTACCATGATTTAGGTATTATGAATTTGTAGAATAAACCACCAAACCAAAATAAGATATATTTACTATATACTATTGTTTTTCCTGGAATGTCAGGTCCATGAATCAAGGCAAATTGGAAGTGGTCAAACAAGAGATGGCAAGAGTGAATGTCGACATTCTAGGAATCAGCGAACTGAAATGGTCTGGAATGGGTGAATTTAACTAAGATGACCATTATATCTAGTACTGCGGGCAGAATCCCTCAGAAGAAAAGGAGTGGCCATCATGGTCAACAAAAGAGTCTGAAATGCAGTACTTGGATGCATCTCAAAAACGACAGAATGATCTCTGTTCGTTTCCAAGGCAAACCATTCAATATCACAGTAATCCAAGTCTATGCCCCAACCAGTAATGCTGAAGTAGAACGATTCTATGAAGACCTACAAGACCTTTTAGAACTAACACCCAAAAAAGATGTCATTTTCTTTATAGGGGACTGGAATGCAAAAGTAGGAAGTCCAGAAACACCTGGAGTAACAGGCAAATTTGGCCTTGGAATACGGAATGAAGCAGGACAAAGGCTAATTAATAGAATTTTTCCAAGAAAATGCACTGGTCATAACAAACACCCTCTTCCAACAACACAAGAGAAGTCTCTATACATGGATATCACCAGATAGTCAACACCGAAATCAGATTGATTATATTCTTTGCAGCCAAAGTTGGACAAGCTCTATAGTGTCAGCAAAAACAAGACCAGGAGCTGACTGTGGCTCAGACCATGAACCCCTTGTTGCCAAATTCAGACTTAAATTGAAGAAAGTAGGGAAAACCACTAGACCATTCAGGTATGACCTAAATCTATGCAGTGGAAGTGAGAAATAGATTTAAGGGCCTAGATCTGATAGACAGAGTGCCTGATGAACTATAGAATGAGGTTCGTGACATTGTACAGGAGACAGGGATCAAGACCATTCCCATAGAAAAGAAATGCAAAAAAGCAAAATGGCTGTCTGGGGAGGCCTTACAAATAGCTGTGAAAAGAAGAGAAGCAAAAAGCAAAGGAGAAAAGGAAAGATATAAACATCTGAATGCAGAGTTCCAAAGAATAGCAAGAAGAGATAAGAAAGCGTTCTTCAGCAATCAATGCAAAGAAATAGAGGAAAACAACACAATGGGAAAGACTAGAGATCTCTTCAAGAA
>NW_011495050.1:7852145-7852414 GCF_000754665.1 Bison bison bison
ATGGTGTGATCACTGACCTAGAGCCAGACATCCTGGAATGTGAAGTCAAGTGGGCCTTAGAAAGCATCACTACAAACAAAGCTAGTGGAGGTGATGGAATTCCAGACGAGCTATTCCAAATCCTGAAAGATGATGCTGTGAAAGTGCTGCACTCAATATGCCAGCAAATCTGGAAAACTCAGCAGTGGCCACAGGACTGGAAAAGGTCAGTTTTCATTCCAATCCCAAAGAAAGGCAATGCCAAAGAATGCTCACACTACCGCACAACT
>NW_011495050.1:7852967-7888324 GCF_000754665.1 Bison bison bison
AGCCATCAAATTAAAAGACGCTTACTCCTTGGAAGGAAAGTTATGACCAACCTAGATAGCATATTCAAAAGCAGAGACATTACTTTGCCAACAAAGGTTCGTCTAGTCAAGGCTATGGTTTTTCCTGTGGTCATGTATGGATGTGAGAGTTGGACTGTGAAGAAGGCTGAGCGCCGAAGAATTGATGCTTTTGAACTGTGGTGTTGGAGAAGACTCTTGAGAGTCCCTTGGACTGCAAGGAGATCCAACCAGTCCATTCTGAAGGAGATCAGCCCTGGGATTTCTTTGGAAGGAATGATGCTAAAGCTGAAACTCCAGTACTTTGGCCACCTCATGTGAAGAGTTGACTCATTGGAAAAGACTCTGATGCTGGGAGGTATTGGGGGCAGGAGGAGAAGGGGACGACAGAGGATGAGATGGCTGGATCGCATCTCTGACTCAATGGACATGAGTCTGAGTGAACTCCGGGAGTTGGTGATGGACGGGGAGTCCTGGCGTGCTGCGATTCATGGGGTTGCAAAGAGTCGGACACAACTGAGTGACTGATCTGATCTGATCTGATCTGATTACTCTTCTAAGCATGTAATGTATAGCAACTCATTTATTATTCACAACAACCCTAAGGGGTTTATGTCATTATTTTCATCTTCATTTTGAGATACGTGCTAAAGACATACAGTAGGATTCCCTGATGGCTCAGATGGTAAAGAATTCACCTGCAATGCAGAAGACCCAGGTTCAATTCCTGGTTTGAGAAGATCCTTTGGAGAAGGAAATGGCAACCCACTCCAGTATTCTTTCCTGGATAATTCCATGGACCGAGGAGCTTGGTGGGTATAGGCTATGGGGACACAGAGTCAGACACAACTGAGCAGATAACACATACAAAGACACACGATACATGAACAAATAGGAAGAACTATGAAAAAACAAATTAGAGGTTGGGATAAAGGCTCTCATATCTCCTACACTGGCTGACCTGGGAAAGCCACAACGCTGAGGTGAATGTTGCAGTAAGACATGGATAAATGAAATCAGCTGCACCTTGCTACGCATGGGAAAAGTCACCCAACAACTACAAATTCTCTCTGGTGGGAAAGAGTTTCTTACATGTGAGAAGAAAATGAATGTCTTTGTCTCTATACCTGGAAAAAACATAAAAAACATGAATTATGAACTCAGAGAAGTGTAGAGAGTGTCAAATAATAGATGGTGTTTGATTTTTCTGATTCTACTTGCAATGGAAAGTCATAGAGTGATTTTATTAACAAGATTAATAACATTTCTTTTAATTTTTAAAAAGGTTATCTGGAATATATATAGTAAGGGAAGCAAGTGCAAGCAGATTAAAAATTTGCAGTTACCTGCATATCAATGCTGCTTGATACATAAACTTAACAGTTTGGAGAGAATGTTTGAGCAAAGACCTAAGTAAGCAAGAGTTGAAGATGACTGAGATTTGGGAAACATTACATTAGAGTCAGAGAGAGTAGGAGGAACCAGGTACACAGAATAAAAATGAGATTCAATTAGGTAGAAAGAAATCCAAGAAACTGAGTCACAGATGCTAAGTGAAGAAATCATTTCAGAGAGGAAGCAGTTTGACTATTTTGAATGCTGTTGAGGTGTTGATTGAAGAAAAATAAGGAAAAGAAATATCTTTGGGCTTTAAAAACTAGCAGTCATGCTGACCTTATTAGAGACAATCTTGCAGACTATTGAGTATTAAAGAGTGAGTTGAAGAAAAATAAGATAAGAGGAAGTTGAAACAATGATTAGAGATTCTTCCTTCTGTGTCCTTATATTCTTTATACCAGGGATGACAATTACAGAGGAGGATGTGCCCTGGTTACTTACATCAATTATCTATAGCACAGAATAGTTGTGAGTTTACAGCTAATAGACAATTCTTGACAAGATGCCTGTAAATACTAAACCTCAAGAAATATTAAGTGGCCTACTGTCATCCTCTTTACTTTACTTCCCAGATCTAATTGGATGCATGTGCATCTCACTCTTTGCAAAGAGTTGCATCTCACTCTTTGCAATCCCATCAACTGTAGCCCACCAGGCTCCATTGACCACAGGATTATCCAGGCAAGAATATTAGAGTGGGTTGCCATGTTCTTCTCCAGGGGATTTTCCTGACCCAGGGATCAAACCCTTGTCTCCTGTGTCTCCTGCATAGCAGGTGGATTCTTTACCAATGAGCCACCTGGGAAGCCCACTAATCGAATCAGATCAGATCAGATCAGATCAGTCGCTCAGTTGTGTCCGACTCTTTGTGACCCCATGAATCGCAGCACGCCAGGCCTCCCTGTCCATCACCAACTCCCGGAGTTCACCCAGACTCACATCCATCGAGTCAGCGATGCCATCCAGCCATCTCATCCTCTGTCATCCCCTTCTCCTCTTGCCCCCAGTCCCTCCCAGCATGAGTCTTTTCCAATGAGTCAACTCTTCGCATGAGGTGGCCAAAGTACTGGAGTTTCAGCTTTAGCATCATTCCTTCCAAAGAAATCCCAGGGCTGATCTTCTTCAGAATGGACTGGTTGGATCTCCTTGCAGTCCAAGGGACTCTCAAGAGTCTTCTCCAACACCACAGTTCAAAAGCATCAATTCTTCAAGCTCAGCCTTCTTCACAGTCCAACTCTCACATCCATACATGACCACAGGAAAAACCATAGCCTTGACTAGACGAACCTTTGTTGGCAAAGTAATGTCTCTGCTTTTGAATATGTTATCTAGGTTGGTCATAACTTTCCTTCCAAGGAGTAAGCATCTTTTAAACAATACACATATATTAATGCATTGATATTGCACAGTGCCCTAAGAAGTCCTTGAAATAGTGTTGGATTTATACCTAATTCTTAGAATTACTATAGTTGTAAAACAAGTTTACAAATAAAACATTCAAATATAAAATAGATTATTAAATTAGAACTCTCAAGATACACTGTTGTATTTATAAAATGTAGATTTTAGATATGAAAATATTAGAGTTTTCAATATGCTTTAAGGAAGTGCTTTTATAAATATTCCTGGCATTTTTATGGAAGGTTTAATTTTTATTGTTGATATAATGAGATTTCTTACTCCTTTTTTCCTAAAAAGTAATACATTGGGTTAGCTAAAAATTCATTTTGACTTCCATACAATCTTATGAAAAATGCAAATGAACTTTTTGGCCAATACAATATGTACAACGGATCTTGAGATTTGGAAAACTTTACATGCAATACTAATTTATTGAGGAGAATATCAGTTGCTTTTTTGCCAATTACCTAAGCTTCATAATTTAGAGACCCAGGTTCAATCCTTGGGTCCAGAAGATCCCCTCAAGAAGGAAATGGCAACCCATTCCAGTATTCTTGCCCAGAGAATTCTATGGACAGAGGAGCCTGGCGGGCTATAGTCAATGGGGTCCCAAAGATTTGGACATGACTGCTCGACTAACACACACACAAAATTTACTTTTATTTGCTGCTCTAGCATAAGAATGTTATATAATTAATATTACTATATATATTTTGTCTTCTTAAATTCATTAAGCAAATAGTGAACATTGTAAATAATTCTTTGCTTTTTCATACATTAGTATTTTCATTTTCCTTTTTTCACATGTCACTAGTACAGAATTTTGTTATTATCCTCTAAGATTTCTGTGAAACCTACAGATAAAAAGTGATTTGTTAATAAATTCTCTTGACAATATACTTTAATAAGAATAGTGAAGGCAGCTTTTATAGTCAGAAATTGGAATGTAACAAGCTTAAATGATTTATCCAAAATTTTAAAAAAGTTCTTAAAGAAACTTAAGACTTATAGATACCTAGCATCAAATTTCGGAGAAGACAATGGCACCCCACTCTAGAACTCTTGCCTGGAAAATCCCATGGATGGAGGAGCCTGGTGGGCTGCAGTCCATAGGGTCGCTAAGAGTTGGACACGACTGAGCAACTTCACTTTGACTTTTCACTTTCATGCATTGGAGGAGGAAATGGCAACCCACTCCAGTATTCTTGCCTGGAGAATCCCAGGGACAGGGGAGCCTGGTGGGCTGCCGTCTATGGGGTCGCACAGAGTCGGACATGACTGAAGCGACTTAGCAGCAGCAGCAGCATCAAATTTTACTATCTACTGAAATCATAAGATTATCGCATAACATTTATTGTCCTTCTAAAATTCAATGTTTAGCAGTAGAAAACTCACACATGAAAAATGACAATTAAATCACATCTTATTGGATAATTTTTGTGTAAAGTAATTCAGTTACAGGTCAAATATGGAGACATTTATAGATTCTATGAAGTTAAAGATGTAATGAAACAGTGGTTCTCACCAGTTTTGTTCTAAGGAATATTTTATACTCAAAATGAAAGTGTTAGTCTTCAGTCATGTCCAACTCTGTGTGACCCCATGGACTGTAGCCCGCCAGGCTTCTCTGTCCTGGGATTCTCCAGGCAAGAATACTGGAGTGGGTTTCCATTTCCTTCTCCAGGGAATCTTCCCAACCTTGGGATTAAACTTTGTCTTTTATGTCTCCTGCATTGGCAGGTGGATTCTTTACCACTAGCACCACCTGGGAAATCTCAATGTTCACTATATTAAATACTGAAAAAATTATTTTAATTATAATTTATTAAATATAACAAATCTAGTATATGTTAAAATAACCAATTTTATGAAAAAAGCTACATCTTCTAAAAGAAAAGAAACCAGTAAGAAAACATTGTTTACAATTTTTGCAATTTTAAAAATATCTGACTTAATATAACATAGCTGGTTTCTTGTATCTGTGCCTGAATTTCAATATATGCTGGTATGTTTTCTAGTTAAAAATGTATCCATATAATCTGGCTTCATACAGACATGTAATAGGAAAAAGAAAGTGTGTTTTAATACATTTTAGAAGTAATTATAAAAGTTCCATTTGATATTGTACCAATGCTTAACAAGTGGGGATTTCTTAAAGGTTTGCTACAGTGTGGAATCCAAATTCTAAATATCATGGACAATTTTCTACTATTCTATGTTTTTCTTACATTTTGACTGGATCATTTTAAATCAACACTTTGCAATATTTTGCTTTGCCAATTCATTTTTTTTAACTGTATGCAGTGCAATTTCATTAGTTGGTTATTTGGAAAATAGAAGTTCATTGAGCTGTGCAGATCTTCCACAATTTGACACAATTCATTATAGAGGATCAAAATCACAATTGTTATTAATCACCACTGTCTCATAAGATAGAATCTAAATGTTGGAAAACTGTCTATCTCATGGCGACACAAGTTTCCCCCAAATCTAATTATCTCCTGAAAGCTTGACTCGCACTGTTGGTAATAAATATAATTTGCTTTTCACAATAGGCAAACTAATTTCTTTCATTTTTTCAGAAAATATCAAATATCTAAATCTGAATAATCAAAGTTTGTCTGCCAGTTGTTTTCTCAAGTAAGAATGGTATATCTTAAAAATTAAATGGCTAAGTCAGCTCCCAAGTCTGATGACAACACCAGCACTTTTCTCCCGATTATCATCCTGTAACAGAACTGCTTTATGTCTACATGCCCTTTTATCACACAGAATATCGAAAAATAACCTCAAAACTTGAGGGCAAGTACAATTAGTTTGTTTTTGTTTTTTTTTTTCAGCAAGGATAGTCTTCTAGTGAACTGTTTTGTTTTTTTTTTTTCAAGTTCCTGACAGTGAAGAATAAATTAGAATTAGTAGTTTGGGGTGACTACCTTGATTTATACTGAGCCACCAGTAGTTTTATACACCCTTGTTTTTGCTCTATCAGTGGAGATTTTAACTTAATAGAAAAGGCCAATGACCTCTTAGTATTATTAAAATAATAACTTTGAGCTTGTAGACATCTTGACAATGTTTTTAGGACCATCAGCCATTGGCAGATCAGACTTTAAGAAACCCTTTAGTAAACAAGTGTTACAATATTTACTTAGGTTGTGTACTAATAGTTATAAAGTTATTGCACTTTGTGTGTGTGTGTGTGTGTGTGTGTGCTCAGTCACTTCAGTCGTGTTGGACTCTCTGTGATCCAATGGACTGAAGCCCAACAAGCTCCTCTGTCAATGGGATTCTTCATGGCAAGAGTACTGGAGTGGGTTGCCATGCCCTCCTCCACGGGATCTTCCTGACCCAGGAATTGAACCCACAGAATTTCCCACAGCCTCTGCATCGCAGTCAGATTCTTTACCACTGAGACATCCCTGAAGTTTGTTGCACTTCGTAACATAAGACACTTTTTAAGAGTCTAGGAGCAGAAAATGTTCAGGTGTATGAAGTCTTTTAACTATTTCTTACTTTAACATAATGAACTTAACAACAATCTAAGGCTCTTTGAACCCACTCTCATGACCACCAATTTCCAAGACAATTTTTTTACCTAATATTTTTGACTTTTATTAATTTCATGATAAGTATATTTAATGCTACAAAACAAAGCAACAGGGGCTCTCTGTTAGTTATTAATGTTCTTTTATGTCAAATATTAAACTATAGGATTTACAACAAATATGTCAATCCATCTCACAACAGGGAGCATAGAAAAGAGAAAGAGGGTTGTGAAAGCTTAGAACGATGTTTTATTTCTGGAAGCAAACAGAGGAAATGGATCAGTTGATTTACAATTCCATCTCTTTCATCACAAATTTGCCTTAGGCTGTCTTTGTTTACGTTTAATTCTAAAATTGGACAAGTGTAACTGTACACATAGGTTATTTTGTTTTGCACATATGTAGCTTACAGGAAACACTGATGCTCAGCAAGGCATAAAGTGTATCTGAAAGGAAATGTGATTATGCCTTCCCAAAGTATCAACCAAAAAGAACAAATCAAAATAGCTTTATTTCCTTTTTAAATATAAAACAATTTGTTAGTTATAATTACATCTTTATAATGTCACTATCAATATCCTGAAACACCGACCTAGGAAGCAACAATGGCTTATAAAATAACACAAAGGAAAACTCTCTACTAAATACTTATATTTGAACCACGTGACATCTAAGGTGATAAAGCTCCGCCAATATCTTTCACCGTCAGCCAAGTATTCCTAGCACTTCACTCTCTTGGTCCCAATGCAGACCTTCATTCCAGACCCACAAGGCCCACCATGTAATATTTGTCTCAAGGCTCTTCTTTTTAATTCATATTCATTCAAATAGAAGAAATTCCTGAGGGGAAGAGAATACTCCATATGCTATATTTAAATATTTAATTAATAATCATGATGCATATATAATAAAATAAACACATATAGTGATACTTAAGATTTTCACACTGACAATTAGCTCATAGTAAATTCATTCTTTCTGTACATAAATCTTGATCCACTGTATCTACTATTTTTAATAGTGATGTTCCTCTTGTGACCTCCATGAATGTCTCATCATTTTCCTGTAAAATTAGCTATGGTGGTATAAATAGCTAAGTTTGTAAAAGAGGCAAGGAATTTGGAATAATTTTTACCTTAGGTATAACCCTATCCTTAGATTAGGTTTGCTCAGAGAAGTTAGTAACAAGGGCTTCCCTGGTGGCTCAGAGGTTAATGCATCTGTTCATAATGTGGGAGACCTGGGTTCGATCCCTGGGTTGGGAAGATCCCCTGGAGAAGGAAATAGCAACCCACTCCAGTAGTCTTGCCTGGGGAATTCCATGGACGGAGGAGCTTAGTGGGCTACAGTATATGGGGTCGCAAAGAGTCGGACACGACTGAGTGACTTCACTTTCACTTTCTTTTCTTCAGTGAAGTTGATATGATTTGACTAATAAACTGGAGACAGAACTCAATATATCTTATGTCGGTTATCCTAAGTTGCCTGGAGACATGGGTTTTTTGTTTGTTTTTAATAATCACTGATAAACTCACAATGGTAGTAAAGGAGAGCAGTGTGAATTTTTCCAGTTATCTTCTGGGTAAACATAATTTCTGACTCTAACATTAACTAAAAACAAAATTAAGGAGGCTCAAGTTATTCATAGAGGCAGTCAAATTTACTGCTATTTTGTTAACGATTTAATTAGAGAAAATGGAGAATTGTTTTCTAGCAGAGAAAAGGAAAAATGAACAAAATAAACATTTAATTAAATTAATGTTTTAACATTGAAAAATTTTAATAATGAAAACTCATGTTTATCGTTTACCAAAAATATCTAGTTATCTTTAAGGCATGCTGCTGCTGCTGCTGCTGCTGCTGTCGCTTTAGTCGTGTCCAACTCTTTGCGACTCCATGGACTGCAGCCTACCAGGCTCCTCTGTCCATGGGATTTTCCAGGCAAGAGTACTGGAGTTGGTTGCCATTGCCTTCTCAGCTTTAAGGCATGATTGTTACTTAAGCTTGACCAGGATTTTTCAAAGTGGATTTTCCTAGTCCTTAAAAGTTTCCCTGAATATCCCACTCACTCAACCTTCTCACAAACACAAACTTCAGTAAAGATATTGGGTCTGAAATATGAATGATATAACAGCCCGACATATATTACAAAGCTGAAATGGAAGTTGACTAGTATTGTATTATTTTATCCACATGTCAGTAACCTTTATTGTGTGAAACGGGAACATTATAATACTCATAGAAAATATTTTGTGCCTTCTTATTCCTTCTAACTCATTCAATGAATCCCAGTAGGAGAAGGCACTGGTGACCCACTCCAGTACTCTTGCCTGGAAAATCCCACGGACGGAGGAGCCTGGTGGGCTGCAGTCCCTGGGGTCGCTGAGGGTTGGACACAACTGAGCGACTGCACTTTCACTTTTCACTTTCATGCATTGGAGAAGGAAATGGTAACCCACTCCAGTGTTCTTGCCTGGAGAATCCCAGGGAAGGGGGAGCCTGGTGGGCTACAGGCTATGGGGTCGCACAGAGTCAGACACGACTGACACAACTTAGCAGCAGCAGCAGCAGCAGCAGCAGCAGCAGCAGCAGCAGCAGCAGCAGCAATGCCTAGATCCCTTTAAAACTGATCTTATAAACAAGCATCAGTTGGTAGATGATTGTAGTACTTTCAAATTTACCATGAGACTTTTAGAGATATTTTCTATCAAATTTCATGTTTTGGTCTGTAAAACTTGTTTGAATATTTCAGTGTTCAAACAAAAATGTTGTTTTTCATTTCATACTGTGAAATTTTTCCTAAACCCTCTTTTTGTTTAAAATTATGATAGCTTATTTAGTTTACATTCTCCTAGTGTGATGGTAAAAAATGTTCCACAATATGGGATTTTAACCTATTTTGACATACAAATCTGCCTGCAATGAGGGAGACCCAAGTTCAATCCCTGAGTCAGGAAGATCTCCTGGAGAAGGGAATGGCAACCCACTCCAGTATTCTTGCCTGAAGAATTCCATGGGCAGAGGAGCATGGCTACAGTCCATGGGGTGGTAAAGAGTTGGACATGACTGAGTGACTAACACTCTGAATTCATTTTATCAGTACATATAGTCAGTTGATATTTTTTGAGCATCTGTGTAACCTCAGACATGGTTCAAATGAGGGATATTGAGAGTTTTTTTGGGCTTTTTCCCATTTAAAACTTAAGATACTGTTTCAAGGGAATTTTACCCAATTATAGAGACTGTCTCTTCAGGAAGAGTCTGCTTGTTTTTCACAGGATATTCCTGGAACAAGTCCTCTGCCATATCAGCTTCTTTATTAGAAGTATTAGTGGTATGTGGCAAATGCCTCATCTATTTATTGTTGAGTCACACTCACCTTTTAGCTGAAGAAATAACATGATGTCAGCTTTAAATATCCCCTTCTCTCAGGTTCCATCTGCACTTTATCAGGATACATTATTGTTTCAGACAGATAGAGAACAATGTTGTATGTCTCAAATTCATTACTGATATAAGATGTTCTGTGTTTTACAGTTTTTGATAAATTTTCTTTAAAAAAAGGAAAATAAGGGATTAAGTTATGCTCACACAGCTGTCCTCTTTTTTTTTTTAATTTTTCTAATTTTATTTTATTTTTCAACTTTACATAATTGTATTAGTTTTGCCAAATATCAAAATGAATCCGCCACAGGTATTGACATATTTATCCAGATCCATACAAAGGCATTCCAAGTATTAACAAAGTAATATAAGAGTCACACATGGCCTGTATTCTAGAGCTTGTATTCTGTTTAGCCTTCAGAATTTTCTGATAGAATCTAGAGCATAAACATTGCAAAAGAAGGTTCTTGAAGTATCTGACAGCAATCATACCTCCATAACTGGGTGTGTTACTAAAATTTAAAGATCACAGGGGATACACTCTAAGTTGTCATTTTTTAACTATTTGCATACAATTAAGTGATATTTCGGAGAAGGCAATGGCAACCCACTCCAGTACTCGCCTGGAAAATCCCATGGGCGGAGGAGCCTGGTAGGCTGCAGTCCATGGGGTCACTAAGAGTCAGACACGACTGAGCGACTTCACTTTCACTTTTCACGCATTGGAGAAGGAAATGGCAATCCACTCCAGTGTTCTTTTTTTTTTTTATAATTAATTTTATTTTTAAACTTTACATAATTGTATTAGTTTTGCCAAATATCAAAATGAATCCACCACAGGTATACATGTGTTCCCCATCCTGAACCCTCCTCCTTCCTCCCTCCCCATACCATCCCTCTCGGTCATCCCAGTGTACTAGCCCCAAGCATCCAGTATCGTGCATCGAACCTGGACTGGCATCTCGTTTCATACATGATATTTTACATGTTTCAATGCCATTCTCCCAAATCTTCCCATCCTCTCCCTCTCCCATAGAGTCCATAAGACTGTTCTATACATCAGTGTCTCTTTTGCTGTCTCCTACACAGGGTTATTGTTACCATCTTTCTAAATTCCATATATATGCGTTAGTATACTGTATTGGTGTTTTTCCTTCTGGCTTACTTCACTCTGTATAATAGGCTCCAGTTTCATCCACCTCATTAGAACTGATTCAAATGTATTCTTTTTAATGGCTGAGTAATACTCCATTGTGTATATGTACCACAGTTTTCTTATCCATTCATCTGCTGATGGACATCTAGGTTGCTTCCATGTCCTGGCTATTATAAACAGTGCTGCGATGAACATTGGGGTACACGTGTCTCTTTCCCTTCTGGTTTCCTCAGTGTGTATGCCCAGCAGTGGGATTTCTGGGTCATAAGGCAGTTCTATTTCCAGTTTTTTAAGGAATCTCCACACTGTTCTCCATAGTGGCTGTACTAGTTTGCATTCCCACCAACAGTGTAAGAGGGTTCCCTTTTCTCCACACCATCTCCAGCATTTATTATTTGTAGACTTTTAGATCACAGCCATTCTGACTGGTGTGAAATGGTACCTCATAGTGGTTTTGATTTGCATTTCTCTGATAATGAATGATGTTGAGCATCTTTTCATGTGTTTGTTAGCCATCTGTATGTCTTCTTTGGAGAAATGTCTATTTAGTTCTTTGCCCCATTTTTTGATTGGGTCATTTATTTTTCTGGAGTTGAGCTGTAGGAGTTGCTTGTATATTTTTGAGATTAGTTGTTTGTCAGTTGCTTCATTTGCTATTATTTTCTCCCATTCTGAAGGCTGTCTTTTCACCTTGCTAATAGTTTCCTTTGATATGCAGAAGCTTTTAAGGTTAATTAGGTCCCATTTGTTTATTTTTGCTTTTATTTCCAATATTCTGGGAGGTGGGTCATAGAGGATCCTGCTGTGATGTATGTCAGAGAGTGTTTTGCCTATGTTCTCCTCTAGGAGTTTTATAGTTTCTGGTCTTACGTTTAAATCTTTAATCCATTTTGAGTTTATTTTTGTGTATGGTGTTAGAAAGTGTTCTAGTTTCATTCTTTTACAAGTGGTTGACCAGATTTCCCAGCACCACTTGTTAAAGAGATTGTCTTTGCCTGGAGAATCCCAGGGGCGGTGGAGCCTGGTGGTCTACTGTCTATGGGGTCGCACAGTTGGACATGACTGAAGCGACTTAGCAGCAGCAGCAGAAGTGATTTTTATCATTTTCTTATAGTAAAGGAACATACGACTTTTGACTGTTACTGTGCAGTTTTTTGTACCACACATACCTGTCATCACCACACCATCATACTTCGACTATGAAGATTTCTATAGCAATCATTATTTTTTGGAGTTTGTCTTTATTCCTTCCTAAGCTAAAGCCAATGGAAATAAGAGAAATTATTGAAATTACTGTCCAGTTTAGTTGCTCCAACAGAGCACATCCAGACTTTAAGGAATAAATGCATGTTTGTTTTGATAGCTCAGTTGGTAAAGAATCCGCCTGCAATGCAGGAGACCCCAGTTCGATTCCTGGGTCAGGGAGATCTGCTGGAGAAGGGATAGGCTACCCACTCCAGTATTGTTGGGCTTCCCTGGTGGCTCAGCTGGTAAAGAATCTGCCTGCAATGTGGGAGACCTGGGTTTAATTCCTGGGTTGGTAAGATCCCCTGGAGACAGAAAAGGCTACTCACTCCAGTATTCTGGCCTGGAGAATTCCATGGACTGTATAGCCCATGGTCACAAAGAGTCAGATAGGACTGAGCGACTTTCACTTTCACTTTAAAACTGTGTTTTCATGTACCCCAATGTTCATCACAGCACTGTTTATAATAGCCAGGACATGGAAACAACCTAGATGTCCATCAGCAGACAAATGGATAAGAAAGCTGTGGTATATATACACAATGGAGTATTACTCAGCCATTAGAAAAAATACATTTGAGTCAGTTCTAATGAGGTGGATGAAACTGGAGCCTATTATACAGAGTGAAATAAGCCAGAAAGAAAAACACCAATACAGTATACTAATGTATACATATGGAATTTAGAAAGATGGTAACAATAATATTGTATGCGAGACAGCAAAAGAGGCACAGATGTATAGAGCAGTCTTTTGGACTCTGCGGGAGAGGGCAAGGGTGGGATGGGAGAATGGCATTGAAACATGTATATTATCATATGTGAAACGCATCGCCAGTCCAGGTTTGATGCATGATACAGGGTGCTCAGGGCTGGTGCACTGGGATGACCCAGAGGGATGGGATTGGGAGGGAGGTGGAAGGGGGGTTCAGGATGGGGGACATATACACCCGTGGCAGATTCATGTTGATGGATGGCAAAACCAATACAATATTGTAAAGTAATTAGCCTCCAAAAAATAACTAAATAAATTAAAAAAATAAAAATAAAACTGCATTTTCAACTAACTTTCAGAAGTTTGAAATGGTGTATTACTGAGATATTAACATTGCATTTATCCAATGGCTTTTAAAAATTGTAAAAAACAAAACAAAACAAAACACCTTGCTGCCCACATTTAAAAATAAAGAGATAAGTACACATAATAGGAGAATTCAGGGAAACATCAAATGCTTGCATTTTTATATATAATCCCTCTCATTGCTATTTTCTGTTAATTGCATATGCTTGCTGTGCTGTGTGTGTTTGTTCAGTTGCTTCAGTTATGCTGGACTGTTTGTGACACTATGGACTGTAGCCCACCAGGCTCATTTGTCCATGAGATTTTCCAGAATACTGAAGTGGGTTGCCATACCCTCCTCTAGGGGATCTTCCTCTAGGGGATCTTCCTCTAGAGACTGAACTTCCCCAGGGATTGAACTCTTGTCTCCTGCATTGTAGGTGGGTTCGTTACCCACTGAGCCACCTGAGACTCCCCATATGGTTGCTAATCTGTATCATTCCTTTACTGAGAATTTTGATTTTGTAGGTAGGCAACTGATGCTGATATGATGTTGAGCAGTATCATTATTGTGTACATTTTGGTGTTATCCAAAGATTCTTGAACCTAGGATTAAAGGGACATACTATATATAGACTGCTTTATACAATATACTACATTTTATTAATAGAGCAATTAAAGAAGTAATTGTAGTCATGATGCTTGATTTTTGCTTGATTTGTTATCGTTAATTTTTAAAGAACAAAAAACAAACAAAAAAATAAATGAGCCTAAACCTACTAAGTGGATCCTGCTCTAAACCTGCAGAACAGAAACTACAGTAATACTAGAAATTATTTAGGAATAAATTTAGAATGGCCTGGCTTCTATGATTGCTGGTTACCTTGGAAATGGACCAGCCATTCAGTATGAACAGAGCATGATCTGGGGTTGTTCCTGCACCTCAAGAGAAGCAGAAACCTAGCCTGAATCACCAGAACTATTTTGAAGGCTGATGAGGAACTTATATTCTATGGAAATGTAAAAGGTAATTTGTCAACAAATCTAACAAAATGAAATCTGCAACCCAATTAGGTGGTCATTATCAGCAGGATGGATACTATGGGGCCTGGAGTCAAGGCAGATTCTGACTGATAATGCTGTCAGAATCCCTGTTATATAGAGCCTCTTATCATGTCTGCTGGCGTGTCTCTAACAATCCTTTCCTCATGACTGTTGTACACTGATGCACTCATTGCTTCTAATCATCTATATATTCTCTCTTTTAATAACATCAGCTAATTTTTACTACTCATGGCCTCAGATCAGCTTCAAAGCTTCTATGAATGCATATTTTAGCATTAATATCCACTGCTAATTAACTCATCCAATTTGATGTTTCTCCACTCATATTTTTGAAAAAGAAAATTTATTTTTTACCAGATTCTATTTCCTCAACAAGCAATTACATAAATCCCAGTGTACTGCATATGTTTCTAGTATATTGTCAGAAGTGGCTTCTCCAATAGTTTATATATATTGCAAGTTTAATGTATGGGAAACAAAATTATACATGCTAGCAAGAAAATTCCAATGAAAAGAGGCTACAATGAGATAGGTACTATGCATGGCATATCTTACTTATTTGGACAACTCATGGGAAAGAATGGGAAATATTCCTGTGATGATAAATTGAGGCCAAAGAGCTAATAACTTTGTCATGCTAAATTACTACAGCTTTAATTGATAGTCAAATTTGTTAGTCCAAAATTATCATAATAAGAATTGCGTTTTAGAAAAGTTAACCTGATAATAGAGATGTGATGGAAAGATACTGAAGACAGAGAGATGCAGGTAGCATGACATCCAAGAGAGGAAATAAAGTGTTAAATTAGGTAGTTATTGGGCTAGAAAGTTGTATACTAAGAAGGCACATAGATCTCATAAAAGGGCCAATAGGATGGCTTGAGAGTAATTTGCAAAATTTGGTTTACTTGTCTCCTGTTCATTCTTTATCTGAGTCTGCTTCACCTCTAGGACGTTTTTGTATTTTCTGTTGATCCACAAACCATACTGAAATAACCACTTCCCTATTTTAACAACTCCATTGATATTCAGACAAAATTCTAATAACCAACTATTGAATTCATCTAGATTTACTGATAAAGGCATGTTCCCCTGTTAACTATATGATTTACACTGACACATAAGAAAATTTCCTTTTAGAGAATTGCAAGCATCAGAGCAAAATTCAGTCATAGTCCTACTTTTCTTGTTAAAACTCTTGACCCCTTTTGACATGATTGAAAAATGGATGACCCTACTCTCATCTTCAAATTAGCAGTATTTTTAACACGACAGCAATACCTATGCTGCAATTAGTGATTACTTGGGAATGCAATTCATTTCTTAAAATGAGTGATTATAATTTAGGTTCATTTTAATATTTTTAAGCTTATCTTGCAAATTAACAACTTCACCCTATCTTCCAAAGTAGTTTAAAAATTTTGTCTTACATAAGAAAGATGCTGTTAAAAAATCCAATATCATGTTCTAAATTGTGGTGAACATTTTGCTGAACCTTGTAGATGACATTCTCACATCTCTGTGATCTTAGTTCATGAAATAAAAAGACAGAGCAGAGTGCTTTATCAGCTCATCTTCACATTTTACTTTCACACCCATGGGAGACATTCTCATTTTAGTAGACAGCTGTAAATTTTTATAACCACCGTGTGATATCTAATACTTGCAGTTTGCTGGCCACTTTGTCAGCTGTGTTGACATTTGATAGCCAGGATATACCTAAAAGGACTTTTCAGGAGATTGGTACTTTTTTCCTATTGACTTGAAGCAACACTGTGGTAGGACACTCAAATTCTGCAAAGCACGAAGACCCAAGCCTTGTCAAGAGTAGTTCCACTGCAATCAATTACACTTGTCAACAAGGATATTAGAGTATGACCCTTTCATGGTAAACAATTCACATTATTTTCATGGAAACATTGTGTTAAACAAGGTCCATGAGAACTGGAGCTCTCAAAAAGTTTCGCATTTTCTTTCATAAATTATGTAATACCAAGTCAGACTTCTCCCTGTGCATTCTGGAATAATTTGCCCTCTTTGAAACCAAAGTAGAAAGAAAATATCTATCAGTCAGCTTTCAAGTTTTATCTCAACAAGTATTCTTGCTATTTATATTTAGCTTTGTTTGTAGATGAAGTATGAGAAGAGACACAAATCTAATTCCTATCTTTAAAAGTGTTAGAATCATTTGAAAATTTTCTCCAGTCTCTCAAATACTTGTCATTCTCTTAAAAAAGATTTTCAAAGGGCAAAATTTGTAATTTTTACGAGGTTTGATTTATGAATTTTTACCTGCATGAATCATTTTTAGTACCAGGTCTAAAGAGTTTTTTGGGTTTTTTTTTTTTTTTTTTGTCCAGTCTAGGTCCTAAATAATTTTTCCTACTTTTACTTTTCTAAACATTAGATTTGCATTTATGCTTAACTTCAAGAACCATTTTGAATTAATTTTGGTATAAAGTGTGGTATAGGTTCATTTTTTTTTCATATAGATGTCCAGTTGTTCCAGCACAATATGTTGAAAAGATTATCCCTTCTCCATTAAATTGCTTTATACCTTAGTCAATTTTGCATATTTTCATGACACTGCATTCTCTATTCTGTTCCATTGATCTATGTATCTATCACCCTGTAACTACCATACTATCTTGATTTGTACCTATGATATTTAAATAACTCCTCAGATTAATAATATATGTATTTCATATAATATTAACAACTATCCAATTAAAAATGAGGAAAAATATACAACCATGTATTCTATTGAAGAGAATACAGAGATTACAAATAAGCACTTCAAAAAATGTTCACCACCATTATGAAATGGTGTTAATTAAAACTTAATTAACTTTAATTAGCTTTCATTATGAAAGTGTTAATTAAAACTTCAATCCAACACAAAATT
The DNA here is from genome assembly GCF_000754665.1 of Bison bison bison. Classification (NCBI taxonomy): domain Eukaryota; kingdom Metazoa; phylum Chordata; class Mammalia; order Artiodactyla; family Bovidae; genus Bison; species Bison bison. The sequence goes on from NW_011495050.1 coordinate 7,870,142, forward strand.
TAAAACTGTATAAATCAGAATGGCTAAAATATTTTAAACTGATAATAACTCCAATAATGGAAAAGATGCAGAGAAACTTGAATACTATTACACTGCTATTGAGAATGTAAAATATTGCACAATTTTAAAAAATGATGGTTTCTTAAAAAAAAATAAAATAAAAACCTAACAGTAAACTTACTACATGAGCTAGTAAGTGAGTCTCAGTCAATTATCCCAGATGAATAAAAACTCATGTTTGCACATACTTGTAAAATGATGCTCATAGAATCTTTACTTCTAACAGCCCCAAACTGGAAACTATCCATTATTCTTCTGCAGGTGAATGGTTAAACAAACCATGGCACACTTGTACCATGGGAAACTACTCAATGATTAAAAAAACAAACAAAAAACTGATGACACACACAATTTGGATCAACATCAAGGGAATAACACTGCATGAAAAAAAAAAAAAAAGCCAGTCTCAGAAGGATGCATTATGTATACTGCTTGAAATAACAAGTCTATAGATATTATGAACAGATTACTGTTTACCAAGGTTTTAGGAAGTTAGGTTGGATAGGTGCGCTGACGATGCACGTGAGTCGCTATAAAGGAGAAGCACAAGGGAGACTTGTGGTAATGGTAGTTCTGTGTCCTGTGGTTTAGGTACTTAAATATGCATGTGTGATTTCATCTCATAGAAACACACACACTTGCACACATGCAATTTAGTACATGTATTGTACTGCTAGGGAAGTAACTGGCTTCCCTAGCACCTCGGAGGGTAAAGCATCTGCCTGCAATGCAGGAGACCTGGGTTCGATCCCTGGGTCGGGAAGATCCCCTGGCCAAGGAAATGGCAACCCACTCCAGTATTCTCTCTTGAAGAATTCCATGGACAGATGAGCCTGGTGGGCTATAGTCCATGGAGTCACAAAAAGTCGGACATGACTGAGCGACTAACATACACACACATTACTAACTGGTGAAATCTGGTTATTATACCAGTATCAATTTTCTGGTTATGGATGTCATATTATAGTTAGGTAAGATATTAAAATTGGGAAAGTCTAGATAAATGGTGCATAGGACATTACTATAATTTCTTCACAATGTCCTGAGAATCTGTAATTATTTCCAATAAAAATTCAAACTATATCAGAATGATAAACTCTATGTATTAGTTCAAGAACAGTCAGACTAATCTATGGTTATATAAGTCATAAAAGTGGATTTCCTGTGAGAGGGGAAGTGAGAATGAGACAGACTAGGAAAGTATACAAGTGAACCCTATGGGCTGCTGGAAGTGATTTTTATCTTGATATGAGTGGTTATTTCATTGAAGTAAATTAGGAAAAATTCATTTAGCTGTACACTTAAGATGAGTATAATTCATTCTATGTATGTATGCAATTATTCAAACAAACATAAAATAAAGTTTTTAAAGAGATGAGAGTAAACCTAGATACATAAAAGAACAAAAAGTAGTGGTAGAAGTAATATATGCTAAATTAGCTCAATGAAAGGAAAAAGTAGGAAAAAAGCTCATTGGCAAGGAGATCATGGGAAAGGCAATATTTTTCTTGGGCTTGAAAAATGGTATATGATTTTACAGTAACAGAAAAGTTATGGAATGACTTAAAAATATGTGACAGGGACCTTGAACTAGGTTAAAAGTGAAGACCATGATCTCAAAAGTCAGTTATAAGTGATAGTGATGATGACAATGTTGATAATGATAAGGACAATGACAATGAAGACAACAATGATAATAATGATAGCTATTAGCTAATATTTTTAAGGAGTATTCATTTTAACATTCAGTTAGTACTTCATGGGATTATCTCATTCAATCCACAAAACGTATATGACATTTTGCAGAAAAGGCCACTCCCTACTAAACGGAACTTAATTTTACCATAATAGAAAAATCTCTAGCTGAATTTTGTATTAGGATGATTTAGCTATTTTCCCTGAAGTGACACAATAGTTTTGCTAGGAAGAACAGAAATAAACAAAGAGGAGTTACCAATGAAAATGATTACGAAGAGTGATACGTCTGAACCTTTTAAAGAAGCATGGCTGTTTATAAGGTTTATTGCCCCTCTTTTAGAATACTACACAAAGGATTAGGGACCATGTTTAGCGTTAGTCACCAAATAGGAGAGGTAAGTTTCAGTAGACTAGTGATTGTTTTACTGGAATTTGAAATACTTGAAGCTGAGGAAGACTTGTATCTAAAAGAAAGTCTATACCAATGCTCACTTTAGGATTAGTAAATACAAAAAGACACATGATACAATGGACTAGTAGCATTTAAATCCTAAGTGTATCAATTCTTTTCAAGGTTTATAATTTACGGAGGACAAAGATAATATTTTACTGGCCCTCATATACATTTATTTAAAGAGGTAATATCAAAAGCAGTAGCAAAAGATAGCTACATTGAAACATTAAGGGGGATAACTACTCAAGTCACATTGCAAAGGGAGTAAAAATTGTAGCCAATTTTTCAAACAAGCTGATCCACATGGGAATGTTATGTATCCTCTTTATTCTCCTTAAACAGTATTTACTATGGGATTTAAACAACAATATAGAACTCCTTTTACAGAACAATGAAGAAATTAAATGACATGTTATCATCAAAATAATATTGATTTGAATAAGTTGTAACCAAGTTACAAAAGTATTTCTCAGTTTTGTAGCCTCTTATTAACAGCAATATATGCCTGGATGACCCAGGAACATTTTCTCTGAAGAGATAGGAACATTTTCAGTGAAGACCCAGGAACAATTTCACTGAATCCCCAAGAACACTTTTACTGAACTGAAATATATGCCTGGAAGACCCAGGAACATTTTCACTGAAAAATGCACTTTTTCTATATTTAAAAGAATTTTGGTGTTTATAAAGTCCCTTTTAATGCATTTGAATGAATTAACTACTTGATTAGACTTCAAAAAGAGTTACCTAATTTTGCCTTGATCTATTCATCGTGACTCATCTTAAGTGTCTCGTAATTTGGTCTTCACTATTTTATAAACAGGGTGGTTAGTCATCTGAATATTTCTGACCAGGCCATTGTAAGTGTAAAATGTTTTCCTTCCAAATGCTTTTTATAAAATATATTTTGCTCTTATTCCTTTACTGGGTCTCTTTGCTACCAGGTAATCTCTGTCTTTCATTTCCCCTCTTACTCCAAAGGAGAATCTTTGATTTTAGGGCTTTTTGTGGAAAAGAGAAGAGATGGAAAGGACAGGAGAAAGTAAATTTCCTGTGACTATCACCTAGCAACATTTCAATAAATATTATATTAAATATTTTATTAATATAAGTAGTAAGATTAAAAAACTTAGAAACAAAGACCAAAAAAAATCTATGTGTAAGTTTGAGAACTGGCCCTCTAAGGACCTAGGAGAAATAGTATTATAGAAAGGTATAACAAAGGAACAATGAGGTTTATCTGTCATGTTTATTATTTTAGTAGGAAAAATGTCTCAAGTAAATGACCAAAATAATATTTGGCCATTTTAAATGATGAACTTTTAAGCAAATTAGTTCCTATATCTTTATGCATTTTATTTATTTTTTTAAATTTTTAAAAATTTTATTTATTTTAATTGGAGGCTAATTACTTTACAATATTGTATTGGTTTTGCCATATATCAACATGAATCTGCCACTGGTGTACTCGTGTTCCCAGTCCTGAACCCCCCTCCCACCTCCCTCCCCATACCATCTCTCTGGGTCATCCTAGTGTACCAGCCCCAAGCATCCTGTATCCTGCATCAAATCCAGACTGGCGATTCGTTTCTTTAAACCTTCATCTCCTAAACATGTTAAAATTAAAAAAGAAAATCTATTTCTACATGTTCTTAAATTTACAAAACTCTGAGAAAAAAGCCTGAAAAAATCTATTAACGTTTTGTACTTAATGATTTTAAATATTAACATTTTATTCATCTTATTTTGTTTTTAAAATATGAATCACACTTTTCTGTGATTATTGCCTCTTCCTGGAGACCACTACTAAGGTATTATGCCAACACACATCATGACAACATTTCCAGGCTTTGTTTCATCTCTTTTTTCTGCTTTTTGTTTTTCTCTAAGATATATATTTCCCCTTTTGCAACATAAGTATAAATACTGGAACTTGGTAACTTTCTGAAATTTTTATTTTTCAGTACTACCCCTATCACTGTGAGAAATTTGCTTTTGTTTTTTTTAGAACATTTTGCTAGAAAAGTCTATGCCTTTGCAGATGATATTACTCCCATCTAGATTTAGAGTCCCTCCATTGTTTCCTTAAATCTCATTTCAGAGTCAGCTTTCTCAAAAAAGTTTACTTTGATAACTCATCAATTACCCTTTTATCCCATTCTACTTTATCCAAATTCCTATTGCTATAAAGACATGGCTGCTTTAGAGAGATTGATATGATCTAAAATCATAAAATATATTACAGTATGGATTTGAGTGTTGGACCATAAAGAAAGCTGAGTGCCAAAGTACTGATGCTTCTGAACTGTGTTGTTGGAGAAGACTCTTGAGGGTCCCTTGGATGGCAAGGAAATCAAATCAGTCAATCCTAAAGGAAATTATTCCTGAACATCCACTGGATCCTGAAGCTGAGGCTCCAATACTTGGCCACTTGATGTGAAGAACTGACTCATTGGAAAAAAGCCTGATGCTAGGAAAGTTTGAAGGCAGGAGGAGGAGGGGACAATAGAGATGAGATGACTGGATGGAATCACCAACTCGATGGACACGAGTTTGAGCAAGTTCCAAGAGTTGGTGATGGACAGGGAAGCCTGGCATGCTGCAGAGTCAGACATGGGGTTGCAGAGTGAGACATGACTGAGTGACTAAACTGAACTGATACAGTAGCCAAAAACCCTAAACTGAGGCTCAAGTCATACACTATGCAACAAATTATAAAACTACATATATGTACATATATAGGGGTGTGTGTGTGTGTGTGTGTGTGTATCAGTTTAGTTCAGTCACTCAGTTGTGTCCGACTCTCTGTGACCCCATGAACTGCAGCACGCCAGGCCTCCCTGTCCATCACCAACTCCAGAGTTTATCCAAACTCATGTCCATTGAGTCAGAGATGACATCCAACCATCTCATCCTCTGTCGTCCCCTTCTCCTCCTATCTTTAATCTTTCCCAACATAAAGGTCTTTTCAAATGAGTCAGCTCTTCGTATCAGATGGCCAAAATATTGGAGATGTGTGTGTGTATATATATATATATATATATATATATATATATATACATATAGCTAGTCTGGTCTATGCTACTATAAATTGAGCAATTTGGAAGAGTTACTCAAACTTCATTCACAGTGATATCTTCATACACAAAACTGAGGTAACAAAATACACTTTACAAAATTGCTTAAATATAAAGAATGGGATAGGTCCATCATATTTCTACCTTCTGAGAGTTCTTGGTAAATACAAATCCTCTTTCTTCACTGTAAGTAAACTTTCCTACCGCTATGCTGTCCAAGGATCCAGTACTCAAACATACAGAAAAAAACTTGTATGTTTTACTCCTCAAAATGTTAAGACTTAGGTTAAAGAGTATTACAAAGTGAATGTCTGTGTTTCTCCAAAATTCATATGTTGAATTTTAATTCCCAAGGTAGTGGTATTTAGTGGTGAGGTCTTTAGGAGGTAAATCTGAAGGCCAGGGAGTATGCCCTCATCAGGAACTAAAATAGCTGGTTCCGGAATTCTGGATGTTATTTATGTCACCCAGTCTATGATGTTCCATTATAGCAGCCTGAGCTGATTATAACAAAGAGGAAACAACACCTTAGAGAAAGTGCCCATACTGTTAGTAGAAGGCCTTTTAAAAACTTTTATCAGCCTAGGCAATGATATAAGTATATAAGAATAATTAAATTGACTCTGTAGCAAGGGCTTATCTGATTGGAAGAGAATGTTTGTAGGCAAGTAATACTAGAGAATGAAAGAAGAGGAAATAGGATTTTGAAGGTTTGTTCATGAAGCTTTATATAAATGCAATGTCTCACAAGCATGACATTGCTTTTAAATCTCTGAGCGCCTGCAAGATCAGTGGTAAAGAATCTTTTTTTTCTTTTCAGTATGGGAAAGGAGAGAAAAACAATAAAAGGATTTTCCAGGCTTCCATGATGGCTCAGTGGTAAAGAATCCACCAGCTAATGCAGGAGACATAATGTGATCCCTGGTCTAGGAAGATCCCACATGCCATAGAGCAACTAAGCCCCTGTGTCACAAACTCCTGAGCCCACACTATAGAGCCCAAAAGCCACACTACTGAGCCCAACTACTGAAGCCCCCTGCCCTTATGGCAAGAGAAGCTACCGCCATTAGAAGCCCACACACAGAAAGTGGAGAGTAGCCCCCGCTCAATGTAACAAGAGAGAAAAGCCTGTGCAGCAACAAAGACCCAGCAGAACCAAAAATAAATATTTTTTTAAAGGGGTTTTCCTCTGAAATCCCACTGTAATGTAAAGTCTTTTTTCTTAATGTTCAGTGGTCCTCTCACAACCTGCAATAGGACAGACGTTAATACTGTGGACTTTACTATTTTTCACTATATATATACTACCGAACTTGGTCTGAGAATTCCTAAATCCAAATGATGATGATTATTTACTTATATAACAGAACTAGAGTCAGTTTTCTGATAAGTAAGAAGTAGGTTACAATGCGTACTTTAATAGTAGTGCCATATTGATAAAAATGGTAGATTTGAAAGATCATTGTGAACTGTGTTTGTATACATACTTATGCATTGCTCAGTCAGTAAAGAATCTGCCTGCAGTGCAGGAGACCCAGGTTTGATCCCTGCGTTGGGAAGATCCCCTAGAGAAGGAAATGGCAACCCACTCCAGTATCCTTGCCTAGAAAATCTCATGGACAGAGGAGCCTGGTGGGCTGCAGTCCATGGGGTCACAAAGAGTCAGACACGACTGAGCGACTAACACACACACATGCATGGCTATGCTTATTAGCATTATTATGATTATTATTAAGGTGTCATCTTGGGTCAAGGCTAAGATGCAGGTTACTAAATAGTGTAGGAGACACTTGTTCAAACTGTTAGTCCTGAAGCTTACTTTTGCTCAGTATTTAGTGTCACCCCCTTCTTTTCAAAACATAGAAATGAGAAACTAAACTATGTCTTTTTCAAATATTTTCGTGAAGTCATATTAAGATCTTTTTGAATCTATTTCAGAAAAGTGAACTGAACATTTTTGTAAGAAACAAAACAAGTACAATTTTTGAAGTTCCTATGAAAGATCTTTGTTCAAAATAATAATAAAAAAAAACCAGAAGACCATACCTATTAAACCCATATCATATGAGATGGAATTGTAATTGGACTTTAGCTATCTATGCCCTACAAGGGCTTGTAGGAAGTCTAGGATACTACCTACTTCTCCAAAACATACCAGGAGAGACCCTATGGATTTGCAAAAAAAAAAAAAAAAGTCAGCAATCTGGACCTGCTCAGACACTCAGGGAAACAAAAAAAAAAAATCTCATAACAATTTTGAGAACTCTGATTAAAAGCAGATTTTGTGTAGTAATTGCTTTGTGTAAAACACAAGGGGACAATACAATTACCCTTTCAATGATAAAGACCATTATGTGTTCTGAAACATCTCATTTCTTATCTCAGGAAAACCTGAATCTATATGCATTGCTTCTTTCCCTAATACATTAATTATCTTATATTAGACTAGTGAATGTATGCTTCACATGAAAAAATAATTCATGGTAATTACATTATAAATCATGCTAATACGGTTTATATAATGATTAAAATAAGTGCCCACTGTAAATTCCAAATGTGTAATCATCACATCATTTTTAACAAAATTTTCTCTGAATTTCAAATACTTGTACTTTTACTTTGCCACTAATTAATATGCTGAGGAAGCTTTTAGAGGTAAAATTCCATTATGATGAAATGCAGTACTTCCACACTGTTTTGTTGTTATAAGCTTATCTTATAATGAATCTTTTATTTGATATCAAATTTCCAGTCAGCAGAATTAGAGTAAAATTTGAATTCATGCCCAGTCTTTCTAATTCATTAGAATAGAAAAAAAAAAAAAAAAAGAAAGTTTTGAACTCAGCAGAGAAAAAAGGGAAAAATTAACTGCATACCTATTCAGTGAACTGGAGAGAGCTCTCTTCTTGCGAGTATTTCCCTCTCATTCCTCTTCCATATTTTCCCATTCCCCCATCTCTCCTCTTACCACTTTCTCTTCCTCTGTCTTTTGGGAAGATCTTAGACATTTAGTTTGTCTGAGTGTTTTGAATTTGTAGGAGGCCTTTGAGTGATGAGTTGGAAATATTTGAGTTTTAAGATCATTCAAGCTGAATTTGGGTAAGAGAGAGTTAAGAAATTGTTAATGTAATTTTTGCTTCAACTTTTATTGACTCAAATTTTCTGAGTTTGGACCCACTGGACTTACTCTGGTAATGAAAATTACACTTATATTTGGTTTTGAAAATGTCTGTTGCTAGGTTAGGATCATAAGAATCATCCACAGTATAATTTGATTCTTCATGGAGGGTTCAATTCAATCACATTATTGGAGTTTACTCAGTATTGGCCATCTGCCCATGGTAGAAATAACATGGTTAGAAAGAACATTTCTTTGTAATGAAGTTTGCTACAAATGGGTTTAAGAAAGGGAAGTGTACTCTTAATTATTTATGTGCTTGTTCAATATTTGGCTGCTTTTATGTCCTTTATGACAAGGATCATACATCTAAGATTATGATAAACCAAATGAAGTGATTAAATAATTTGATATTTGGTTACAGTGTTGTTGAAGATGATGATTAATGATAACAATGATAATTATGATGATGGCAACAACAAAAATAAATGGTAAATTCAAACAGAGGAGAACTGATGGTTTCCTCAATGACCAGTTTTAGAACTAAAAAAGGAGGTAGCAACCTTATATGGTTCTGTCTAGATTTGAAAAACCATATTCTGTGTGTAGACGTCTCACTAATTAGAGTTTGTGTCAATTTGTCAATTATAATGACTATTTATCCAAAACGTCAGTTCTGATTTCCTTAGTTTGTATATTAGTTTCCCAGGGCTGTTCAAACAAAGAACAAACTGGATGGCCTAAAATATTCTTTCACAGTTCAGGAACCAGAAGTCTGAAATCAAGGCATCTGCAGGGTGGACTCTTCCTACAGGTTTTAAAGAGCATTTGTTTCATGTCTCACTTGTAGCTTCTGATGATTGCTAGCTGTCTTGGCTTTCTTGAATGGTAGACTCACAACTGCAGTCTCTGGCTCCATCCTCTCCTGGCATTCCCCCATGTGTATACCTGTATATTCACACAGATTTCTTATAAAACACACCAGTCATTGGATTTCATGCCCACTTGAATCCAACATAATCTAATCTTAGTTACATTTTAAAGACTAATTTCCAAATAAGATCATATTCTGAAGTTCCTGGTGGACATGAATTTTGAGATACACTATGCAACACAATATAATTGACTCTTAGATCCTTAGATCCTTTAGGTTTTCTTTTTGGTGAAACTAACTAGCTATTAAAGATTATTTAAAATAATCTAAATTATAGATTTTATGTTCTAAATCATAATAACTATAATATTATAGTTAATGTATGAAAGTGCTGTAAGAATGGTCTGTACTTTGTTTCTGTTTTCAGTATTTGTTTTATTTTCCATTTTTAAATCCCTATTTTTCTTCTTCATCAGTTTACTTTCTATTAATTTAATAGACATTAACAAGCGTATTGGGCTTCCCTGATAGCTCAGTTGGTAAAGAATCCACCTGCAATGCAGGAGACCCCAGTTCAATTCCTGGGTTGGGAAGATCTGCTAGAGAAGGGATGGGCTACCCTCTCCAGTATTCTTGGGCTTCCCTTATGGCTCAGCTGGTAAAGAATCTGACCACAATGTGAGAGATCTCAGTTCAATTCCTGGGTTGGGAAGATCCCTTGGAGAAGGGAAAGGCTATCCACTCCAGTATTCTGGTCTGGAGAATTCCATGGACTGTATAGAATTTCCATGGGGTCGCAAGAGTTGGACACAACTGAGTGACTTCCACTTTCAACAAGCCTATTATGTCCCACTGATATTTCTAGGTCGATCTGAAACATATCAACAGATATAAATTATAGAGTTTATTGCTTTCAAGATACTTACAATAAAAATGACCCCATTTTCTATATCTAACAAAATAAATACTGCTCACAATAAAACAGGTGGTGCTAGTGGTAAAGAACTCACCTGCCAATACAGGAGACATAACAGATGCAGGTTTGATCCCTGGGTCAGAAAGATCCCCTGGAGAAGAAAATGGCAAAACCCACTCCAGTATATGTGCCTGGAGAATCCCATGGACAGAGGTACCTGAGGGGCTACAGTCCATGGGGTCACAAAGAGTCAGACACCCACTGAAGCAACTTAGCATGCGTGAACTCACAATAAAATAGTTTGGTGAACTGTTTCATAAAGTGAGGCATTATGGCTTTATATTAATTCCACGAAAACTGATGTGATGCCAGTACTAGTGATTAAAACTGTAGCTTTCAAAAATTGCCAAAATATTCTAAGAACTAAATCTCAAATTATTGGGCTTGGAAAATCAATGTGCATCTGTGTGCAAGGACATGTGAATGTATACACACTATTTGTTTAAAAAAAATCAGTTCAGATCTTGTGAGTTTATGTGTTCATGTGCGTCCATTTGCGTGTGGGAGAGAGTGCATCCGAGGGCCTATTAGGATCCAGGAGCCTCAGGTACCTTCCTATATAATCTCCCATCAAAGCTGTGTTCTGCACCATATCTTGAGGATGGTCATTTGGCTGCTTTACTGTAGGCCTGAGGTCACTCACTACCACTTCAGATTAGCGTATTCCATTTTAGAGAAGATCCCAGTGTCCATATCTTCCCAGAAACCTCCTCCTTGGGAATATCCACTATATGCTCAGCTCAGCCTTTAAGGATGAGAGACACAACAAAGGCCTCAGTAGGAAGGGATGAAAACAAGCTAAAGCCCAGTCTGCTCAAAGATGTGGCAGAGGGTTGGAACATTTCCACTGCCTTAGGATATTTCTAGCTTGATCCAGATATTAGTAGGAATGAGGTAGCTATAAGTGGATTCCACTGCAGAAAATTTCTCAGAATATTGAGTTACTGCTACTCCTCTGAACACTAAGAGCTTCTTTATTCCTGAGGTTGCAGTAAGAAGTACTCCGCAGAGTTGGGGGTATTGATGCACTTCAGAATAATAGTGTTGCTTGGTGGCAGAGGTCATGGTTAGCAGATCTGACCAGAGAGGCACAGGGCTGGTGTTTGGGAGAAGTGACATGTCCTCACATTTATTGAGAGCCTCTGGTCTGGGACCCCAGTGGTCACTATAGACACCTTGGATAAGATATCAAATATAAATGAATATCAGGAAGATTAGGAAAGTGACGATGATACAGATCTCCCTTATCTTTCTACTCTATGTTGTCTAGTGATGGATGGGCCCCTTTGTGTCCTGGATAAGTAGTGCTGGTACAAGGATTCACGTCCTGTAATAAGAGAAGGGTATATATTCTTGTAAGAAGCTAGCTCCAAAACATCTGAATCCCTGAAAGTGGGTAAATAAGATATAATGTTTAGCTGCAGCTTCATAGAAATCCACCAGAAAGATGAACAGCATGGTAATGAATTGTCAAGAACTGTGAAATGTCCTAGATATATACTCAGAGCACAATCTACCAAGGTAGCCTGCCATCGTTTCATGAATGCTAGTAAAAGACATGAGTATCCTGGATCAGAGACAAAGGGCTTCCTTACTCAGCAACAGCAATAACAGTGCAGCAGCATTTTCTTGTACCAATTTCCTGAGCACTAAATCCTGCAGGGTAGGGTCAAAGGAGTCAGGGGTAATCTGGCCTCAGGGTAAGTTGAGTTCCTCTTCTGTATAGCAGAAAGTAGGGAACTTGCAGATTTGTAATGGGCAGAAAATACGCCAACCCTGGGGCAAAATATGCCTGCTCTGGGTTACTATACTTAAATTTCAAGACTGTCCATGGTACAGTCATACTCAAAAGAGATGGAAAACGTAAGCTGTTCAAAAGATAGGCAAAAATTCAAGAGCTCTAGGAAGAATTGTCTGCTCACAGATTAAGTGGGGATTCTGGATTTGAGCTAAACACATACTTTTTTAGATCAGTCATGCGATTTCTGTGAACAAACTTTCATTTCAGGTGTGATTTCACAGAGTAGCATTTTTTTTTTACCCTCCTGGAAGCAACTATTATGATAAAGAATTATGCTAGCATAGGCATTGGTCTATTTTTTATGTTTATGGAAATATTCATTTTTAGCCCTTTTTGGACACACATTACAGTCAAGGTAAAGAGAATCTTTAGCTGTCATTTATCTTTCCAGAATTTTATTTGGAATTAAATAAAATTTATTTAATTCTATGAGATTTGCCATGAGAATCATGGAGATTTGCCATGAGAATCGAAGGAAAAATAATTATTTAAGCCTTATTTACCTTAATCCCTTTACCACTTCATTGTAACTGGGGGGAAAGTGGGGAAGGGATAAATTGGGAGATTGAGATTGACATATACATGCTGCTATGTATAAAATGTGGGCTTCCCTGGTGACTCAGATGTTAAAGAATCCGCCTGCAATGTGAGAGACTTGGTTCGATCCCTGAGTGGGGAAGATCCCCTGGAGGTGAGCATGGCAACCCACTCCAGTATTCTTGGCTGGAAAATCCCACAGACAGAGGAGCCTGGCAGGCTACAGTCTGGGGGTCACAGTGAGTTGGACACAACTGAGTGACTAAGCACACACATGTATAAAATAGATAATAATAGACATGTAGATATAGCACATGGAACTCTATTCAATACTCTGTAATGACCTATATGGGAAAAAGACTCTAAAAAAGTAGATGCATGTATAACTGATTCACTTTGTTGTACAGCAGAAACTAACACAACATTGCAAATCCACTATACTCCAATATTAAAATAAAATAAATGAAACCTAATTCATACACGTAATTCTCATTGCCTGCCAAAATGTCTCTTCACTTCCAACAGCTTGTTGAACATCTTCACTTAGATGCCTAGTAAGACTCTCAAATTTAGCATCATCAAGGTAAATGCCTCTCTTCTCAACTGTTGAGACTTCCTCTGTCATTTCACATTCATTAATGGTAATGTTGTGGAATGCTTACATTGATTATTTCCTTCCTCACACCACACACTGATCCATCAGCAAAACCAAATGCTATACTCAAATCTCTTATAATATACCCAGATTCTGAACACTTTTATTGCCACTTCCTTGTTGACATGTTTGCATTTTTTCACTTTTGTTGCTGTAATAATCTGGAACTAACTGACTAGTCTCTCTGATTTTGATCTTACCTTCCTACAGTCTATTTCAACACAGAAATGAGAGTAATCTTCAAATATTAAGTCAGGCAATGTCATTCTTCTGTTTTTAAATTCTCCAATACCTCCCAAACTCACTTGGAGTAAATCCTAAATCTTTACAATATTGTACATGTATCTACACAATCTCCTGATCTTTATTATATTTCTGACAGTATTTTACAATAGTCCTCACTGGCAGCATTGTAGCTCCAGATCCATGAAGGTGCCAGGTATGCTGTGGCGGGTTTTTTATACTTGATGTTTCTCTGCCTAGAATTCTTTTCCCATAGATATCAGTGAGAATCTCTACATTGCCTTTAGAACTTTGCTCAAATATCAACTTTCTTAACCATTTTTATCAATAATGTAAAAAATCAACTCCCCACTCACTGCATTATGTTTCCTCCCAAGCTTCTTTATTTTCTTTTTCAGTTTTGTCTTTCTTTCTACAGCACTTACTAGCAGTTGACAGCACATATCTGAAAGAATATATTACTATTCTCCTATATCTGGTGTCATTCACTATAAAATGAATCCATGGGATAAATGCTCCAGCATCTTGTTATTCCAAATAGACAATTTCAGCAGATAATCTGGATTTTCTGAGGAGGTGCCAGTAGAGGCAATGCAAATCCCCATTGCCTGGAGCATCCATCTCTATAGGACCTCTTTCATATTAGCTTTGTCCTCTTTCCCTGACTCATTCTCCCCACTCTTCTGGCTGTCTAGAATAACATCTTATATAAATTACCTGAAACTAATCTTAGGTTCAGCTTTTGTGGGAAACCAATTTAAGAAATTATGATGCTAAATTTTATATTAATGTTTCAACTTTTTATAGTTTTTACAAGCTATCGGATGAGTTTTATATATTTCTAGTTAACTTAGAATGACACAATTGATTTGACAAATGTGAACGAAAGCTTCAAGAGTCAACATATGTTTTACCACACTCTTATTTTCTTCACCTAAGACAAGCAGAAATGTTGCAGAAAGAGGCTACTCTGTCAATCTGGGGTCTAGAGTGAAGGCCATGTAAATGATGACTATAGCCAACCATGAATGATATGTACTATAACACAGAAAAGAAAGCCTGTATACTTCTTAGCTAGAGATTTGGAGGGTTGTTTGATACCACAGCAGCAAAACCTATCTTCTACTCACTGACGGATCTCATAATTTACTTAGCTGTGTATTTACTGTTTGTCTCTACCTGACCGTAACATAAACACCATGAGGTAGTGAATTTTTCTTTTTTTTTTCCCTAGTTGATGTCTTCCACTTGGAACAGTCTAAGACGTATAGGACATATCTAAAGTTATGTTGAAACCTCAACTCACTGTCCGTCAAACACAACTCCCACATAGGAAATTTGATCACACATTCTAATGCAGAGGTTTTCAACAACTGAAACCCTAAACCAGTTAGGACTGCCTGATAAAATACAAGATGGCAAATTACATTTCAATTTCAGATAAACAATAAATAATGTAGACCATACTTAAATTTTTAAAAACTGTTTTGTTTGAAATTCTAATGTAACTTGTGTCCTATATTTTTATTTGGTATAATATTCATCTTTATTTGCTAAATCTGGGAACCATACCCCTAGATGCCATTTGTCAGTATCTGGAGACATTTGAGAAAACCTGATGACAAAAAATTAATTGGCCCACAATGTCAGTAGTATTGAGGTAGGGAACTTCTCCAATGGCTTAGTGGGTAAAGAACCCACCTGCCAATGCAGGAGATACAGGAGACTTGGGTTCAATCCTTGGGTCGGGAAGATTGGACGAGGAAAATGGCAACCCACTCCAGTATTCTTGCCTGCAGAGTCCCATGGACAGAGAACCTGGCAGGCTATAGTCCAAATGATCACAAAGAATCGGACACAACTGAGTGACTAAGTGCACATGCACGCACAGAGACACACACACACACACACACAGGAAAACTATGATCTGGACTATTTTCCTGTTCCTTTCTATACATCTGATATCTATGCATTGTCCTTTGTCATTTATCTTATATATAACTCGTTCCAGTAAACTCATTTCCCTTTAAGAATTTTATTTGCCCACATCATTCCTGTATTTTCTTTTAATCTTAGTTGTCTTTCCACAGGTATTTATAAATGGCATACAGCCAAGGCCACCAAAGCTTCTAAGGTATTTGAAGGCAAACAAAAAGTCTATGCTTTTCTTTATATCTAAATCAGAGAACCCACCCCCTGGGCCACAGATCTGATCTTATCCCTGGCCTGTTAGGAAATGGGCCACAAATCAGGATGTGAGTGGCAGGTAAGTGAGCAGAAAATTCATTTCTATTTATAGCCAATCTCATTGCTTGCATTACTGTCTGAGTTCCACCTTCTGTCAGGTCAGCAATGGCATTAGATTATCATAGGAGCATGAACCCTACTGTGAACTATACATGCAAGGATCTAGGTCACATGCTCCTTATGAGAGTCATCTTGAAACCAACCCCACCCCACCCCATCCATGGAAAAATGTCTTCCACAACACTAATCAGTCCTTGGTGCCAAAAAGGTTGGAGACTGACCATCTAAAGCATTTTAAATGACACCTTATTTACACAAATATTTGATGCATACTGAGTGGAAGATCAACTAGATAAGGACAACTCTAGGCAGACATATGAATTCCAATGCAATACCACTTCCTTCCTGGGTCTGCCAAGCTATTGTCAGGTTACTTCTTGTTGACTAAGAAGTGCAATTACTCTATTGCCAGTTGAAATTATCTAATGCCAGGCATATTTTTGTGTTCTTAAATTTACTGGTCTATTGTCTTCCCTAGATAGAATAACAAGTGTATCCCATTCTGTTGTATTACATAAATATTTTACCAGCAAGAGGATAAGGAAAGAAATAAGGAGAGAAATTTCGATTACAGGGCTTTTCATATGCTTGCCAATATGAATTTTAATAAAAAAACACTCAATCGAAATCTATGCAATATTTAATTAAATGGAGGACATTACTTTAAAAATTAAAATTGTATTTTTATCTCTTGCCCCACAACATCGCTTATTTTCTTTTTCTGGGGTGGGGGGTGGGGACTAGCAGGGAAGGATCTGGCTTTGGGCCATTTTAATATCATTCTTGAGAATGCATTGTTTTTGGGATGAAGCCAAAAAATAGCTGAGAGTCTCTTGAGAGAATTTTGAGCTAGATCAGCTACAAAACTTACTCTGATATAAGTAAAATATTTAAATCTACATATATATATAAACATATATGTATGATTGGTATATATGATTTATTTATGTATATACTTTGCATCTCATGATACTTTTCAGTAAATGTTACAAATATTTACATGTATCTTCTTCATATTGTTTTTAAAAAATTAATAATGGTATGAGATAAAAGCAAGTAATTTTTAAAAGAAATACTTTATGAATATTTGAATATTTTTCTATTACTAACACTACTACCAGGAATGTGTGTGTGTGTGTGTGTGTGTGTGTGTGTATATATATATATATATATCTTTGAAAGATATAGAAACATAAAGATATGTGAATATATGCAAAATAAAGCCATTTTGAATGGAAATCAACAGATACTAACATATTCTTACTCCTTCCAAAACTCCAACATAACCACCAAGATGAAATGAAGACTTAAGTGAACAGTTAAGTGTTTCTTTAGTAGTAGGAAAACATTAAAGTCTATAATAAAACAAAATTTTATAAGCACTCATATTTGCCATAGAAATGTTTATCAGTCCAATTACTTCACTGTTAATTTCAGAGCAGTTTTCCATTTTATTTTTCTTGAAATGATTTAGTAGGTTTAATTACAGTTTTGCTTTCCTGGCTGTAACTTTCTTTTTTCTCTAGTCAATCCTATGTAAATTTATTTTTAAATATACAAAGAATGGCTACTGGTGAAAGCTAAATTCATTCTGATTTTGTGTTCAATGAAAGATATAAAATCTCATTTACTACTTTATCTTCACAGTAAATTGATTTAATCAGTTATGTTTTTTTCCTAGAGAAAATGTATCAAAGATCATAATTTTCCATAAGTAAAAAAAGACAACTTCTGCTTCTGAGAAGATATATTGAGATAAGCATTTCCTTATTCTTTCTTGTAAATACAAATATAAAATCTAGATATTATGTGTATATAAAACAAACTATAGGAGACACTGAAAAGTGGATAGAAGTTAATTCAGTCGAGGAATCCACAAACAAATAACTAGTATCAGACTAGGAGATGAGGAAGCCCAAAACCAGGAAACTATAGCAGAAAAACAAAGCCCCAAGAAAGCAGGCAAAAGGAACAGTAAAAGG
This sequence comes from Bison bison bison, assembly GCF_000754665.1. Classification (NCBI taxonomy): domain Eukaryota; kingdom Metazoa; phylum Chordata; class Mammalia; order Artiodactyla; family Bovidae; genus Bison; species Bison bison. Next base: position 7,887,924 of record NW_011495050.1, read on the forward strand.
ATAACCCAGTAAGAAGGACAACTTTTGGACAATTACCTAAACTAGAAGAGCAAACTAAATCCAAATAAAGAAGAAATGAAATCATGATTACAATATAGAGGATCATGTCATCTGCAAACAGTGAGAGTTTTACTTCCTTTTTTCCAATTTGGATTCCTTTTATTTCTTTTTCTGCTCTGACTGCTGTGGCCAAAACTTCCAAAACTATTTGAATAGTAGTGGTGAGAGTGGGCACCCTTGTCTTGTTCCTGACTTTAGGGGAAATGCTTTCAATTTTTCACCATTGAGGATGTTTGCTGTGGGTTTGTCATATATAGCTTTTATTATGTTGAGGCATGTTCCTTCTATTCCTGCTTTCTGGAGTTTTTATCATAAATGGATGTTGAATTTTATCAAAGGCT
>NW_011495050.1:7888424-7889704 GCF_000754665.1 Bison bison bison
GGGGGGATGATTTGGGAGAATGGCATTAAAACATGTATAATATCATATAAGAAATAAATCGCCAGTCCAGGTTTGATGCGGGATACAGGAAGCTTGGGGCTGGTGCACTGGGATGACCCAGAGGGATGGTATGGGGAGGGAGGAGGGAGGGGGGTTCAGACTGGGGAAGACGTGTACACCCGTGGTGGATGCGTGTTGATGTATGGCAAAACCAATACAATATTGTGAAGTAAAAAAAAATAAAAAATTAAAAAAGAAATAATGATTACAAAGATAAAAGGAAGAAATTAACAAAAGCAAAAACAAAAAAAGACAAATGGAAACTCAGTGAAACGAAGATGTGGTTTACTGAAAAGATCAATAAAATTGACAAACTTTAAGAAAGACTGATTTAAAAAGAGAGAGAAGACATAAATTACCAAGAGTAGAAATTTTTAAAGGGTGCAATCACTACAAACCTTATAGACACCAAAAGGATAATAAAAGAATAAAACTTAAAAAAAAGTCTAAGGACTTAAATTTGATAGTGTGCACAAAATAAACTAACCATTGAAAAATATGTACCACAATTCTCCCAATAGTAAATATATATTATGATAAACCACAACATAGGAAGTAAATCTCCAGGTCCAAATGTTTGGAAAATTCTTCCAAACATTCAAAGAACAATTAAGATTAACTCTACATTATCTCTTCCAGATAACAGAAGAATAGGTAACCATTTCCAATCATCTTATTAATTTAGTATTACAATAATACCTAAAAGGGTTTTCCCTGGTGGCTCAGAGGTTAAAGCATCTGCCTCCAGTGCAGGAGACCCAGGTTCGATCCCTGGGTGGGAAAGATCCCCTGGAGAAGGAAATGGTAAAACACTCCAGTATTCTTGCCTAGAGAACCCCATGGATGGAGAAGCCTGGTAGGCTACAGTCCACTGGGTCACAAAGAGTCGGACATGACTGAGAGACTTCACTTTCATTTTCAAACCTAAAAAACAGCCAAGAGAATACCAAAAAAATAAATAAATAAGTAAATAAAACTACAGACTGATATCCCTAATGAATAAAAATGCAGAAATCCTTAACAAAATATTAGTAAATATAATTCATCAGTATATAGAGAGTCATATACTATATCCAAGTGAGCTTTATTTCTCAAGAATAATGTGAGATTGGATCAGTCATACTAATGTGCTTAGGGAAAAATCACATGATCATATCAACTGATACTGAGAAAAAGTTTGACAAAATTTAACATTCATTTAAATTTTTAAAATCTCAGAA
>NW_011495050.1:7889804-7891614 GCF_000754665.1 Bison bison bison
TTGATTGATTTGCAGACATTGAAGAATCCTTGCATCCCTGGGATAAAGCCCACTTGGTCATGGTGTATGATCTTTTTAATGTGTTGTTGGATTCTGATTGCTAGAATTTTGTTAAGGACTTTTGCATCCATGTTCATCAGTGATATTGGCCTATAGTTTTCTTTTTTTGTGGCATCTTTGTCAGGTTTTGGTAATTGGGTGATAGCGGCCTCTTAGAATGAGTTTGGAAGTTTACCTTCCTCTGCAATTTTCTGGAAGAGTTTGAGTAGGATAGGTGTCAGCACTTCTTTAAATTTTTGGTAGAATTCAGCTGTGAAGCCGTCTGGACCTGGGCTTTTATATTCTGGAAGAGTTCTGATTACAGTTTCAATTTCCTTGCTTGTGATGGGTCTGTTAAGATTTTCTATTTCTTCCTGGTCCAGTTTTGGAAAGTTGTACTTTTCTAAGAATTTGTCCATTTCTTCCACGTTGTCCATTTTATTGGCATATAATTGCTGATAGTAGTCTCTTATGATCCTTTGTATTTCTGTGTTGTCTGTTGTGATCTCTCCATTTTCATTTCTAATTTTATTGATTTGATTTTTCTCCCTTTGTTTCTTGATGAGTCTGGCTAATGGTTTGTCAATTTTATTTATCTTTTCAAAGAACCAGCTTTTGGCTTTGTTGATTTTTGCTATGGTCTGCTTTGTTTCTTTTGCATTTATTTCTGCCCTAATTTTTAAGATTTCTTTCCTTCTACTAACCCTGAGGTTCTTCATTTCTTCCTTTTCTAGTTGCTTTAGGTGTAGAGTTAGGTTATTTATTTGACTTTTTTCTTGTTTGTTGAGGTGTGCCTGTATTGCTATGAACTTTCCCCTTAGCACTGCTTTTACAGTGTCCCATAGGTTTTGGGTTGTTGTGTTTTCATTTTCATTCATTTCTATGCCTATTTTGATTTCTTTTTTGATTTCTTCTGTGATTTCTTGGTTATTCAGCAGCGTGTTGTTCAGCCTCCATATGTTGGAATTTTTAATATTTTTTCTCCTATAATTGAGATCTAATCTTACTGCATTGTGGTCAGAAAAGATGCTTGGAATGATTTCAATTTTTTTGAATTTACCAAGGCTAGACTGATGGCCCAGGATGTGATCTATCCTGGAGAAGGTTCCATGTGCGCTTGAGAAAAAGGTGAAATTCATTGTTTTGGGGTGAAATGTCCTATAGATATCAATTAGGTTTAACTGGTCTATTGTATCATTTAAAGTTTGTGTTTCCTTGTTAATTTTCTGTTTAGTTGATCTATGCATAGGTGTGAGTGGGGTATTAAAGTCTCCCACTATTATTGTGTTATTGTTAATTTCCCCTTTCATACTTGTTAGCATTTGTCTTACATATTGCAGTGCTCCTATGTTGGGTGCATATATATTTATAATTGTTATATCTTCTTCTTGGATTGATCCTTTGATCCTTATGTAGTGTCCTTGTCTCTTTTTACAGCCTTTGTTTTTAAGTCTACTTTATCTGATATGAGTATTGCTACTCCTGCTTTCTTTTGGTCTCTATTTGCATGGAATATCTTTTTCTAGCCCTTCACTTTCAGTCTGTATGTGTCCCCTGTTTTGAGGTGGGTCTCTTGTAGACAACATATATAGGGGTCTTGTTTTTGAAGCCATTCAACCAGTCTGTCTTTTGGTTAGGAAACTGGAGCCTATTATACAGAGTGAAGTAAGCCAGAAAGAAAAACACCTATACAGTATACTAACGCATATATATGGAATTTAGAAAGATGGTAACGACAACCCTGTATGCGAGACAGCAAAAGAGACACAGA
>NW_011495050.1:7891714-7893642 GCF_000754665.1 Bison bison bison
CTCTGAATTTCCTAAAGAATTATCTATAAAACTTTAACAGAGAAGGCAATGGCAACCCACTCCAGTACTCTTGCCTAGAAAATCCCATGGACGGAGAAGCCTGGTAGGCTGCAGTCCATGGGGCCACGAAGAGTCAGACACGACTGAGCAACTTCACTTTCATGCATTGGAGAAGGAAATGGCAACCCACTCCAATGTTCTTGCCTGTAGAACCCCAGGGATGAGGGAGCCTGGTGGGCTGCCATCTATGGGGTCACACAGAGTCAGACATGACTGAAGCGACTTAGCAGCAGCAGCATAAAACATTAAAGCCTATAATTTATTTAATGGTGAGAAACTAAATGTTTATACTTTTAGATCAACACAATAAATATGTCTACTCTCACCATTCAATTGTATCCAATGTTAGAATTGAATTTGTAACTGAATTGAATGTTAGACTTGAATTTGTAGCTACTTCAGTAAACCAAGAAAATAAAAGGCACACTGATTAGGAGGAATAAATGAAATAATATTCCTGTTTGCAAATGTCATAGGAATCTATAGAATTAGAGAAAAGGAAGGGAAAAAAAGAAAACAAGGACAGAAGGGAGGGAGGGACCAAAGAAAAGAAGAAAGAAAGATTCTTCTATGACCTATAAATGAGTTCAGAAAAGTCACATGATACACAATAAGTACACAAAAAGTCATATTTCTAAATATTAACAATTTGTACATGCAACTAAAATTAAAAACACAGTAACATTTATAGTCACTCACATACCCAACACAGGAATAAAATTTAGAATATATAAAGAACTCAAACCTGTAAGAGCAAACAAACCAACTTAAACATGAGCAACAGATGTGAAGAAGTAGTTCAACAAAGAAGATGCACAGATGACAGAAAGTAAGCACATGAAAAGAGGCTCAACTTCAGTAGCCATGAGGAAAATATACATAAAGCCATATATGAGTTATTGTTATATACTATAAGAAGTACTAAAGTAAAACTAGTGATAATATTGCATGCTGGACACAGCATGGAGAAATGGGATCACTCACACATTGCATGTGTGAAGGTAAAATGGCATAACTACTATGGAAAGAGCTCGGGAGTTTCTTAAAAGCAAAGCAAAACAAAAAATAACCAAACCAACCAATCAACAAATACTAAACATGTATCTACCACACAATCCAGTAATTGCAGCCCTTTGCATTTGTCCCAAGGAAATAGAGTCACATATGCACAAAAACCTGCTTGTGAATGTTTATGACAGCTTTATTCATACTAGCCCCAAACTGAAACAGCCAAGATGTCATTTAATCGTGAGTAGTTTAAAAAACTTGTAGCGCATCCATACCATGAAAGATTATCCAGCAATAAAAAGGAACAAACTTTTGATATATACAATAATATGAATTAACCTCCATTGAATTATGCTAGTTGAAAAAAACCTCAAAAGTTTAATATTGATAATTCCATTTATATAACATTCTTAAAATAACAAATTATAGAAATAGGAGACCATATTAGTGGTCAATTTGAAGGTTGACAAGAATCTGATTATATCTTATGCTGAAAGACATAGAGAGAATTTGGGGTTCTATTTCTTTGTTTTTTTTTTTTAATTTCTTCCCTTTTAAACCAATTATATTTTTTATCAACAGTTTTGAAGTATGGTCTACAAATTAAAATTATGAGTTCAGTTCAGTTGCTCAGTTGTGTCCAACTCTTTGCGACCCCATGAATCACAGCACGCCAGGCCTCTCTGTCCATGACCAACTCCCGGAGTTCACTCAAACTCATGTCCATTGAGTTGGTGATGCCATCCAGCCATTTCATTCTCAGTTGTCCCCTTCTCCTCCTGCCCCCAATCCCTCCCAGCATCAGGGTCTTTTCCAATAAGTCAACTCTTCGCATGAGGTGGCCAAAGTACTGGAGCTGT
>NW_011495050.1:7893742-7916751 GCF_000754665.1 Bison bison bison
AGTTTTCCAGATTTGCTGGCATATTGAGTGCAGCACTTTCACAGCATCATCTTTCAGGATTTGAAATAGCTGAACTGGAATTCCATCACCTCCACTAGCTTTGTTCGTAGTCATGTTTTCTAAGGCCCACTTGACTTCACATTCCAGGATGTCTGGCTCTAGTTGAGTAACCACACCATTGTGATTATCTGGGTCGTGAAGCTCTTTTTTGTACAGTTCTTCTGTGTATTCTTGCCACCTCTTCTTAATATTTTCTGCTTGTTAGGTCCATACCATTTCTGTCCTTTATTGTGCCCATCTTTGCATGAAATATTCCCTTGGTATCTCTAATTTTCTTGAAGAGATCTCTAGCCTTTCCCATTCTGTTGTTTTCCTCTATTTCTTTGCATTGATCAGCGAGGAAGGCTTTCTTATCTCTCCTTGCTAGTCTCTGGAACTCTGCATTCAAATGGGAATATCTTTCCTTTTCTCCTTTGCTTTTCTCTTCTCTTCTTTCACAGCTATTTGTAAAGCCTCCTCAGACAGCCATTTTGCTTTTTGAATTTCTTTTCCATGGGAAAGGTCTTGATCCCTGTCTCCTGTACAATGTCATGAACCTCCATCCATAGTTCATCAGGCATTCTGTCTATCTGATCTAGTCCCTCAAATCTATTTCTCACTTCCCCTGTATAATCATAAGGGATTTGATTTAGGTCACACCTGAATGGTCTAGTGGTTTTCCCCTACTTTCTTCAATTTCAGTCTGAATTTAGCAATAAGGGGTTCATAATCTGAGCTACAGTCAGTTCCTGGTCTTGTTTTTGCTGACTGTATAGAGCTTCTCCATCTTTGGCTGCAAAGAATATAATCAATCTGATTTTGGTGTTGACCATCTGGTGATGTCAACGTGTAGAGTCTTCTCTTGTGTTGTTGGAAAAGGGTGTGTGCTATGACCAGTGTGTTCTCTTGGCAAAACTCTATTAGTCTTTGCCCTGCTTCATTCCGTATTCTAAGGCCAAATTTGTCTGTTACTCCAGGTGTTTTTTTTATTTCCTACTTTTGCATTCCAGTCCCCTATAATGAAAAGGATGTCTTTTTTGGGTGTTAGTTCTAAAAATTCTTGTAGGTCTTCATAGAACCATTCAACTTCAGCCTCTTCAGCTTTACTGGTTGGGGCATAGGCTTGGATTATCATGATATTGAATGGTTTGCCTTGGAAATGAACAGAGATCATTCTGTTGTTTTTGAGATTGCATCCAAGTAGTTAGATATACATATTGTAAATAGTGTATTCAATATGTATTTTCAGGACTCCAGTAATTAAAGACAGAATTGAGGAGTCTGGCTTATGATCAAAGAAAATGATCTCTGATTTTTAAAACCCAGGCCTAAGCAATTATACAACCTTTGAAAAAGGAAAGTGTTAGCCTCTCTCAGTCTTGTTGGACTCTTTGCAACCCCATGAACTGTAGCCCATTAGACTCTTCTGTTCATGGAAATCTCCAGCAAGAATACTGAAATGATAACCATTCACTTCTCCAGAGGATTTTTCCATCCCAGGGATTGAACCTGGTTTGCAAGCAGATTCTTTACCATCTGAGCCACCATGGAAGCCCTAGCCTTTACTTGGCCTCAAGAAGGAAGCTGCCCCCACACCGGACTTGAAGTGCAGCCAGTGACTTTCATTTCACTCTGTAAGGGCAGTTACAGTTGTAAACTTGGCCCCCCTAACCAGTCATGCTCTTATGAATACCTATAATCCTAGCCCAAAGCACCTTTATTAAGAGAATTTTTATCTGGATCCTTCTGCAAATCCTTACTCTGGAGCCTCCATGGACACTTTGTTATTGGGAGGAAGTTGAAACCTTGAAAAAGACACTTTTCTTCTGTGTCCTCTGTATGCTCAGAACTTTTCTACTATGTTGATTTACCTGGCTCTTGACCTAAACTGATCCCCTGTTTCATTTCCCCCCATGGATTGCTGTGGATGCCATTCTATGAGACAAAATGGAATAGGCTGAGTTTAGCCTCTTGCTTATAGTATCATGGGAAATGATTAAAGGCTCAACTATTACATCATATCTTGTTTCAATTGGCTACTTCTAACTTGGCAGGCCAACTCTCTCAGTTAAGCTGAGGTCCTCCGCTTAGACTTTTTTAATTTTATTTTAGTCAGGCTTAATCTCTATACCAGTTTAACATAAACTTTAACTGTCAAGGTTTTACTGTCTTAAATTGATTTAAAATATATTTTAATCCTCTGGCTCTAACATAGGTTATATTTTATTACTTGACTTATTTCCATAATAAATAAGACATTTTCTCTCTCCATCATTATGATGCTATAATATGCCATATTTATTATTTTTAATATATAGTAGAACCTTTTAGAATATTGGCTTTGAAGTGAATAGGTGCCAAATTTTATAAAGAATTATATGCAAACCCTATCTAGAAAACCATAAAAAGGATGAATATCATTTTTATATATTAATACAAATTTCTTTCTATGGGATGGCTGCCCAATTGTTAGAAATTTGTTTAAGGAAATCTCAAGTGCATTACAGATCTTCTGCTAAACTCTTTGCACATTATAAAAGGACATAAGCTATCGCATGGAATACAATCAGGTGGTTTTAATTGCTAAAATTTTTAGAGCCAGAACATATAATTAGGCTAAAATTTTACATAATTTTATGTGTACTATATACTTGTATATCTAATGATTATGCTTTACCCTCTACTATCATAAGTGATAGGGAGCTAGGTCTTTTAACATATGACTAATATAATTAAGAAATTACAATATTTAGACCTTCAGTGAGTCACCTTATCTCATTTGTCCCAATACTTAATATAATACTTGGCATAATATAAGCATTTAATAAATATAGATAGAATAAGACAATTTAAAATTAATGACTTTATGAATTTATTATATCTTATTAAAGATCCAAAGCAAACAGGTAAACTAGAAGTTGGATTCTTGGAATCTGTAAGAAAAATCATAAAACTAAGTTGTACTTCTGAAGTTCTAAATCTTGTGCAATTTTGCTCAAACAAACTTTGTCATCACAATGTTCAATTAAACAATTAGCAATTTCTATTAAGAGCAATTTCTCTAAAGCAAGGATGGGGCAAATGTTGACTATGATGAAGGTCAGGGTTCTCATTGACTTTTATCATTTGAAGATGACTCCCCACTCCAGTACTCTTGCCTGGAAAATCCCATGGATGGAGGAGCCTGGTGGGCTGCAGTCCATGGGGTCGCGAAGAGCCAGACATGACTGAACGACTTCACTTTGACTTTTCTCTTTCATGCATTGGAGAAGGAAATGGCAACCCACTCCAGTGTTATTGCCTGGAAAATCCCAGGGACGGGGGAGCCTGATGGGCTGCCGTCTATGGGGTCTCACAGAGTCGGACATGACTGAAGTGACTCAGCAGTAGCAGTAGCAAATGGGTGTACTGGAAGTTAAAACAATCTATTTCCTACCCATATCTAGAGAAAGCATTATTTCCCAACCCCCCCGCCCTCCACACCCCATAGCATTGTTACTGCTTAAAAGCTTAAAAAGAAAAAAAAAATGAACTCTTATTTCATCTATATTACTGATTACTGCATGGTGTGGTTGAAATGACATCACATAGCTAAAACCTTACCAATAAAACTTAGAAAATATAGTACTCTTACACATTTCTTAAAATATCTATGTTAATACTTTTCCGATAATAGCTATATGTATTCATATAGACAAACATTTTTTCTCACTACCAATATAAGTCAAGAATATTATTATCAACATAGAGTATATTCCCAAAGTAAGACTGAATATAAATGCAGGGAATATATCTCATCATTCCTAGTTACTGATACTTTGAATAAAGAAACAAATGATAAACATATAGAAAGATTTTTTAAATGTAAGTTTCTAATTAAACTTAGAATTAGGTTACCACATCTCTTATTTATCCTCAACAGTACTCATTTATTAATTTGTAACCTCTGGATTCCCCTGGGGTGAAATACAAAACTGGCCCCCATACAAGAAGGGCAAGGAGAGACCCAAGACAGAGGCAGACCACTCCTGATTGGTAGGTGGTGGTATAAGCAAGGGAATTTATATAGGAGGCTTGTTGCGTGCAACCACAGGTGCATAGATCTTGTACTTCCCTCCAGCATCTTAAAATCTTACATAGAAGCCTTAACAGCCTTCAGTGAGGTATTCAATCCAAATGAAACAGCTGTTAGTAATGGAAATAGTAGGCAGAATGTACATTCCAAAGACAGGGGAGGGGGCTGGGAAGACTCCAGTCACCCTGTCTAGCTTCTGGGTCAACCAGAGGTCACATACTCTCAATGATCTTCTCCAATATCATCGGATTTTTAAAAGCAGCTAGTCAGCTTCATAATAGACAGCTTTCTAGGGAATTATTGTAAATTAAAACAAAAATTCTAAAAGATATAGGAATACTGGACCACCTGACCTGCCTCTTGAGAAATCTGTATGCAGGTCAGGAAGCAACAGTTAGAACTAGACATAGAACAACAGACTGGTTCCAAATAGGAAATGGCTGTATATTGTCACCCTGCTTACTTAACTTACATGCAGAGTACATCATGAGAAATGCTGGGCTGGAGGAAGCACAAGCTGGAATCAAGACTGCTGGGAGAAATATCAATAACCTCAGATATGCAGATGACACCACTCTTATGGTAGAAAGTGAAGAAGAACTAAAGAGCCTCTTGATGAAAGTGAAAGAGAAGAGTGAAAAAGTTGGCTTAAAGCTCAACATTTAGAAAACTAAGATCATGGCGTCCGGTCCCATCACTTCATGGCAAATGGATGAAGAAACAGTGGAAACAGTGGCAGATTTTATTTTGGGGGGGCTCCAATATTGCTGCAGATGGTGAATAAAGTCTTGAAATTAAAATATGTTTACTCCTTGGCAGGAAAGTTATGACCAACCTAGACAGGATATTAAAAAGCAGAGACATCATTTTGCCAAAAAAGGTCTGTCTAGTCAAGGCTGTGGTTTTTCCAGTAGTCACGTATGGATGTGAGAGTTGGACTATAAAGAAAGCTGAGCACTGAAGAATTGATACTTTTGGACTGTGGTGTTGGAGAAGACTCTTCAGGTCCCTTGGACTGCAAGGAGATACAATCAATCCACCCTAAAGGAGATCAGTCTAAGTATTCATTGGAAGGACTAATGTTGAAGCTGAATTTCCAATACTTTGGCCACCCAATGGGAAGAACTGACTCATTTGAAAAGATCCTGATGCTGGGAAAGATTGAAGGCAGGAGGCAAAAGGGACGACAGAGGATGAGATTGTTGGATGGGAATCAGAGACTCAATGGACATGACTTTGGTAAACTCTGGGAGTTGGTGAACTCAGGGGTAAATTCAGGGAGGCCTGGCATGCTGCAGTCCATGGGGTGGCAAAGAGTAGGACACAACTGAGCGACTGAACTGAACTGAACTGAAAACAAAAACAGAAAAAATCTTTTATGAGTTGATGTAATATAATTATTTAATAAATATTAACTGGAAAGAAAAGTTTTAGAAGCTTTTAGCTGAAAACACTTCAAAATGTTTAAGCCAGTTTTCAGAAGTAGCTGTTTTTTAAAATGGCTTCAAACTCTGCCATCCAATATTTTTGACTAATATCTAAAATTCATAACAAGTTCTAGGAGCTCTTATCCCCAAAACAAATTATCATAAAATGAGTAGTGTGAACAACTACATATAACCTAAATATAATACTGAGGAGAGAGAACTCTTCTATAGTATGGCTATCCCCACATGTTCCACCCAGTTCAGTTTTTGTTGTAAGTTATAATCAATGTTAACAACTGGAGAACACTGTAATATAGATGTTCATTAACCCACCAAAAAGCAATGAGATGTGTATTTTACATAAAAATAGAGTAACATACAAGTAGTCAGCATAGAAATACTTACTTATAAAATATATACAACAAATATTGCATGATTCATAATGAGTTTATTATTATAAACTTGTGAACTCCTTAAGTTGTCTTTATTTTAATTTAGCTGCTGCTGCTGCTGCTAAGTCGCTTCAGTCATGTCCAACTCTGTGCGACCCCATAGACGGCAGCCCACCAGGCTCCCCTGTCCCTGGGATTCTCCAGGCAAGAACACTGGAGTGGGTTGCCATTTCCTTCTCCAATGCATGAAAGTGAAAAGTGAAAGTGAAGTTGCTCAGTCGTGTCCAACTCCTAGCAACCCCATGGACTGCAGCCTACCAGGCTCCTCTGTCCATGGGATTTTCCAGACAAGAGTACTGGAGTGGGGTGCCATTGCCTTCTCCGAGGTGCCTTTAAATTCTTCTTCACTGAAGAAAGACTAAGAAATTAAATAGATGTATGGCTATACAGAAATATAACTAAGTAGACTGGTTCTATACAGTTCTTTATTATTCTAAGTTAGAATGCTATTTAGCAACATTATTAGTACTAAATATTACTATATTAGGAGTACTAAATTCTAAGTATTATTGATACTAAATAGTTCAAGTACTAATACTGGTGCCTATCTTGTTGAGAAGCCTCCTCTACCCATATTAGCTTTGGATGCTGTGCACAGGAGCCATATTTAAGCAAATTCATCCAAAATATCTCATCTATCCATTTCTATGTGATGTAGTTACAGAAGGGCAGAGGTCAGACACATGTTTTTCTTCTACAAATTGCATAAGATACTAAATTCTGCTGTTCTTGTTTGATCATGCAGCAAGTTCACTTTAAGTACAGACTTTATAAATTTTAAATGTGAGACAGTATGTCTCCATGAATATCATTTGCAAGACTCATGCATCAAGCTGCTATTAATCCCAGTAATGGATTCTTTTTCTTCTGACATAGCTCTTCAGCTTTGCCATCTTTCTCTGACCTTCTCTAAACACAATCTAACCACTATCTTAATATGAAAATTGATTTTTTTTTCTCCTATAGGATGGAAGAACTTTTTCTATGTAGGCTAACTCACATAAATTTCTCCCATTCAGTAAAACCATGAATCTACTTCTGAAAAACTAGTAAGCATTTCACCTAGTACACTTCAAGTTTAATAACTTTGTATAATAACATATAGGCCACCACAATTGTAAGAATAATAGTTAACTTTACTGAGCATTTACACTATGAAAAGTTCTTTTTGACTAACACAATTGGCATTTTCTAATTTTTTGTAGTGCAAAGTACAGAATATTTGGCAGAAATTTTAGTTTTGAGGGTGTGACAGTTACAGAGAGAATAAAAGTAAAGATGAGAGAAATTTAATCGAAATATTAAGCTTGAGGTTTTTGTATTTCATTTTGAATACAAAATGAAATACATACACATTTCTGTTCCAAATGCACATTGATTTCAGTTGAACATAATAAAATATTAGCTAAGATTGACAAGGTGCAATTAATATAAGCTTTCTGTTGTTTAAGAAACTGAAGTGAATTATTATAGGAAAAATGCATTTATCATAAACATCAGGACTTGAAGGAATATAAGAAACCCAAGAAACACTGTTTGTGTTTATGAATCTCTTCATTTCTTTATTGTTATCTTCTACACTGATTCTGGCTCTGTTCACTAGCTTCTACTACCTCTCCATACTCCTGTTAAAATTTACACACCTTCATTATCAAAAATTTGCCTGTTACTGTTTACACACCTTCCTTATTAAAAAATTTGCATGTTACTGTTCTGGATATCAACAAAACTAAATGGTTGCCTTTTATTTCTCAGTCTCAGTTCTTCTGGGTAAGTGAGAGGAGTTTGTTACAACTTGGATCAGTTCAGTTCAGTCACTCAGTCATGTCCAACTCTTGTGACCCCATGAACCGCAGCACGCCAGGCTTCCCTGTCCATCACCAACTCCCAGAGCCCACCCAAACCCATGTCCATTGAGTCGGTGATGCCATCCAACCATTTCATCCTCTGTTGTCCCCTTCTCCTCCTGCCCTCAATCTTTCCCAGTCTCAGGGTCTTTTCCAGTGAGTCAGCACTTTGCATCAGGTGGCCAAAGTATTGGAGTTTCAGCTTCAGCATCAGTCCTTCCAATGAACAACCAGGACTGATGTCATTTAGGATGGACTGGTTGGATCTCCTTGCAGTCAAGGGACTCTCTTTCACATCCATAGATGACCACTGGAAAAACCACAGCCTTGACTAGCAGATCTTTGTTGGCAAAGTAATGTCTCTGCTTTTTAATATGCTGTATAGGTGGGTCACAACTTTCCTTCCAAGGAGTAAGCATCTTTTAATTTCATGGCTGCAATTATCATCTACAGTGATTTTGGAGCCCAGAAAAATAAAGTCAGCTACTGTTTCCACTATTTCTCCATCTATTTGACAAGAAGTGATGGGATCGGATGCCATGATCTTAGTTTTCTTAATGTTGAGCTTTAAGCCAACTTTGTCACTCCCCTCTTTTACTTTCATCAAGAGGCTCTTTAGTTCTTCTTCACTTTCTGCCATAAGGGTGGTGTCATCTGCATATCTGAGGTTATTGATATTTCTCCCAGCAATCTTGATTCCAGCTTGTGATTCCTCTAGCCCAGCGTTTTTCATGATGTACTATGCATATAAGTTAAATAAGTAGGGTGACAATATACAGCCTTGATGTACTCCTTTTCCTATTTGGAACCAGTCTGTTGTTCCATGTCCAGTTCTAACTGTTGCTTCCTGACCTGCATACAGGTTTCTCAGGAGGCAGGTCAGGTGGTCTGGCATTCATATCTCTTTCAGAATTTTCCACAGTTTATTGTGATCCACACAGTCAAAGGCTTTGGCATAGTCAATAAAGTAGAAATAGATGTTTTTCTGGAAATTTATTGCTTTTTCAATGATCCAACGTGGATAGTTATACAGTTTTGGTGTGATTAGATATAGCAGAAGAAGGGTACACAGGGCCACAGTTCTTCTTGATGGCAGACAGAAAGGAAAGGAGAATTTCAAAATTAGATGTCTAAGGAGTTGGGTGGATACTCTATGCCAGTAGGAACAAATATCATCACTGAAAAAAGAGCCTGTTGAGAAAGACTGTTAAGAGCACTCAAGATGAGCACTGGGGAACCTCCATATTTAAGTGGTAACAATAAATTCATGCAGAAAAGAAAACAGAGGCAGAATGACTGAAAAGATAAAATTAAGAAAAAGCAACAGGGAAACCAAAGAGGGGATAATTTCCAGAGGATAAAAGTAGCAACAATGACAACTATCTAAAATGAAAATAGAGATCAACAAATAGCAAGCATTAGCAAAGTCAGTGATGGAAGTTTTAGTGAGGAAGAATGCCAGTAATGGAAGTGCAATAGTGAAGAGAATATGGTCTCAAGAATCGTGGCAGTTTAAAAAAGTTTGTACATTGGGATTTAACAATAAAGACAGTTTTCACAACTATGCTCTCTTGACTGGTAGAGGCAAGAAAAGCAGCACTTAGTCAAGAGAAATTAGCTGGTAAAAATGTTATGTGGCAACCTGGATGGGAGGGGAATTTTAGGGGAAAGTGAATACAGGTATATATGGCTGAGTCCTTTTGCTGTCACCTGAAATTATGACAACATTGCTGATTGGCTATACTCCAATATAAAATACAAAGATTAAAAAGAATACGATAAACTTATTTGTGTATTCATTTTTGTTGAATCTTATTTTTGAAATTTTGATTTTAAGAACAGCAGAGTTGGCTATCATTTAAATACCTTAAAATTATAGACTATTTTACCTTTCACAGTATGCTTTTATATGTTATTTATTCAAATATCAAAATTGTGATCTAACTGTAATTGAGTCCCTACTTACAGATAATTGAAATACAAATCAATCAAAATGACTTGCTCAGGTTATGTGATCGTAGAGAGCTAACAATCACAGACCCAAATCTCTTCAGTCATATTTCAATTTCCTTCTTCAGGACACAAAATAAAAATAATTCCATGCAAGAGAAATATTAATGCATTTGTGATGAGCAACCTCTTCAAGCACTTTTGCAAATGGAAACATAGCATGCTGTCTCTATCTTTGCAAATGGAAACATAGCATGCTGTCTCTATCACTAAATTTACTTCTAAAGGAAAGAGCATGATATTGGAATTCAAGCAGAACTCCTTCACTGCTTTGTGCCTGCCCGGCCCCAATCAAAACATTCTATGTCTATCACCTTCAGTTTATTCATCTGTAAAACGGATTCTTGTTGCTTATCTCCCAAGATTTGAAATAGAAAGCGTCGGACCCACAGTGGATATTGAATTCATATCATTGAACTTAACAGAGGCACAAATCATTAAAACAGAAAAGTTCCCTGCATATATACTCTCAAGTATCAATGATGCTAAGAAACAAAACATTGACAGAGAGATTAGGAAGATGAAAATGCAAACACAACGTGCAGTGAAAGTTACACTAATTTTACTTATTCTAATTTATTCTACACTGCAGGTGACTTGCTCAATATGGTGCAGGTGTTGGCTTTAATACAGCCAAATAAAACAGGAGTTAATGGTATGTCCCTGTGTGTTTGCTGAAAGCGATCCACAAGCAGTGTGGAGTTAGCCAAATCTTTCACAAGTGGTTGAAGAAAGGAAATAAAAGTGCATCACAGCGCTCTGGAGACTCATACTGCAGAGAAAATGATCAAGACAGCAATATCAATATGGAATTTAAAAAGTCACCCAGAATTTACACAATTTATCAGAAGCCACAGCTGTGAAACCTCATTGTTATTTAATGCGCTGATGTCTTAATTTCATTCACCTGCAAAATGAGTCTACTCCCTCTTTCTCACAGGCTTTGAGAAACACAATTCTCTCAAAAATGCTTTGGAAACTGGTGATGATCCGGCAGTCAATATCACAGAGAAAGAAATGTTTTGAGGCTGGAATAACTAGAGTGACCAGAGAATAAAGTTTGAGGTTGGCTGTGAAATGTGCCAGAAGTCATTAATGTTTTGAGTAAGTATAAATATGGGTTAAACTTGTCGTTACGGCATTAAAATCACACATAACTGTTACAGGGTTCAGTGGCATTATGCTCCTGTACATCTGTTTCAGGCACCTTAAATATATCTTTCCTACCTGACTGACTTTTTCTTTTCTCTAATCACAGGAAACAGATGCAAGGTTGGGGTGACTTTGTACTCCTTGCTCACTACCAATTCATTCTTCCATCAAGTCTTTAGTGCATATGCTAGTATGATCAGAAGGTACATGCAAATACACACACACACACATATACAGACACATACCTACATATGTATTATATATTATGCATATACTGAGAAATGGAATATTTCCAGCCATATCAGTAACAAAAGGATGTCACAGTCATCAGGACTGCAGCCACCACCTGCCTTGAGAAAACTCAAGAAGAAAAGAAGACCTACCACCTAGTAGCCATCAAACTGTAGGCACCTCCCTACATGAGAAAATTCAAGCTGTGAAAATATAGGATACTGGCCCCAGAAAATGGAGGTATATATCAAAGGGATGACTGCAGTGAGCCAAGACTCTTGTATCTTCCTATACATATAAAAGTGCTAAATTCCTTAACTTGAGGTATCTAGTTTTCTTTCATTAACAACCATCTTTTGATGTTCTCGACTACCTGCTTTTTGTTGCAAAACTCCTTTGTATCCCAACTTCCTCCAAGCCCTGCTCACTTGAGAGCAGTTCTTTCAGGGTTACTTGAGATGATGCTTCCCAGGCTTGAAGTCCTAAAAATTTCAACCAAGTAAAATACTCAACTTTGAAGTTGTACATATTTTTTTAAGATGACACTACACATAAATATGTTATATATATCAAAATTATAATGTAAGTATATTAAAGGATGGTGAGTAATGCTGCTGCTGCTGCTGCTATGTCGCTTTAGTCATGTCTGACTCTGTGCGACCCCATAGACGGCAGCCCACCAGGATCCCCTGTCCCTGGGATTCTCCAGGCAAGAACACTGGAGTGGGTTGCCATTTCCTTCTCCAATGCATGAAAGTGAAAAGTGAAAGTGAAGTTGCTCAGTCATGTCCGACTCTAGCGACCCCATGGACTGCAGCCTACCAGGCTCCTCCATCCATGGGATTTTCCAGGCAAGAGTACTGGAGTAGGGTGCCATTGCCTTCTCCAAAGTAATGTTAATTGTAATAATAACAGTAACTAAGGTGATATTTGCTAATGCTGTTGAGTTCTTCCTGTATCACCTAATTTGTACTTATATTAACATATCTAGTCCTCAATCCTATGAAATGAAAGCTGTTGACACTTTATCTTTAGAAATGAGAGACTTGAGGCTTACGAAAATATTCAGTGAGTGCTCAAGTTTACAATACTCACTTTCAACAAGCAGCATGATTCTTCCCCCAGTTACTATCAAGGAGTTCGGCAGTGAGAGGAACCACTCAGGAGAGCTCAGTCTTGAGAAGCTGCTGCTGCTGCTGTTGCTAAGTCGCTTCAGTCATGTCCGACTCTGTGTGACACCATAGATGACAGCCCACCAGGCTCCCCTGTCCCTGGGATTTCCCAGGCAAGAACACTGGAGTGGGTTGCCATTTCCTTTTCCAATGCATGAAAGTGAAAAGTGAAAGTGAAGTCACTCAGTCATGTCTGACTCTCCGTGACCCCATGGACTGCAGCCTACCAGGCTCCTCTACCCATGGGATTTTCCAGGCAAGAGTACTGGAGTCGGGTGCCATTGCCTTCTCTTGAGAAGCTAGCAGACATAAATTAAGGGAGGGAATTAAGAATGGAGTGTTTAAGAGTGATAAACACTCTGACCAGTTTCCCTCTTTTTTTTTTTTTCTTTTAGAGAGACTTTTTTCAAACTTTCTTGGGAATCATAATCAACAGATTGTATACCATAAATAAACAGTTTATATACCATATGTATGTTTTAATTTTGAAACAGGGCTTTTGGAACAATACAATCTGAGAAAAACAGAATATATGAGGTTATTCTGTCTGCCTTTTCTCCAGAAATGTGTACTTCTGATTTAACAACTTGAACTGTCACAGTTTTATGATGAACACAACTTCAATATGACTCATGTTGTTATATATATATATATATATATATATATATTCTATCAACCCAGAATTTGCATCTCTGAAAAATTCAATCTTTGTCTTTTCCTTTATTTTCCTTTCTTGTTCTTCTCTCCTTCTCATTTCTCCCTCCTCCCTTTTCTCTTCCTCTCTAATTTAACTGTCTGGGAAACCAGTCCTGAAACTTACTACAAAGAGGCTGTCAAATTCTACACCAATGTGTGTGTGTGTGTGTGTGTGTGTGTGTGTGTGTGTATACAAAACTACTCTGCATTCCATGCAACCATATAAATGTCAATGTCAGCATAATAAAAATGAAGGAGGGGTTGGGGTGGGGTAGTTGTCAGCAAAACTTATTAGACAACTTCCTAGTAGTGGGCTCTTCTTTTTCTCAGTCTTCCTAACTTTTGCTTAGTAAGCCATTCAAGAGTTATGCCTGGAAGCTATAATATCAAATATAATATATAGTTAATGTTTTAGCAAACAATTTTAGTTTTTTGACAGGTGTTTGTCTACATTTAATATATATGTTTATAAATTATATTCTCTCAGATATGTCTTAAGAGAATACCAATCTTTTAGAGTTAGTTGTCTAAGTTAAGGAGATTTTGCAAATGCTAAATACTAAAACCCTTAAATAAACAAAATCCAGTAGCATGAACTGTTTGGATCTGTGATCATGTACTACACTGATTCTTGCTGTTTCTCAAGTGCAAGCTTTTGCAATGTGACTTCCTCCTTTCTAGGATACCCTTCCATTTTCTGTCTGATCCTCCTCGGGATTTCTGTTAAATCCTACTCACCCTTCAAGGTCTTGTTCAAGTAACCTCCTCTGTGAAGCTTAATCTTCATCCTCAGAGCAGAATTAATAACTTTTATTTTGTAATCCAATACTCAGAGCTCTATTTACTCAACTCATTCTACTTTTTCCCTTGTAGTATATGTCTGTTTCCCCAATTGATTAATAAACCCATGAAGGCCATGGAATGTTCTTATTCAACTTCACATCCAATTGACACACAGTGGAGACACAGAAGTTTGATGAAGATATAAGAATGATATTTTAGGGCAGAATCTATTGACTTTCTTGAGAAAATGAGTATAAATGTCCATGAGTTCCCTCAGCAGGAGAGAATAAAATCAGTCTTCTAGTGCTTTTTTGTTGTTGCTGTTTGTTTTGTTTTGGATTTTTTGTTTAGTAGAAATGGGGTTGCTAAAGAAAGAATGAATTTCTTGAATGGGCTAAATGCTAGTTTGTGAACATAGAAGGTTGTACATAACAGGTAACTTCTGAAAATATTTTATAAATCAGAATTTTTAAATAACTGGGCAAAGTTAAAGACTTTAGGATATTCATCCCTGAATATATTAGAATTATTAAATATAAAATGTAATTCTTTGGATTTTTTAAATGATTTCAGAAATAATTATTTTGAAATAGTTATGGATTTTCATTTTTAAATGTCATAAATTATGTTCAAAGGACTATCAGAAAAATAAAGAGTGAAAATATGTGTAGACATCAATTTTCTCCAGGCAAATCAAATTGATCCAAGTACATAAATAACTAAAATCATGTTCCACTAAACAAAAAGGACAATTATCAGTAAGTGAATAGCTCAAAATCAAATGTATAGATTGTCATTAACAGATTTTATTTAGTACATGAAAATGCTGTTATTTAAATGGTATTTACTAATTTGTTTGTTATAAAATTTAGGAATATTGTTAAATATTTTTCTTCTTTCAAAATGCAATAAAATGTCTATTCATAGCCATTTATATTATGCACTATAGCTCTGTTCTGATAAAAAATATTATAATTTCAAGTATAGCATCTGCCAGCAAATAGTTGATACTTTAGTAACTCTGACATTAAAGTGTCTTAATAAATTATTGTAAATGTTTCTGCAGGATTCAGGTAAAGCCAAGAAGCATAAATTAGTTGTACTGGGGGGGTGGATAACTGTGCTCAATTTGTGTATCATGCATTAACACACAGGTGTTGCAAAGCTAGCTAGGGAAATTCATCATAATACAAAAAAGCATAAGAACCTCAGTGAGAGATATTTGGCAGTCATCAAAGTTTTCATTGTCTCTGAAACATCTTCACATTTTTTAATATTGGTCTTGAGATTTACTGGTGTCACTTCCAATAAAATATTATTTGGTAAATTCCATTGAATTATTAACATAAATGATAAAAGACACCCTAATTCAGTGTTTAGAAGATTGATATTTTAGGATATTATGCTGTAAAAATTACTAAGACATCTTAGGAGTTTCTCAAAGATGTATATGCTAAACTCTTTTTTTACTCAATTAGGTAACAAATTTGATGTGACTTTCCTCGTTCCTTCAGATTTTGTTTGTATGTTTTCCACAAACGCTTTCAAATCTAATTATATTTTCTTCAAAAATATGAGGTTCATTGCTCATTGTGGTATTTTTCAAAACATTACCATGGTTTATTTCTCACAAAAAATCAACACTTAAATGGCACATTTGTATTTCCTAATACTGTCTTCACAAATCCACCTTCTAAGCAAAGATACTATGGAATTTAAAAAGACAACCTTTCCTATCAAATTAATAAACACTTACTCTTGAATCAAAGAAAGCAGTGAGGTAGCATGTGTTAGTCACTCATTTGTGTCTGACACTTTGCGACCCCATGGACTGCAGTCCACCAGGCTCCTGTGTCCATGGAATTCTCTAGGCAAGAATATTGGAGTGCATTGCCATTCCCTTCTCCAGGGGGTCTTCCCAACCCAGGGATTGAACCCAGGCTCCTACATTATAGGCAGATTCTTTACCTTCTGAGCCACCAGGGAAGTAGTTGTGGGATCAGTTCAGTTCAGTCACTCAGTCCTGTTAGACTCTTTGGAACTCCATGGACTGCAGCAAACCAGGTCTCCCTGTCCATCACCAACTAATGGAGTTTACCTGAACTGATATCCATTTAGACAGTGATGCCATCCAACCATCTCATCCTCTGTCATCCCCTTCTACTCTGGCCTACAATCTTTGCCAGCATCAAGATCTTTTCCAATTTAGTCAGTTTTCCACATCAGGTGGCCAAAGTATTGGAGTTTCAGCTTCAGCATCAGTCCTTCCAAAGAATATTCTGGACTGATTTCCTTTAAGATGGACTGGTTGGATCTCCTTGGTGTCCAAGGGACTCTCAAGAGTCTTCTCCAACACCACCGTTCAAAAGCATCAATGCTTCAGCACTCAGCTTTCTTCACAGTGCAACACTCACATCCGTACATGACTACTGGAAAAACCATAGCCTTGACTAGACAGACCTTTGTGTCAAAGTAACATCTCTGCTTTCGAATATGATGTCTAGGTTGGTCATAACTTTTCTGCCAAGGAACAAGCGTCTTTTAATTTCATGGCTGCAATCACATCTGCAGTGATTTTGGAGCCCAGAAAAATAAAGTCTGACACTGTTTCCACCTGTTTCTCCTTCTATTTGCCATAAAGTGATGGGACCAAATGCCATGATCTTAGTTTTCTGAATGTTGAGCTTTAAGCAAACTTTTTCACTCTCCTCTCACACTTTCATCAAGAGGTTCTTTAGTTCTTCTTCACTTTCTGCCATAAGAGTGGTTTCATCTGCATATCTGAAGTTACTGATATTTCTCCCAGCAATCTTGATTCCAGCTTGTGCTTCATCCATCCCAGAATTTCTCATGATGCATATAAGTTAAATAAGCAGGGTGACAATAAACAGCCTTGACGTACTCCTTTCCCGATTTGGAATCAACCTGTTGTTCCATGTCTAGTTCTAACTGTTGCTTCCTGACTGGCATACGGATTTCTCAAGAGGCAGGTCAGGAGGTCTGATACTTCCATCTCTTTCAGAATTTTCCAGTTTGTGGTGATCCACACAGTCAAAGGCTTTGTCATAGTCAATAAAGCAGAAATAGATGTTTTTCTGGAACTCTCTTGCTTTTTCAATGATCCAACACTTCAGTTCAGTTCAGGTCAGTCACTCAGTCCTATCCAACTCTTTGCGACCCCATGAATCACAGCACACCAGACCTCCCTATCTGTCACCAACTCCCAGAGTTCACTCAAACTCATGTCCATCTAGTTGATGATGCCATCCAGTCATCTCATCCTCCATCGTCCCCTTCTCCTCCTGCCCTCAATACCTCCCAGCATCAGAGTCTTTTCCAAAAAGTCAACTCTTCGCATGAGGTGGCCAAAGTATTGGAGTTTCAGCTTTAGCATCAGTCCTTCCAATGAACACCCAGGACTGATCTCCTTTAGGATGTACTGATTGGATCTCCTTGCAGTCCAAGGGCCTCTCAAGAGTCTTCTCCAACACCACAGTTCAAAAGCAACAATTCTTTGGTACTCAGCTTTCTTTGCAGTCCAACTCTCACATCCATACATGACCACAGGAAAAACCATTGCCTTGACTAGACAGACCTTTGTTGGCAAAGTAATGTCTCTGCTTTTCAATATGCTATCTAGATTGGTCATAACTTTCCTTCCAAGGAGTAAGCGTCTTAATATCATGGCTGCAATCACCATAGCCATGATTTTGAAGCCCCCCAAAATAAAGTCTGACACTGTTTCCACTGTTTCCTCATCTATCTGCCATAAAGTGATGGGAACAGATGCCATGATCTTCGTTTTCTGAATGTTGAGCTTTAAGCCAACTTTTTCACTCTCCTCCTTCACTTTCATCAAGAGGCTTTTTAGTTCCTCTTCACTTTCTGCCATAAGGGTGGTGTCATCTGCATATCTGAGGTTATTGATATTTCTCCCAGCAGTCTTATTCCAGCTTGTGCTTCTTCCAGCCCAGCATTTCTCATGATGTACTCTGCATATAAGTTAAATAAGCAGGGTGACAATATACAGCCCTGACGTTCTCCTTTTCCTATTTGGAACCAGTGGATGTTGGCAATTTGATCTCTGGTTCGTCTGCCTTTGCTAAAATCAGCTTGAACATCTGGAAGTTCACCTTCATGTACTGTTGAAGCCTGGCTTTGAGAATTTTGAGCATCACTTTACTAGTGTGTGAGATGAGTGCAATTATGCCATAGTTTGAGCATTCTTTGTCATTGCCTTTCTTTGGGATTGGAATGAAAACTGACCTTTTCCAGTCCTGTGGCCACTGCTGAATTTTCCAAATTTGCTGGCATATTGAGTGCATCACTTTCACAGCATCATCTTTTAGGGTTTGAAATAGCTTGACTGGAATTCTATCACCTCCACTAGCTTTGTTCATAGTAATTCTTCCTAAGGCCCACTTGACTTCATATTCCAGGATGTCTGGCTCTAGGTGAGTGATCCCACCACCATAGGGGCTTCATATATAAGTCCCTCTTTACACTGGGACACATACTCAGGCATGTAAAAAAGTTCCAAGATTTAAAATTGGTTGATCATTCAAAGCCTAATGCATTTAGAAGATGAGATATACTTAGTACTTAGATATTTCATGAGAGTTGATCTAATTTTATTTTCCAGGAATGATATGTACTTAAAATTACATTATTTCACCACTACCTCTTGTGCTTTTGTCATTGTATGTTAAAAGCATGATAATCTGACTCTCTGCTAGCTCTACTGTCTCAAGGACAGCAAGATCCTCCCCACACCATCAGCACCAAGATTCTAATTTCTCTCTTCTTTTAATTTGAGTTATGTTGAAGATTCAAAATCCTTGGTGATTAACCAAAGCAAGATATCATGTTTTGTTTTTTTTTTTCCCTTGCCAGCAAAAGATAACATATAATAGGTTCCTTTCAACTTCTTTCTGAAGAAAAATATTTTCCCTTTCCAAAAATCACACAAATATGAATTTTTCAAAATAAGAAGATGATTGAGATGCTGGGCATTTTGACTTAAAAAAATATATATTAAGGCCCAGAGGCACATATTGCCCTTGACTTCCATAAAACATATTCCAAGCAGAGATGAGAAATATGGATTAATAAACTAAGACCTAATGTGCAGACCCATCTTACTATGCAATTTACCAAAAATATGTCAGGCACAGTGTACATCACTTACTGTAAAATTATGAAAGAGTATAAGAGTTTGGGGACCCTTAAGACTGCATAACTAGTAGGTGTCAAAATGAAGTTTCACATCAGTTATTTTTATTCACCAGACCAGTCAACTATAACTATTCATATGGTTTCTTATGCTCTTATCTGATCTATAAGAAAGATAATGCCTGTTATAACTAAGGGATATTTTTCAATCCCTGTACTTAGCAATAGTAAATTTGGAAAAAATCTGGATAATATTTGCCAACAATTCTCAGGTAACAATTATTCTTACCTTTAGATATTTTCTACTTCTTAAATTGGGTACAATGTAAATTACATTTTCCCAGTT
The DNA here is from genome assembly GCF_000754665.1 of Bison bison bison. Classification (NCBI taxonomy): domain Eukaryota; kingdom Metazoa; phylum Chordata; class Mammalia; order Artiodactyla; family Bovidae; genus Bison; species Bison bison. The sequence goes on from NW_011495050.1 coordinate 7,913,145, forward strand.
TTACTAGAGCTGAGGTATTTATTGTGGGGCTGAAATTTCAATATTCAATCTTATATATTAGAAGAATATGCCATGTGAAACAATTAGACATTTACTTAAAATTGCTGTTGATATTTCAATTTCTGGATAAAAATGTGATCTCTTATAAGGAACTGCCTGGCTTGCTATGTCCAAGAAAAATCCATTGTCACTACAAACTCAAAACAGGTTCAAATATTTTTGTTGTTGTTGTTTGCTTGTTATTTGTATTCTAACATCAGTGAATAGTCATGACTCTCCCACTGTCAGTCAAGACAAGCTGCAGAGTCTTAACTATTGAAAACATTGAACCTTGCTTAAGATATTTGTCAATTTCAGGAGCTCAAGTGATTTACTAAATTGATTGGAAACACTAGCAAATATAGACACTTTATGGCTGACAATGTAAAATGAAGTTTTAAATTCAGTTCTAATTTGCTGAAAATAACAATACTTGTACCTTTTAAATTATTGGGTTGTTGTGAAGAGAGAGGTAATTGATGAATGTGAAGCATCTAGCAATGGCCCATAAAATAACTCTGCTGTCATGAACTCTTGCGTTCTTCAACTCATGACTTGAAAAGTGGACCTTAATGTCTATTACAATAATCCAAGTAAGGTATATTCCAGTGTACATTGACACTAAGTCACTATAGTAGTACAAGATCAACTGTATAATGTTTACCCTTAATCCTAATCTGTACATGAATCACCTCATTGTGTTTTATAGCTGGAGAAACACAAGTATATTCAGACATAAACTAAAGAACATAGAAGTTAAAGCTCTATGGCTCCAAGATGACTGCCTACATAAAGCATCAAGATATACTATATACATTGTTTATATGAAGAGGGATTTATACATTTTAGGAAAAATATTTTTAAGAAAACTTTTGGTTTGGTGCCTTTCATCCATATCAGTTTCTTATTTTATGTATTCACTTTTTTATATTGAGGTAAATTTATACACAATGATTCCCTTGTGGCTCAGCTGGTAAAGAATCTGCCTGCTATGCGGGAGACCTGGATTCAATCCCTGTATTGAGAAGATCCCCTGGAGAAGGAAAAGGCACCTACTCCAGTATTCTGGCCTGGAGAATTCCATGGACTATAGAGTCCATGGGGTTGCAAAGAATCCAACAGGACTAAGCGAGTTTCACTTTCACTATACACAATAAAATGCACAGATCTTAAGTATGCAATCTTATCTGTTTTGACAAATGCACCTGGAATATAACATAAATCAGGATTTAGAATTTCACTTCATTACCAGAAACTTACTTATTGCTCCTTCCTGATCAACTGTCCCCACCAATAGGAAACCACATCTTCTACCCCCTTTCTACTACCCTAGATTATTTATTTTGAGTGTATGGCTTATTTTGTTCTATATATTCTTTTGGAGATTATTCCATGTTCTTGTGTGTCATGAGTACTTCACTATCTAATTTCTGATTATTATTATTCCATTATATAAATAGACACAAATACCCTTTTGTTGGAACATACAGAATACTTTTTATTTGAGGCTCTTTTAAACAGAGATGAAAGAAACACCTTTGTACAAGAGTTTTCATAAGGAAATCATTATTTCTCTTGAACTGACAGCCAGGAAGAAATTCTATGCCATAAGGTAGTTTCATGTTTAACTTTATAAGAAACTGCCAGAAATACACACTTCCAATTTGGTTGCAACATTTTATACTTTCATTGCCAACATTTGGTCTTTTAATTTGGCCATTTGAATACATTATCTTTGATGATTGATTCCAAGCATTCACCTGTCAACTATAAGCGCTGAGAAATTTTTCCTGAATTTCGAGAGGAGCTACTCCACATTCAAGGTCAGAAGGGATGGCTGTGAGGAGATACCCTTCGTCCAAGGTAAGGAGCAGTGGCTGCGCTTTGCTGAAGCAGCTGTGAAGGGATACCCCATCTCTGAGGGAAGAGAAACCCAAGTAAGACAGTAGGTGTTGCTAGAGGGCATCACAGGGCAGACACACTGAAACCATAATGACAGAAAACTAGCCAATCTGATCACACGTACCACAGCCTTGTCTAACTCAATGAAACTAAGCCATGACATGTGGGACCACCCAAGCGGGTCATGGTGGAGAGCTCTGACAGAATGTAGTCCACTGGAGAAGGGAATGGTAAACCACTTCAGAATTCTTGCCTTGAGAACCCCATGAACAGTATGAAAAGGCAAAATGATAGGATACTGAAAGAAGAACTCCCCAGGTTGGTAGGTGCCCAATATGCTATTAGAGATTCGTGGAGAAATAACTCCAGAAAGAATAAAGGGATGGAGCCAAAGCAAAAACAACACCCAGTTGTGGATGTGACTGGTGACAGAAGCAAGGTCTGATGCTGTGAAGAGCAATATTGCATAGGAACCTGGAATGTTAGGTCTATGAATCAAGGCAAATTGGAAGTGGTCAAACAGGAGATGACAAGAATGAATGTTTACATTCTAGGAATCAGCAAACTAAAATGGACTGGAATGGGTGAATTTAACTCAGATGACCATTATATCTACTACTATGGGCAGGAATCCCTTAGAAGAAATGGAGTAGCCATCATTATCAACAAGAGTCCAAAATGCAGTACTTGGATGCAGTCTCAAAAACGACAGAATGATCTCTGTTTGTTTCCAACGAAAAGCAATCAATATCACAGTAGTCCAAGCCTATGCCCCAAACAGTAACGCTGAAGAAGCTGAAGTTGAATGGTTCTATGAAGAACTACAAGACCTTTTAGAACTAACACCCCCCAAAAATGTCCTTTTCATTATAAGGGACTGGAATGCAAAATTAGGAAGTCAATAAACACCTGGAGTAACAGGCAAATTTGGCCTTGGAATACAGAATTAAGCAGGGCAAAGGCTAATAGAGTTTTGCCAAGAGAATGCACTGGTCATAGCAAACACCCTCTTCCAACAACACAAGAGACATCACCAGATGGTCAACACCAAAATCAGATTGATTATATTCTTTGCAGCCAAGAGGGAGAAGCTCTATACAGTCAGCAAAAACAAGACCTGGAGCTGACTGTGGCTCAGATCATGAACTCCTTATTTCCAAATTCAGACTTAAATTGAAGAAAGAGAGAAAGCCACTGGACCATTCAGGTATGACCTAAATCAAATTGCTTATGATTATGCAGTGGAAATGAGAAATAGATTTAAGAGACTAGATCAGATAGACAGAGTGCCTGATGAACTATGGATGGAGGTTCATGACATTGTACGGGAGACAGGAATCAAGACCATCACCATGTAAAAGAAGAAATGCAAAAAGGGTGTTTTCTATGACCAGTGCATTCTCTTGGCAAAACCCTATTAGCCTTTGCCCTGCTTCATTCTGTACTCCAAGGCCAAATTTGCCTGTTACTCCAGGTGTTTCTTGACTTCCTACTTTTGCATTCCAGTCCCCTATAATGAAAAGGACACCTTGGTGGGGCGGGGGTGTTCATGTCTCAGGATGCCTTACAAATAGCTGTGAAAAGAAGAGAAGTGAAAAGCAAAGGAGAAAAGGAAAGATATTCCCATTTGAATGCAGAGTTCCAAAGAATAGCAAGGAGAGATAAG
>NW_011495050.1:7916983-7917512 GCF_000754665.1 Bison bison bison
GCTGAAGATATTAAGAAGAGGTGGCAAGAATACACAGAAGAACTGTACAAAAAAGATCTTCATGACCCAGATAACCACGATGGTGTGATCACTCACTTAAAGCAAGACATCCTGGAATGTGAAGTCAAGTGGGCCTTAGAAAGCATCACTATGAACAAAGCTAGTGGACGTGATGGAATTCTGGTTCAGCTATTTCAAATCCTGAAAGATGATGCTGTGAAGTGCTGCACTCAATATGCCAGCAGATTTGGAAAACTCTGCAGTGGCCACAGGACTGGAAAAGGTGAGTTTTCATTCCAATCCCAAAGAAAGGCAATGCCAAAAATGCTTGAACTACCGCACAATTGCACTCATCTCACATGCTAGTAAAGAAATGGTCAAAATTCTCCAAGCCAGGCTTCAGCAATACGTGAACCGTGAACTTCCAGATGTTCAAGTTGGTTTTAGAAAAGGCAGAGGAACCAGAGATCAAATGGCCAACATCTGCTGCATCATGGAAAAAGCAAGAGTTCCAGAAAAAACATCTATT
>NW_011495050.1:7917612-7929998 GCF_000754665.1 Bison bison bison
ACCTATATGCAGGTCAGGAAGCAACAGTTAGAACTGGACATGGGACAACAGACTGCTTCCAAATAGGAAAAGGAGTATGTCAAGGCTGTATATTGTCACCCTGCTTATTTAACTTATATGCAGAGTACATCATGAGAAATGCTGGTCTGGAAGAAGCACAAGCTGGAATCAAGACTGCCAGGAGAAATATCAATAACCTCAGATATGCAGATGACACCACCCTTACGGCAGAAATTGAAGAGGAACTAAAAAGCCTCTTGATGAAAGTGAAAGTGGACAGTGAAAAAGTTGGCTTAAAGCTCAACATTCAGAAAACAAAGATCATGGCATCCGGTCCCATCACTTCATGGGAAATAGATGGGGAAACAGTGGAAACAGTGTCAGACTTTATTTTTGGGGGCTCCAAATCACTGCAGATGAGGATTGCAGCCATGGAATTAAAAGACGCTTATCTTGGAAGGAAATTTATGACCAACCTAGATAGCATATTGAAAAGCAGAGATATTACTTTGCCAGCAAAGGTCCATCTAGTCAAGGCTATAGATTTTCCAATGGTCATGTATGGATGTGAGACTTGGACTGTGAAGAAAGCTGAGCGCAGAAGAATTGATGCTTTTGTACTGTGGTGTTGGAGAAGACTCTTGCCAGTTCCTTGGATTGCAAAGAGATCCAACAGTCCATCCTAAAGGAGATCATTCCTGGGCATTCATTGGAAGGACTGATGCTAAAGCTGAAACTCCAATACCTTGGCCACCTCACGCGAAGAGTTGACTCATTGGAAAAGACCCTGATGCGGGGAGAGATTGAGGGCAGGAGGAGAAGGGGATGACAGAGGATGAGATGGCTGGATGGAATCACTGACTTGATGGACAAATAAGTTTGAGTTTGAGTAAACTCCGGGAATTGGTAATGGACAGGGAAGCCTGGCGTGCTGCTATTCATGGGGTTACAAAGAGGTGGACAAGACTGAGTGGCTGAACTTAACTGAACAATGCTTTTTATTAAGAAAAAAAAAAAAAAACTTTCAAGTCTCTTGCAAAATTCTGTTGATTTGTCGGTATTTTTTGATTGCATGAGGTTATAGTCTGTACATAAATTCTTCCTTAGATATACATATCACAAACCTCTTCACCCAGTTTGTACCTTTTTTTCATTTATTTAACAGTCTTTTAATGAGAAGGCTTTTAACTTTGAATATCAAAATTTTCTATGTTTTTTTTTTTCATAGAGAGTACATTTGAAGTCATCTCTGTGAAAACCATTGGTGCAAATATTTTTCATATATGTTTTCTTTCAGAGGTTTTAGCTTTTACATTTAAGTCTATGAACTACCTCAAATTAATTCTACTGTATTGTGCAGTATGGGAGTTGAAGATCACATTTTTATATATATTTATTCAACTTTCTCAGTTTACCAGTTGAAGAGAATTTTTATTCTCCATTAAGAAATGTCAATTTATTTTGTGGGCCAAATTCTCATTTACTCATTGGTTTATCCCAGTGTGTTAATATATGCTGTTGATTGCTGTGATTTTATACTGACCTTGAAATCAGGCAGTATACATCCTCAAATTTTGCTTTTCATTTTCAAGATTATGTTTGCTATCACAGATCACAGGTATTTCCATAAAAGGGAAATTGACTTTTGAATCAATTTTTCAACTTCTATTAAAACAATAATGTCTGACAAATTTTATTGGTATTGTATTGAAACTACAATCCTGGAAGAACTGATAACAATATTGTAACTTCCAAAATATGATTACAGTATAGCTTCCTATTTTATGTTTTCCTTAATATTATCTCTGCAATCTCTTATAATTTGCAGCAAAAAGTCAAGGTTTTACTCCAATTTGGTTAATTTTATTTTTTATGCAATTTTATATGACATTTAAATATAATTTCCCACTATTCACAGTCAATATATTAAAATAAAATTATTTCTATTGTTGACTAAACAGATGTACAACTTGAGAGTTACAAGTTTAGTTTTATTTGGGGCAAAATGAGGACTGCAGCCCGTGAGGCAGCACCTCAGATAGCTCTGAGAGACTGCTCTAAAGAGGTAGTAGGGGACGGTCAATATATAGGATTTTGGTGAAGAGGGGAGTTCAATACCATTAAGCATTCATTTTACAAAAAGTTTGCTGCTAGTCATGAGGGTCTGATGTCACCATGAAGGGATTTATTGCTTTCCTAGATATGAGGAGATGCAATGATTGAGATCATAAAATCTGTTCCTGTAACATCTATCTAAAGACCTGATGCCCTTGTCGTTCAGTTGTCAGCAACGATCTTTGCAACTGCCAATTTGTAGTTGACACTGTATAATATATATGTTACTAAATATATGCATTAGTTTTAATATTCATTTAAATATTCTAGCTAGTCAATTATGCTTTGTAATAAATGAGTAAATAAATTTTTACTTCATATACAGCTGTATGTCTTGCACTGATTGATTATCATTTCTACATTCAACAGGAAGAAATTTGAGGTCAAGATTGAATGGAAATGAAGAGTGAACATCTTGCCCCAGCCTCACTTTTAGCAGAAATAAATGCAATATTTCACAATTACATATATGTTAGCTAAATGTATGATTATAGTTTTTAAAGGATTTATCAGTTTTAAAATCAGATTAAAGAAATGCCTTTTGATGCCTAGTTTGCTGAGACTTTTAACAAGAATTAGGGTTTATCAGAAATTTTTCTGCATTTCTTGAAATAATGTTATTTATTGTATAACCATAACACATTTTCAAACTCAACCAACTTTACCCTATTTAAGTAAACCTCAGTTAAGATATGTTATCTGTTTTAAATAATATTAGGTTCAATGGCTAATACTGTTTTACAGACTTTTTCTCTATGCTGATGAGTACTGTTGGATTGAAATTATCCATGAAACAATGTGGGCGTACATTTTCTGTGAAGGTGTTTGATTACATACCCAATTTATTCAGTAGGTATCAGGCTACTCCAGAGACATTAGAAATAAACCCACACACCCACAGTCAATTTCTGACAAAGGTGGCAAGAAGGTATAATAGAGAAAAGACATTCTTTTCAGCAAGTGTTATTCAGAAAGCTGGACAGGCACTTGTGAATCAATGAATTTAGTACACACCTTCATGCCATATACAAAAATAAAGTCAAAATGGCTTAAAGACTTAAATGGAAGACATGACACCTAAACACTCCTAGAAGAGAACATGGACAAAATATTCTCTGACATAAATCATACCAAAGTTTTCTTAGGTCAGTATCCCAAAGCAACAGAAATAAAAACAAAAATAAATAGATGGGACCTAATTAAACTTATAAGCTTTTGCATAGCAAAGGTAACCACAAACAAAATGAAAACTTAACCTACAGACTGGGAGAAAATACATGCAAGCTATGCAACCAATAAGGACTTAATTTCCAAAATATACAATAGCTCATACAACACAATTTAAAAAAAAAAAAAAAAAACTGGGCAGGAGACCTAAATAGACAGTTCTCCAAAGAAGATATACTAATGGCCAATAGGCACCTGAAAAGATCCTCAGGATTGCTAATTATTAGAGAAATGTAAATCAAAACTACAATGAGGTACCACCTCATAATGGTCAGAATGGCCATCATCAAAAAGTCTACAAATTAAACATGCTGGAGATGGTGTGGAGAACAGTTTGGTAGGAATGTAAACTGGTGCAGCCACTATGGAGAACAGTATGGAAGTCCCTTAAAAAAAAAGAAAGAAAAACTAACTAAAAATAGAGTTACCACATAATCCAGCAATCCCACTCCTGGGCATATGTCTGGAAGAGATGAAAACTCTAATTCAAAAACAAACATTCACCCCAACATCCACAGAAGCATTATTCAAAATAGCCAAGAAGTGGAAACAATCTAAGTGTCCATTGACAGAAGAATAGATACAGAAGATGTGGTACATATATACAATGGAATACTTCTCAGCCATAAAAAGTGAAAATAAAATCCATTTATAGCAACATTGTTGCATTTAAAGACTATCATACTAAGTGAAGTCAAAGGCAAATATTATATGATATCACTTTTATGTAGAATCTAAACACTGATGCAAATGAACTTATTTACAAAACAGACTCACTTACATAGAAAACATATTTACAGTTACCAGAGTGGAAAGGGTGATGAGGGATCCACCAAGAGTTTGGGATTAGGAGATACAAACTACTGTGTATAAAACAGATAAACAGCCAGTAAGATCCTATTGGATAGAACAAGAAACCACAGTCAATATCTTGTAATAAATATAATAAAAAGAACCTGACAAAAGAATCTGATATATACACGAATCACTTTGCTACACACCAGAACACATAATCAACTACATCTCAATAAAAATACATATATTTGAGACCATTCAGATATTCTCTTTTACAAATTCTGAAAACTTTTCATTTCAAGCAATTTGCCTATTTCATGTGAATCTTTAAGTTTATTAGTACACATTAAATGATAATTTCTCCTTGTTAGTTTAACACTCATATAATCTGTATTAATATTCCTCTGGCATTGCTACTTGATATTTTCTTTCTCTTGATCAGATTTGCTAGAAGTTTAACAATTGTGTTAATTTTTCAAAGAACTAACTTGTATTTTTAATAGTTTCTAGTGTGTTTTCTGTTTCATGATTTCTGTGCTTTTTAAAATTTTGATTCTCTTAAAGAAATTAAGACAAGATATTTAAAAAATATTTTCAATACCCTTTACCATATGTATAGCTTATAATACTTTTCAGTCCTTGTACATTTGAGCATCCTATTAGTATCATTTTCTTTCTATCTAAGAGATATCCCTTTAAGATTTCCTCTTGTGTGGTTTCTCAGCATCTGATAGTGTATTATGTTTTTAATCTGTAAAAGCCCATTTATCTTAATTTTTAAATAATATTTCATTGGATATTGTATTCTGAATTAATTGATTTGTTAGATTTTAGGACTTAATAGATATCATTCACTTATCTTGTATTTCCTACTGTTTCAGATGAGAACTTAGCTTGTTCTCCTGTGACAGTTTGGTTCCGAGAGAAGTAGATGCCAAGAGGAAATAGGTTTTAAGAGACTGAAAAACAATGGCTACAAAAGATGATGGGGGAGAGAGAGCAGACAATAGCTAAGGAGAGGTTACAGACCACAATGTAGGTTTGACATCTGTGGAAGCAGAGAGAGAAAGAATTGGCTTAAAAAGGTTACCAGATAATTCCTGAGAAAGTCTTGACCAGACATAGGCAGTCTCTGAGCAAAGCTTTCCCATAAGGGAAGCCTCAAAACATGCAAAATGAAGATCCTAAAGGAAATAAGACCTTATAGGAAATGGCATTATAGATGTGAAAGTATAGTAATGTAACTAAAGGCTACTATAGGTATCTCACTGCAGTCAGATCTGTTGAGAGGAGATCTGAGCATGTGTTTAAGGGGTGGACAGACCCTAGGCCAATGCATCTTTATTCTCTGGCTGAATTTAATTAAAGACTGAACAACATTCCCCTCTATCCTGGACATTTGGTCTTATTACAAAGTAAGCCACTAGAATTTAAACATCACACTCTCCTTGTTGTCAACATTTGGCTGCCCCAGGGAAATTAATAAAATACATAATAGAGTAGACCACATAGCATATATTTCAGCAAGACACAACATTACAAGATAAATAAAAGGAGAAACAATGTATTTTTAATGAGTCACAGATTCCTAGAATTTAAATCAAGAGAAGGGGACAATGGAAAAATTTCCCCGTGTCTGAGATAATTAGAGCCTCTAGATTTTGAAGAAAGAACGTAATCTTAAAGACCCGTAACTACACTATCTCAGGGTGGGGGTGGGGAACCAGCCTGTGGGCAGGAGGACAGCTGCACACTGCGGTTGTGAATGTCACGTTGCAGGGAGGCTGTATTTTCCTAGGGAGTATAAATTATAAGTATTTCTACTCAGGAGATGATTAGCTGTCCTGATTTTCCTACACCTACAGTTTCCTGGCCTTCCACATTTTCATTTCTTAGGCTTAGTTTATATTGCCTTTTGTTGTTATTCTATTTTAAACCAGTATGCTTTTTTCGTTATCTTTCCCATAGATTCTAAACAGTTTTCTCCAATTTTACCTAATACATCATGCTTGAGTCACTATCTTTACACTTGATTTGATATGTATTTACACTATCTTTTTATTAATGGTGAAATATATACTTGTGAAAACTTTAATGTTTTAACTTAAACAGCTGCCTTATCATTATTGAGATTCAAAATACTGGTTAAGTGCATAGTAATATGTCTTTTTTTTTTTTGCTAAATTATATAAAGCTGTCAGAATCTGAAAAAATATATTAATATAAATTATTTCTATAAATTTTTTCATTGATTGACTAAAACTCAATAAGAAATAAAAGGCATTCTGAGTTATCAAGGAATTTAAACTTTATTGCAAAAATAAAGAGGCATTAGCTAACTTAAATTTTAAAAACTTGATATGTTCTACTGCTTTAAAAATAACCAATTTTACATACCTGATATGACTCGATATAAGTATATATATCTTTAAACTATATATGTAAGTGAAAGAAATGAGTCTTTTTTCTGCTAAGTATTTTATTTTCCATCTTACTGAAAAATATTTAAAATTTCTAATGGCCCCATTCAAAAGTCTTGTGGTGGTTATGAATAAATAGCACAAGAATTACTGTCATTGGGGTCTTACATTCATCTCACACCTGTGAGTTCCAAAAAAAAAAAGAAAATTTGTCCATCTGTCTCTTAACAATGTTTATGAAATTCCAGATATCAAAAAGATTTTTTTTAACTTAATGAAATGGTAGTTTTTACTAGCTAAGGCAAATGATCTCTGTCTATCTAATTGTGTCTGTAAGAAGTATTCTCTGAAAAAAATACAACAGGAAGATTTTTCCTTCAATTTAAGGACTTATCACGTTTATAAAATACCCTATAAACCGCTAATGGCCAACTAAAAGGAAAGTGGCATTTTTAAGAATAAATACATCCCATTTTAGTTAGGACTCATTCAGCAGTATAAATCATCTGAATTGGTTAAAGAAGAAAGCAAACTAGAATTAGTTCATGTGTTTATAATAACAAGAAGTTCTAAGAGATTAAGTTGTTTGAAGATACACCTCCAAAATCACTGCGGATGGTGACTGCAACCATTAAACTGAAAGACACTTGCTCCTTGGAAGGAAAGCTATGACAAACCTAGGCAATATATTAAAAAGCAGAGACATCACTTTGCCGACAAAGATCTGTATAGCTAAAGCTATGGTTTTCCCATTCGTCATGTATGGATATGAAAACTGGACCATAAAGAAGGCTAAAGCCAAAAACTTTATGCTTTCAAATTGTGGTACTGGAGAAGACTCCTGAAAGCCCCTTGGAGTCAATCCAAAAGGAAATCAGTTCTGAATATTCACTGGAAGGATTGTTGCTGAAGCTGAAATTCCAGTACTTTGGTCACCTGATGTGAAGAGCCAACTCACTGAAAAAGACCCTGACGCTGGGAAAGATTGAGGGCAGGAGGAGAAGAGATTAGCAGAGAATCAGATGGTTAGAAAGCATCACCTACTCAGTGGACTTAAATTTGAGCATACTCCGGGAGACAGTGAACGACAAGGGAGCCTGGCATGCTACAGTCCCTGGATTCGCAAACAGTCAAACATAACTTAGCAAATGAACAACAGCAAGATATACCTAGCTTTAGAACTATTTTCCAGTTTCTCAGTTAATTCTCCCAGCCTTAATCTGTTTTCATTGTCAGATAAGATCATTGTCAATATGTGTGTGTGACAGCAATGTGACAATAGGCTATCTCAACCCAATGGTCATTCATTTATTCACTTGTGAAAATTAATAGAAGAAAATCTGATTAAAATGGAGTCAAGAGGCCAGAAAGTGATACTCTTGTGCAGGTACCTCTCAACATCAACACAGATCCCCAAATAAACTGCATTTCTGACAGGAAGTGACACTCTTCTCTACTATCGCCAACAGTAGCAAAAAATATTTTCTTCTTGTCCCTCAAAAGCTCAGCCAGCAGGAGGAAAAATTATTTCCTCCTTGGCCCTCAAGAGCTCAGCCATGAGAGACTGTATAACTCTGCCAATGTATAGCTGCAGTCGTATCTGACTCTTTCTTTGAGTCCCTAAGGACTATAGCCTTCCAGTATCCTCTGTCCATGGCATTATCCAAGCAAGAACACTGGAATGGCTTGGCATTTCCTCCTCCAGGGGATTTTCCTGACCAAGGGATCTAACCCATGTCTCTTAGGTCTCTTGCAGTGGCAGGTGTGTTCTTTACCACTAGCGCAGCCTGGGAAGCACAATGAAAAGCTGGGGCTGCTGCTGCTAAGTCACTCAGTCGTGTCTGACTCTGTGCAACCGCATGGGCTGCAGCCTACCAGGCTCCTCCGTCCATGGGATTTTCCAGGCAAGAGTACTGGGAGTGGGTGGCCAATGAAAAGCTACCATACTTCAAACTCTCAAGTTTCCTCCAATGGATGTTTGGTTTACAGCTGCTGCTGCTGCGTCGCTTCAGTTGTGTCTGACTCCGTGACCCCATAGACGGCAGCCCACCAGGCTTCCTGTCCCTGGGATTCTCCAGGAAACACTGGAGTGGGTTGCTATTTCCTTCTCCAATGCATCAAAGTGAAAAGTTAAAGTGAAGTCGTTCAGTCGTTCCGACTCTAGTGACCCCGTGGACTGCAGCCTACCAGGCTCTTCCGTCCATGGGATTTTCCAGGCAATACTGGAGTGGGGTGCCATTGCCTTCTCCATGGTTTACAGCAGTACCTCCCAAACTCCCCTTTTTCTCTGTAAAAGAAGTTTTCTCCTTTACCTTATCAGACTGTGGTTTTGCCATAGCTGTATGTCTCGCATTGTAATTTGCTGCTCCTGATTCAGCCAGTTCTGTTGGAAAAATAGCTGGCTGTTCTTTTGTTTTAGGTTAACACACTTAACAAAAATTTAAGTGTCAACCATGTGCCAAGTATTATTCTAGTGATTGAGAATATGAGTGAACTAAAGTAAAACATCACCCTAATCACACTATCAGCATTTCCAATTCACTTTTCCTGTGAAATTTTTGAATTTCACTTTAAAGTTAAGCGAAATTTACTCTACTTTTAAATACTTTAAAAGTAAAACATTCACTTTACTTTTTTTCAACATAATGCTGTTGTAATCTTCCATAGTAGTGTTTGTGCCTTGTAAAATGCAAGTCCATAAGACTTTTTCCAGTCGCTGCTCTTTCCCACGTATTGATTATGCTTGTCACACGATACGTGACTGAAAACATTTAGAACATTTGTTAAAACAGACCAACCAGGTATTCCAAAGAGCAGAACTGATGTTAGGTATTCTGGATCAGAAATTTCAGAACTGTCGAAAGTTCTTTGGTTTACTGCCTACTCCTATCCCTATCTGTGTTTATCATGAAAACTCTCTCCACATGCATCAAACTGCCCTCAAGCAGAGTCAAGTCTAAATCATCCTTTAGAGATTGGAATCCTACTGAAAAAATGAGTTTTATCTGTCTAAGCATTAATATTTATTTCATAAAACATCTCACAAATTGACTTCTATGTGGAGGAGAAGTGCAGTTAGTTTGAAAAAAATAAAAGAAACAAAAAGGAACCTGTTATGTCCAATATCCCAAGTCAGATAAGAAAGTTAAAATAATAGCAATATAGTGATTTTCTATTATTTGCTTTTTCCAGTAGAAATATTTTAGCTTATTCTCCAAATAACAATGGTCATTGGATATCATAAAATCAATGGCCCAAAATACTGTGTCCTTCTTAACAACAGCACTTAAAATATGTAGATGTGGGCTCTCACAAGGCCATCATTAAAGATATTCTACAGTCTTCTGTGATAGAGATAAGAATGCTGTAAGAAGATCCTGGAATTAGTATTCAGAGCAAGTGACTTCACATTTTGGGGACACAGCTATTTCCATTTTAAAACTGAGTTCTGACCACAGGAACAATAAAGACATTAATTGCTTTATACTCATTTACTCTAGGGCTTTCTTGGTGTCTCAGGCAGTAAAGAGTCTGCCTGCAATGCGGGAGACCTTGGTTCGATCCCTGGGTTGGGAAGATCTCCTAGAGAAGGAAATGGCAACCCATTCCAGTATTCTTCTAGAAAATCCCATGGATGGAGTTGCCTGTCAGACTACAGTCCATGGGGTCACAAAGAGTCAGATATGACTGAGCGACTTTCACATACATACATTCTAATTTAGGTATTCATGGAATTAAGAAGTGTGGTATACTTTTGAAAATGTAACTTTGTATAAGGACTATTTTTGTTATATATGAAGATATATAGCTGTAAATGGACACATATCAAGTATTAACTAGCATCTATTTGTTTTCTACCAGGGGCCTCCACAAATAAAACTAAGACTGACCTTGTGAGGGTCTTAACAATCTCAGGGAATTTAATTACTTAAACTATTGTTCTTTCTTTTTGTTTTTGGATTTAAAATATATATATATATATATAAGAACATATTTTAAAAGATTAGCTCTAGATTCCTATGTTATGATACAAGTTATGATCTAGATATAAGTAATGAACATGTAACCAAATATAAGTTAGATGAGAGCTCTCATGTAACTAATACACTTTAACATTTCTTTTTAGTGAAAATTAAACATTATTTTTATTAAAATGATGAATTAAAGGCAAATAAATCCAAATGGGTTTGTATTACTGACTATCTGATTGTGACAAAACTTCATCGATGATCATTTTGACATGCTTCTGAGCAACAAATGCACAAAAATATCCACAATGTGCTGCCTCTTTACCAGCATGTTTGTCAAGAGTTACTTAACTGCTTTTATTAAAGATGCCTCCTAGGCAGTGCTTGAACTCAGTGGGTAAAGAACTTGCCTGCAATACAGGCGATGCAGGTTCAACCCCTGAGTCAGGAAGATCCCCTGGAGGAGGGCATGCAAACCCATTCCAGTGTTTTTGCCTGGAATATCCCATGAACAGAGGAGAGTCTGGTGGGCTACAGTCCATGGGCTTGCGAAGAGTTGGACACAACTGAAGCAATCAAATGTACACACACAGGCAGTGCTCACCTGGATCATTAAATGATTCAATCAAAACAAGGACATATAAAAAAGCAAGATGTATTGTCATAGTTACTTCATCTGTTACTATTATCCTCCTATCTCCTAAGATTTCTGAGATACGGATCTCCTTTTGCTACTCTTAGCCCTATTACTGGGTTCTCCCTTGTACAACTTGGACTATTTTCCTGCTAACCCTCTGCAGATACTCGATCTGGACCACTCCCACAATGTTCCAACTCTTGAAGCATAGATATCTTGTTAATTTCCTCACGTTATCTTTTGCCATCTAATGCCTCATGCTGAATAACTTCAGCAGGCTCTTGAAATCTGCTGTATGTCTGTTCCTTTGCTTGGTTTTTTTTTTTTTTTAATTTTAATTTGGTAAACTTTTAATTTGGAAATCAATGAGAAAATAAATTTTGTTTGCAGGTGAATTCTTTACCACTGCACTACCTCAGAAGCCCATTAAACATATAAAAATGTTCCCAATTCATTTGCCTTTTTTTTTTTCGATAGCACTAAAGACCCTGCTGTTTATTATTAAATGAATAAACAATCATTACATTTTATAAAAACAGAGGACATAAATCCTTAACTTCACAGTTTCCCACTTGTATAGGTAAATTAAATGCTGCTGTTTGACCTGCCTCTAGGGAAGCTTAAAAAATTGAAATGCTGTTAAAATGACAGCAAGTGGTAGTTCAAGAACAATAACAAATCAAAGGTTTATATGAATATTTATATATAACATATATATTCACTTATTATTAGGTATTATCCTCACTTTAAATTCATCTGCTGCTTCTGAAAAGCAACTATGTTATACTGTGATAAATTAGAATGAGAGATGCAAAAACTACATGCTGATGTCTAGAAAGAAGCAACTGCTAAGAGATTAGCAGTTGTATAATAACAATTATAACTGTATGAACACAATCTCAAAGGAACACATAGAAGAAGAATTCCACTTTCATCCAGTAACTGGATATAATGTTTAAAATATGGGAGAAAAGAATGATGCTTTGACAGTAATGGATATGAAAGTAGACTCTGATGACAGATTACAAAGTTCAAATACTAAAACTAGCACTTCTGGGTCTATGATCTTGCGAATACATCAGTGTTTTTTTTTTTTTAATTTTATTTTATTTTTAAAATTTACATAATTGTATTACTTTTGCCAAATATCAAAACGAACCTGCCACAGGTATACATGTGTTCCCCATCCTGAACCCTCCTCCCTCCTCCCTCCCCATACCATCC
>NW_011495050.1:7930199-7932675 GCF_000754665.1 Bison bison bison
CTCCCTCTCCCACAGAGTCCATAAGACTGTTCTATACATCAGTGTCTCTTTTGCTGTCTCGTACACAGGGTTATTGTTACAATCTTTCTAAAATCCATATATATGCATTAGTATACTGTATTGGTGTTTTTCTTTCTGGGTTACTTCACTCTGTATAATAGGCTCCAGTTTCATCCATCTCATTAGAACTGATTCAAATGTATTCTTTTTAATGGCTGAGTAGCACTCCGTTGTGTATATGTACCACAGCTTTCTTATCCATCTTATCCATTCATCTGCTGATGGACATCTAGGTTGCTTCCATGTCCTGGCTATTATAAACAGTGCTGCTATGAACATTGGGGTACACGTGTCTCTTTCCCTTCTGGTTTCCTCAGTGTGTATGCCCAGCAGTGGGATTGCTGGATCATAAGGCAGTTCTATTTCCAGTATTTTAAGGAATCTTATGGAAAACAGGAATATTACTTATTTCTTACTAGCATGATCTTATTCAATTAGCTAATTAATGTAATCATGTATTAGCTAACTACTTAAAATATAATAAGTATTAATAATTTAAATATTGCTTGTACCACCTTGTTAATAGTACACAGTTTCATTAAGAAATCTATAAGATATAATTATTTCATATTCAGTTCAGTTCAGTTGCTCAGTAGTGTCCGACTCTTTGTGACCCCAAGAACTGCAGCACACCAGGCCTCCCTGTCCATCACCAACTCCAGGAGCCCATCCAAACCCATGTCCATTGAGTCAGTGATGCCATCCAACCATCTCATCCTCCATCGTCCCCTTCTCCTCCTGCCCTCAATCTTTCCCAGTATCAGGGTCTTTTCAAATGTGTCAGCTCTTCACATTAGGTAGCCAGAGTATTGGAGTTTCAGCTTCAACATCAGTCATTCCAATGAACACCCAGGACTGATCTCCTTTCAGAGGGACTGGTTGGATCTCCTTGCAGTCCAAGGGACTCTCCAGAGTCTTCTCCAACACCACAGTTCAAAAGCATTAATTCTTCGGCGCTCAGCTTTCCTTATAGTCCAACGCTCACATCCATACATGACCACTGGAAAAACCATAGCCTTGGCTAGACGGACCTTTGTTGGCAAAGTAATGTTTCTGCTTTTGAATATGCTGTCTAGGTTGGTCATAACTTTCCTTCCAAGGAATAAGTGTCTTTCAATTTCATGGCTGCAATCACCATCTGCAGTGATTTTGAAGCCAGAAAAATAAAGTTAGCCACTGTTTCCCCATCTATTTGCCATGAAGTGATGGGATCTCATATTAAAAGCTTTATATTTCCAGAGCTTGGTTGTAATGTGGGTGACGGTAAATATCCAGGTTATTACCACAAAATATTTGGAGTTTTGTGACTGGCTCTTATCAGAGAATAAATATCAGGAAAAAATGGTGTTTTCAGGCTAAATACAGAAACAGATAATTTAAAATTCATTCATGAAATAGAAACACATAAACATTGTCCATAGTCTCTTATATGAGATTCAGAACACTATTTTAGAGCAATGTTTTCCTCATTTCCAAGGCAGAAATCTCAAATTGTTTAAAAATAATCTAACCCTATTAATGGGTTCATCTTATTAATCACCCCTTCAAGATAAGAATGCTTATACATTATGCCCAAGAACTGGATAGCAAATTTTTAAATTTTACAATTTCTTAACATGATGGAAAATTGAAAAAATATTTGGCCAATTCTTTCCCTCTAGAAGGTGGTAACATAGAATTGGCAATTTTTTTTCCTTTCAATAGTCTGATATCTGCAAACTTACATCATATTCCCTACAAAACATTACAGCCTATAATATTTGCCTCAAAACATAAAGGTAGAGAACAATTTATTCTAATATTACAAAAATGTAATGAGAACAGTGTAAATATCTCATGCATCTCCAAAAATCCCATTTTTAGATATTAGTCTTATATTTTACATTCCACTTCATTTTATTCAAAATGAATTCTGCTGTACTTTGTGTTGATGTCTCAATTTTTACTATTTCAAAACTTATTTAGCTAAAAGCTGGCAGAGAAAGAACTCACTATGCAAAGAATTCATGTATATTTTGAAAAAGATCACCACATTTATATTCATGAATTTTTATTCAGAAAGCTTTTTTTTTATTTTGACAAATAAAAGTATTGAGGAAAACAGAAGACAACATTTTTTCTATAGGGGACTTAATCTACATGCATGTAACTGAAGGAGTCTGGGGTAGTCATATTTCTATTAAGTGGTGCTTAGTGAACTGTGAACTTCCTGATGTTCAAGCTGGTTTTAGAAAAGGCAGAGGAACCAGAGATCAAATTGCCAACATCCGCTGGATCATGGAAAAAGCAAGAGAGTTCCAGAAAAAAATCTATTTCTGCTTTATTGACTATGCCAAAGCCTTTGACTGTGTGGATCACAAGTAAACTGTGGACAATTCTGAAAGAGATGGGGAATACCAGACCACCTGACCTGCCT
>NW_011495050.1:7932937-7933895 GCF_000754665.1 Bison bison bison
GGGCAGGAGGTGAAGGGGATGACAGAGGATGAGATGGCTGGATGGCATCACTGACTCCATGGATGTGAGTCTGAGTGAACTCTGGGAGTTGGTGGTGGACAGGGAGGCCTGGTGTGCTGCAATTCATGGGGTCGCAAAGAGTCGGACACGACTGAGCAACTGAACTGAACTGAACTGAACCCTACCTGAAGAGTTTTATTGGACTATATTCCATTAATTTTGCAGTTTTTTAATAGACTGGGAGGTGGAGACCTATCAGCTACAGTTAACCCCATATTTATGTGAATTTAATTTTTCCTGGGTTTATATATAATTGATTTTGGAAATAAATTATAATAATCTCTACTATTCAATACTGTTTTATACCTGCTGCTATTTAATCACTAAGCCATGCCCAACTCTTTGTGACCTCATGGACCATAGCCCGCCAGCCTCCTCTGCCCATGGGATTCTCCAGGCAAGAATCCTGGAGTGGGTTGCCATTTCCTTCTTCAGAGGAGTCTTTCCAATCCAGGGATTAAACCCACATCTCCTGTGTCTCCCCCTTGGCAGATGAATTCTTACTACTGCACCATGTGGGAAGCCCCTAGCCTGAGTCAAATATTAAGTATTAATATATAGCTGGCCCTTACTTTCCAGGCTGCTCAATGGTAAAGAATCTGCCTGCCAAGCAGGAGAGGCAGGTTCAATCCTTAGTGGAGAAGATACTCTAGGGAAGGAAATGGCAACCAACTCCAATATTCTTGGCTGGAAAAATCCCATGAACAAAGTAGCCTGGAGGGCTACAGTCCATGGGATCACAAAGAATCAGAGATGACTGAGCATGCATGGCCTTTACATAACTAAACCAAATCAATTTAAAACAAATTTTTGCTGTTGTTGTTCAGTTGCTAAGTCATGTTGGACTATTTGTGACCCCATCGGCTGCAGCATGCCAGACTCCTCTGTCCTCCACTAT
>NW_011495050.1:7933995-7934368 GCF_000754665.1 Bison bison bison
ACAAAGGTCCTGCTAGTCAAGGCTATGGTTTTTCCTGTGGTCATGTATGGATGTGAGAGTTGGACTGTGAAGAAGGCTGAGCGCTGAAGAATTGATGCTTTTGAACTGTGGTGCTGGAGAAGACTCCTGAGAGTCCCTTGGACTGCAAGGAGATCCAACCAGTCCATTCTGAAGGAGATCAGCCCTAGCATTTCTTTGGAGGGAATGATGCTGAAGCTGAAACTGCAGTACTTTGGCCACCTCATGCAAAGATTTGACTCATTGGAAAAGACTCTGATGCTGGGAGGGATTCGGGGCAGGAGGTGAAGGGGATGACAGAGGATGAGATGGCTGGATGGCATCACTGACTCCATGGATGTGAGTCTGAGTGAAC
>NW_011495050.1:7934468-7936086 GCF_000754665.1 Bison bison bison
CTGCCAAGCAGGAGAGGCAGGTTCAATCCTTAGTGGAGAAGATACTCTAGGGAAGGAAATGGCAACCAACTCCAATATTCTTGGCTGGAAAAATCCCATGAACAAAGTAGCCTGGAGGGCTACAGTCCATGGGATCACAAAGAATCAGAGATGACTGAGCATGCATGGCCTTTACATAACTAAACCAAATCAATTTAAAACAAATTTTTGCTGTTGTTGTTCAGTCGCTAAGTCATGTTGGACTATTTGTGACCCCATCGGCTGCAGCATGCCAGACTCCTCTGTCCTCCACTATCTCCCAGAGTTTGCTCAGATTTATGTCCATTGGATTGGGGATACTACCTAACCATTTCATCCTCTGCTACCACTTCTTTTGTCTTCAACCTTTCATAGCATCAGGGTCTTTTCCAATGAATCAAGTGGCCAGGGGAATAGAACTTCAGCTTCAGCATTTGTCCTTTCAATGAATATTCCGGGTTGATCTCCTTTAGGATTGACTGCTTTGATCTCCCTGCAGTCCAAGGGATTCTCAAGAGTGTTCAGCACCACAATTTGAAAGCATCAATTCTTTGTCCATTTGTGAATTTTCTTTTACTATTTATTTTAGGTGACTATTAATTTTTAGATCATTTTTCACAGTAGTAAATAGGCTGTATCTCTGTAAGCATCAGCTACTTCAGCTCACATCTATTCTGAATCTCTTACTATTACTTAAAAGGAACAAATTTCTTACTCTCCAAGACGGACTTTCTTTCCACACCATCATCCTGTTTTTATCTCCTGCTGGGCTTTCATTTCCATGATTGCCCTTTATTCTTACATATTCAGTTTTCTCTCTCCACTGACTCCTTGCTTTCATACTGTAAACATAATTATGCATCCATTATCTTGTAAAACTCTTGGAACTTTAGGTGTGCATTTCCTTCTACTTTTTCCTCTCATTTTTAATAGTCATTAAATAATATTTCTCAATTTCTTTTTTTAAGCATGTGTATTGTTAAAAAAAAAACTCAAAAAAACTCAAAGAAAACTGTAATTAGCACCATGAAGAATGGGAATTGTGTGTGTGTGTGATTGCATTCATTTTTTTTTTTTAGTTTTTTTTAAATTAATTAATTAATTTATTTTACTTTACAATATTGTATTGGTTTTGTCATACATTGACTTGAATCCACCATGAGTGTACATGTGTTACCCATCCTGAATCCCACTCCCACCTCCCTCCTCATCCCATCCCTCTGGGTCATCCCAGTGCACCAGCCCAGAAACCAGAATCAAAAGAATTGGAATTCTTAACATTCACATACAAAAATCATATATTCCTGCCTGTGTGTATAAATACTTTAACAGACAAAGGGCCAAACCACACATGCTATTTGAAAAAGTTATTTTATAATGTTAAATATTTGGCAAGATCATAAAATTTCTAGTGTGCACACTGCTATGTGGGTTTGTCAGCAACATTTCAATGACACACTTCTTGTAACATCACTGATGCTTTTCTAATTTTCTAGAAGAGGGGGAATTTTTAAGAATTTCTATCAATAGATGTTTTTTAACACCCACTTTAGTGATCTTTCTCTTGCTCTTGCATCACCTCTCTCTTCTGGGTTCCCTA
>NW_011495050.1:7936186-7955828 GCF_000754665.1 Bison bison bison
CATAGACGGCAGCCCACCAGGCTCTCCCATCCCTGGGATTCTCCAGGCAAGAACACTGGAGTGGGTTGCCATTTCCTTCTCCAATGCATGAAAGTGAAAAGTGTAGTGAAGTCGCTCAGTCCTGTCCAACTCTTAGCGACCCCATGGACTGCAGCCTACCAGGCTCCTTCATCCATGGGATTTTCCAGGCAAGCGTACTGAAGTGGGGTGTTATTGCCTTCTCCAAAATAATCTCATCCATATCAATGATTACTATTTTAAGATGATAACTCCCAGAATGATTCTCTGATTCAGGGGTGTGTGGAAGGAGATATTAAGTGTGTATCTAAATGGATAAAAAGAAGATAAAGCTGGAATCAAGATTGCCAGGAGAAATATCAATAACTTTAGATATGTGGATGACACCACCTTTATGGCAAAAAGTGAAGAAGAACTAAAGAGCCTCTTGATGAAAGTGAAAGAGGAGAGTGAAAAAGTTGGCTTAAAGCTCAACATTCATAAAGCTAAGATCATGGCATCCAGTCCCATCACTTAATGGAAAATAGATGGGGAAACAGTGGCTGACTTTATTTTTCTGGGCTCCAAAATCACTGCAGATGGTGACTGCAGCCATGAAATTAAAAGATGCTTACTCCTTGGAAGAAAAGTTATGACCAACCTAAACATCATATTAAAAAGCACAGACATTACTTTGTCAACAAAGGTCTATACAGTCAAGGCTACGGCTTTTCCAGTAGTGATGTATGGATGTGAGTGTTGGACTATAAAGAAAGCTGAGTGCCGAAGAATTGATGCTTTTGAACTGTGGTGTTGGAGAAGACTCTTCAGAGTCCCTTGGACTGCAAAGAGATCCAAACAGTCCATCCTAAAGGAGATCAGCCCTGGGTATTCTTTGGAAGGACTGATGCTGAAGCTGAAACTCCAATACTTTGGCCACCTGATGTGAAAAGCTAACTCATTTGAAAAGACCCTAATGCCGGGAAAGATTGAGGGCAGGAGGAGAATGGGATAACAGAGGATGAAATGGTTGGATGGCATCACCGAATCAATGGACATGAGTTTGGGTGAACTCTGGGAGTTGGTGATGGACAGGGAGGCCTGGCGTGCTCTGGTTCATGGGGTTGCACAGAGTCGGACATGACTGAGTGTCTGAACTGAACTGAAATGTATATAAGACCAAGTAACTGAGACTCAACCTAACAAAAAGCATACATAATATTTTACTCAAAAAAATGCTTTCCTAGGAGTATTAGGCCACACTTCTGTGTGTCATTGCCAACTCAGTTCACTCTCATCTCTCTTCATAATGTATGGACTAGATTCTACTTCATAAAACTACATCTACTTATTCCCTCTTGTCACTACTTCCTTTAGTACAGGTCAGCAACTTTTGTCATCTAGATCATCACAAAATTCACCCAACAGGTCTATTTACTACTTGTCTTTTCACATCTACATCCACTAGAGGTACCACCATTTCCTCAGAAGCAAACTAAATTGTATCACTCTTCTGCTTAAAATCTTTCAAGAACACAAGTAACTGTCCTTTGCACATCTGTAGCAACCCTTCTGTCTTCATTTCTTCCCTTCCCCAATTTCACCCATTATGCTTCCAGTCAGACCTGTCCTCTGTCCTTAATTCTATTTAACTACCTCAAAGGACTTGACATATGATGCTCATTCAACCTCAAACACTGTTCCCTTCCTGTTCACCAATGACTTCAAAAATTGCTCAAGCTTCTCTGAAACTTTCCCAGATCTTAACAGTAACATTTATTTTTTATTTTGTAACCTCCTTAGGTATGTATCATTTTATGCATATCTTAGATATGTATACCATCAATACCTATCTATATGTATCTCAATATATTTAGATTGATTCCATTTCTACCCTTTTAAATTCCGTAATTTGCATCTGTGTTGGGTTCTACTTGAAACCAAATATTTTATTTCCATTTGTATATCCACAGTACCTCAGTTCAGTTTAGCTGCTCAATTGGGTCCAACTCTGCAACCTACTGGAGAACGCAATGGCATCCCACTCCAGTACTCTTGCCTGGAAAATCCCATGGACGGAGAGCCTGGTAGGCTGCAGTCCATGGGGTCGCTAAGAGTCGGACACGACTGAAGTGACTTAGCAGCTGCAACCTACTGGACTGCAGCATACCAAACTTCCCTGTCCATCACCAACTCTTGGAGCTTGCTCAAACTCACTGCATTGAGTCGGTGATCCAATCCAACCGTCTCATCCTCTGTTGTCCACTTGTCCTCCTGCCTTCAATCTTTCCCAGCATCAGGGTCTTTTCAAATTAGTCAGTTGTTTGCATCAGGTGGCCACAGTATTGGAGTTTCAGATTCAGCATCAGTCCTTCCAATGAATATTCAGGACTGATATCTTTTAGGATGGACTGGTTGGATCTCCTTGCAGTCCAAAGGACTCTCAAGAGTCTTCTCCTACATAACAGTTCAAAGGCATCAATTCATCAGCACTCAGCTTTTCTTATAGTCCAACTCTCCCATCGATACATGACTACTGGAGAAACCATAGCTTTGACTAGATGAACCTTTGTTGGGAAAGTAAAGTCTCTGTTTTTAAATATACTGTCTAGGTTGGTCATAACTTTCCTTCCAAGGAGTAAGCGTCTTTTAATTTCATGGCTGCAATCACCATCTACAGTGATTTTGGAGCCCCCCTACAGAAAAAGTCTCTCATGTTTCCATTGTTTCCCAATCTATTTGTCATGAAGTGAAGGGACCAGATGCCATGATCTTACTTTTTTGAATGTTGAGCTTTAAGCCAGCTTTTTCACTCTCCTCTTTCACTTTCATAAAGAGGCTCTTAGCTCTTCTTAGCTTTCTGCCATAAGGATGGTATCATCTGCATATCTGAGGTTATTGATATTTCTCCCAGCAATCTTGATTCCAGCTTGTGCCTCATCCAGCCCAGTGTTTCTCATGATGTACTCTACATATAAGTTAAATAAGCAGGGTGACTATATACAACCTTGCCAGGTTCCTTTCCCAATTTGGAACCAGTCTGTTGTTCCATGTCCAGGTTTAACTGTCGCTTCTTCACCCTAATACAGATTTCTCAGGAGGCAGGTCAGGTGGTCTGGTATTCCTATCTTATTCAGAATTTTCCACAGTTTGTTGCAATCCACAGAGTCAAAGGTTGTGGTGTAGTCAATAAAACAGAAGTAGATGTTTTTCTGGAATGCTCTTGCTTTTTCCATGATCCAACAGATGTTGGCAATTTGATCTCTGGTTCCTCTGCCTTTTCTAAATCCAACTTGAATATTTGGAAGTTCATGGTTCATGTATTGCTGAAGCCTGACTTGGAGAATTTTGAGGATTACTTTACTAGCGTGTGAGATGAGTGCAATTGTGTGGCAGTTTGAACATTCTTTGGCATTGACTTTCTTTGGGATTGGAATGAAAACTGAACTTTTCCAGTTCTGTGGCCAGTGCTGAGTTTTCCAAGTTTGCTGGCTTATTGAGTGCAACACTTTCACAGCATCATCTTTTAGGATTTGAATTAGATAAACTGGAATCCCATCACCTCCACTAGCTTTGTTCATAGTGATGCTTTCTAAGCCCCACTTGACTTCATCTTCCAGGATGTCTGGCTCTAGGCAAGCGATCACACTATCATGATTATCTGGGTCATGAAGATCTTTCTTGTGTAGTTCTTCTGTGTATTTTTGCCACCTATTCTTAATATCATCTGCTTCTGTTAGGTCCATACCATTTCTGTCCATTATTGAGCCCATCTTTGCATGAAATATTCCTTTATTATCTCTAATTTTCTTGAAGAGATCTCTAGTTTTTCCCATTCTATTATTTTCCTCTATTTCTTTGCATTGACCACTGAGGAATATGCTACAATATGCTACTAGAAAAGAGTAGAGAAATAACTCCAGAAAAAAAGAGGAGATGGAGCCAAAGCAAAACAACACCCAATTGTAGATGTGACAGTTGATGGAAGTAAAGTCCAATGTTTCAAAGAACAATATTGCCTAGGAACCTGGAATGTTAGGTCCATGAATCAAGGTAAATAGGAAGTGGTCAAAACAGGATATGGCAGAATGATCTCTGTTTGTTCCCAAGGCAAACCATTCAATATCACAGATAACCAAGTCTATGCCTCAACTGGCAATGCTGAAGACCTACAAGACCTTCTAGACCTAACACCCAAAAAAGATGTCCTTTTCATTATAGGGGACTGGAATGCCAAAGTAGGAAGTCAAGAGATACCTGGAGTAACAGGCAAATTTGGCACTGGAGTACAAAATGAAGCAGGTCAAAGGCTAACAGAGTATTGTCAAAGATAAAACTGATCATTGCAAACATCCTCTTCCAACAACACAAGAGAAGACTCTATACATGGACATCTCCAGACAGTCAACACCGAAATCAGATTGATTATATTCTTTGCAGCCAAAGATGGAGAAGCTCTATACAGTCAGCAAAAGTAAGACTGGCAGCTGTCTGTAGTTCAGACCATGAACTCCTTATTGCAAAATTCAGACTTAACTTAAAGAAAGTAGGAAAAATTACTAGACCATCCAGGCATGACCTAAATCAAATCCCTTATGATTATATAGTGGAAGTCAGAAATAGATTCAAAGGATTAGATCTGATAGAGTGCCTGAAGAACCATGGATAGAGGTTCATAGTTCATGACATTGTACACGAGGCAGTGATCAAGACCATCCCCAAGATAAATAATTGCAAAAAGGCAAAATGGTTGTCTGAGGAGGCTTTACAAATAGCTGAGAAATGAAGAGAAGTGAAATACAAAGGAGCAAAGGAAGGATATATGCATTTGAATGCTGAGTTCCAAAGAATAGCAAGGGGAGATAAGAAAGCCTTCCTCAGTGATCAGTCCATAGTGCCTGTCTTGTAATAAAATTGTTAATGATGATTAACATTTACTGAGTGGTAGTTCTTTGCATGTATTACAAATAAATTTTTACACCATAACTGAGAGTTTTTAAGACCAAGGGCTTCCCAGGTGGTGCTAGTGGTAAAGAAACTGTCTGCAGGCAATGTAAGAGACGCAGGTTTGATCCCTGGGTCAGGAAGATCCCCTGGAGAAGGCTATGGCAAACCACTCAAGTAGTCTTGCCTGGAGAATCCCATGGACAGAGGAGCCCAGCAGGCTACATTCCATGGGGTTTCACAGAGCTGGACATGACTTAAGTGACTTAGCTTCATAATTTAGAAGTCCACCCCCTATAAAGAATTTAACTTGCCCAAGTTTAAATAGCTAGAAAATGGCAAACATGGGATTTGAAACCTAGCATTCTGGTTCTAAATCCTGAATAACACTCAGTATATAGTGTGTAACACACAATTGAGCAAATGAATGAATAACAAAAGTTTTACACAAATGCTTAAGTTTTTTTTTTTTTTTTTGTCTCAACCAGGGTTTTTTGATGAGTCCAAATTTGTTCTCTGTTATGTAAGTCCTTAAGATGGTGGCAGAGTGGTAAAGAATGCACCTGCAATGAAGGAGATGCAAGAGCCATGAGTTTGATCTCTGGGTCAGGAAGATCTCTTAAAGGAGGAAAATGGCAAGCCACTCCAGCATTCTTGCCTGAGAAATCCCATGGACAGAGGAACCTGGTGGGCTATAGTCCATGGAATTGCAAAGATTCAGACATGGCTGAGCATGCACACATATGATTTCTTATGTCTTTAATAAAGATGATTTTATAATAATTGAATCAGAGATATATACCTAAAATCAGAGTACTTTTACTCAACTATCAACTTAAGGCACAAAATAGAATTCTATGAGAGTAGAAAGACAACTGGAGAAGGCAATGGCAACCCATTCCAGTACTCTTGCCTGGAAAATCCCATGGGCAGAGGAGTCTTGTAGGCTGCAGTCCACGGGGTCGCGAAGAGTCGGACATGACTGACTTCACTTTGACTTTTCACTTTCATGCATTGGAGAAGGAAACGGAAACCCACTTCAGTGTTCTTGCCTGGAGAATCCCAGGGACGGGGGAGCATAGTGGGCTGCCGTCTATGGGGTCGCACAGAATCGGACACGACTGAAGCGACTTAGTAGCAGCAGCAGCAGCAGAAAGACAACAAGGGCCTTATGGAGCATAAGCCTTATCTCCCTCTTGCGAGCATATTCTATATTTTAAACAATCATATAGTTGGGCTCCTCAGGGAAAGAATTTGTTCCTATTATTTGCACCCCAAATTATTATATTTTTATGCAAATTTCTAATATCAAACTTAAAAAGTTTTAAAAAATTAGATAAAACAAAGCAGTGATAAAAATGTAATGAGCAATAGTCTGGAGGAATCATCATTTCTGCCAATATACATCAATGCATTTTTCCCAGGAGGAAGTCCAGCACATGTTTTCCAGTGTTAGAGCAAGCCCAGAGTGAATAACCACATTTTCACACTAAAGATGAAATATGGGAAACAAAGGACAAAAATCTGTGTAACTGAAACTTATCAATCTTCTCCAAAATCTAGTCACCACAATTTCTAAAACAACATAAACAATACCATGAAGTATTGTGATGATAGTGTTGTACTGATGTAAACATTAGAAAAACTGGCCAGCGCTATCTCTTTCCAGGTGAAATATCATGCCATCATGATGTCTTTGATTGCCACCTGCAGCTGAAAGAAATGTTTCCTCTAGAAGAAAAGTCTGTTATGCCCTAAGGTTGGTGACATCCTCTCAGGAAAAAAAAAAAAAAAAGGTAGAGAGAAGAGTATGAAAAATAATAGTTTAGACTTTAAGTGTCAATGGCCTGAATAAGAATGTCATACTGAATCATCCTCAGCTTCCCTGGTGGCTCAGATGGTAAAGAATCTGCCTGCAATGCAGGAGTCTGGGATTCTATCCCTAGTTGGGGAAGATCCCCTGGAGAAGGGAGTGGCAAATTACCCCAGTATTCTCATGGTAAAAGGAGCCTGGGAAGCTAAAGTCCATGGGGTTGCCAAAAGTCAGACATGACTGAGCAACTAACACTTTGACTTTCTTTAACTGAATCACCCTGACCCAAAGAGGAAAGCAATCATCCTACAAGACAGATGATAACATAGGTATTAGAACTGGTAACATAATCCTGCAAAATTGGTAATTATCAGTGCCAGCTGTACTATTTAGAAAATCAAAATATTATGTAGACATTAAAGAAAAAATATTAAAATAGCTGGGAAAAAATCTGTGTCCATATGTCCCCAGAGCACATTTATTTTTGTAGGCATCTACATGTTCAGTCACCAACATGCAATCAAGAAATAAATTTGGCTATGTAGGAGGCTGTGTGGGCAATAGAGAATAATAAAATAACTAGAAAAAAGTCATTTACAATATTATTAAAACAGAGGAGGATAACCTAATGATAGGATTCTCTTCAATTTACATTTTCCCTAAAAATATATACAGTGGTCTACTTTAGAACTAAGAGTCAGCCTGTGCATATAAGATCCTGGATAAGATTTACATAAGAAATTTACTCATGAGAATATGAGACTTGTTTTATCTTAGAATTCTGCTTATCATACTTGTAACAGAAATGTAATCTTGTATCAGGTAAGATTAATTCAGCAGAGTTAGGCAAAACTTAACATAAATATCTCCCCTATTTCTTAATACCCCTCTTTTAACTATACTGAAATCCTATATATAAACATTGAGTTTTGTTTGATTATCATATCTAGTCCAACACAGTTAATCTAGTTTCATAGCTTCCTTCATGTATCTCAAAATAAGAGCCATTATTATTGTGATAATGAGTATTTCTCAAATGATATTTCTAATTCATTAAGCCTATCTCTTATAGATAATAAAATAGGATTTTATTAAGGTAATTTATAATAAAAAGTAAATGACTGAAAGATTATTGCCATAAGTGACTTTTTGATGTAGGTGAACTTCATTTGAGGTAGAAATTCTAAAAAGTACATTTAAGTAGAAGTTTATGAATATTTAGTAAAATACATGGGTCAGTGTTTTTGAATCATAGTGTTGTTTAAATTTCCTTTCCACAATGCTATTTTGTTTTATCCTCAGCCTGTTGCTATTCCACTATTACCAGAAACAACAACAATACATAAAACAAAATGTCAAAATAAAAAAATTCTAAGTTGCAAAATCAGATACCCACAAGGACCTTGAAGATATGGTTTTAAAAAGGGGGAGAGGGGAAGCAGATTTGAAAACACATGGCCTATCTAAGCTGTGGAAATTATTGCCAAATGGAAACATGATTGTTGCATTGCAGATGTTCCAATTTTTCAAGAAAAGCTGATATTTAGACTCTTATGAGAAATATGCTAATATTAAATATTGACAACTAAGTCATAAAAAATCAATGTGAGACAAACAGAAAGCTTCAATGATCCCAAATTCTACAATGGCCACCCTACTGAAGTAGAAAATGTACAGATTGGTATAATTTGCTACTCACTCTTTTGTACATTGGGCAAATCTCTCTAGGTCTTCTTGATGGTAAAATGAAAGGATTGTGCTAAACCAAAATGTTTCCTCCCAAACCTTTAATTCTTTGAAATTTATTTTATATATGCTTTTAGTGTGCCTTTTGTTTGATCGTAGGATATGTGAATATTGGGCCTATTACATCTGGATTATATACACATTGTGCAATTATATATTCATTATTTTATTTGATATTACAGAAAAGCATTGGAGAAGGCAATGGCACCCCACTCCAGTACTCTTGCCTGGAAAATCCCATGGATGGAGGAGTCTGGTAGGCTGCGGTACATGGGGTTGCTAAGAGTTGGACACGACTGAGCAACTTCACTTTCACTTTTCACTTTCATGAACTGGAGAAGGAAATGGCAACCCACTCCGGTGTTCTTGCCTGGAGAATCCCAGGGACGGGAGAGCCTGGTGGGCTGACGCCTATGGGGTTGCATAGAGTCGGACACGACTGAAGCGACTTAGCAGCAGCAGCAGCAAGCACTGAGAATATGGTTGGGAACAAGCCCTATGATCCTCATCCATGGAATTTACATCTGAGTGAATGCATGGAAACAAATTAAAAAAAAAACAAACAGACAAATATAATGCATAGGGAGTTTGTTGGATGATGACAACTAGGTAAAAATCAGGATGAAAGGAGAATGGACAGTGCTGAGGAAATCGGTTGACATTTTAAACTTGAGAGGCAAAGGTAGCTGCAGTAAGAATATAATGTTCAAACAAAGACTTGAAAGAGATAAGGTAACAAACCATGCACCTA
Source organism: Bison bison bison (assembly GCF_000754665.1). Classification (NCBI taxonomy): domain Eukaryota; kingdom Metazoa; phylum Chordata; class Mammalia; order Artiodactyla; family Bovidae; genus Bison; species Bison bison. The sequence goes on from NW_011495050.1 coordinate 7,945,438, forward strand.
TCTGGAAGTAGGTTGTTCTGGAAAGGGAAAATAAAAAATACTAACACTCTGAAACAGGAAGCTGATAGAGGATTTGTGATACAGCAGCATGGACAGGAGACATCAAGTATTTTGTGGAAGAGGGAAAGTTAAAAGGTAAAGTGGGGAAGGGATTCTGTTTAAAGTGTTGGGGGACAAAAATCAAGATTTTACCTTTTATACTGAGTGAGATGAAAAGTGCTGGAGGGGATTTGCAAGCTAATTTTACTGATTTGTGGTTTAAAAATACTTGGAAAAGAGAATTGCATTTTTTTTCCCACAAAATTGTAAAATTACCTGGTTTTCCCTTCACTTCTATCAGTTTTTCCTTTCTATATTCTTAAGACTGTTTATATACTAATTGACACTTAGACATATGACATGTCCTTCTTCATCTCTGTTATCACTTGTTTTGTAGCCTGCAGCTTTTCTATGATTATTGTTTGCATGGTACATCTCTTAAAGTATATTAAGCATTCCTTTTAGACAGCATATGTTTCAGTCTTGATTTATTGTTATATAATTTTGAAATATAATCCATCTCATTTAATGTAATCAGCAAGAGGATGGTTTTTATGTCTCTCTCACCTTACTATCTTTCAGAAATATATTTTTCTACTTGGGGTCATATACTCCCCAAGCGTCATTGTTATTTCACCTTCAGCAACTGACTTTTAAAAAATTTAAGAAAAAAGAAACAGAAAAATAATGCCTAATATTTACTCATTTCTTTTGCTTTCCCTTGCAGTCTGGAGATATAAAATTTCATGTCCTCTTTTTCCTTTTCACTCTATAGTTATTTCTTATGACCAACCTAGATAGCATATTAAAAAGCAGAGACATTACTTTGCCAACAAAGGTCGTCTAGTCAAGGTTATGGTTTTTCCAGTGGTCATGTGTGGATGTGAGAGTTGGACTGTGGAGAAAGCTGAGCGCCAAAGAATTGATGCTTTTGAACTGTGGTGTTGGAGAAGACTCTTGAGAGTCCCTTGGACTGCAAGGAGATCCAACCAGTCCATTCTGAAGGAGATCAGCCCTGGGATTTCTTTGGAAGGACTGATGCTAAAGCTGAAACTCCAGTACTTTGGCCACCTCATGCGAAGAGTTGACTCATTGGAAAAGACTCTGATGCTGGGAGGGATTTGGGGGCAGAAGGAGAAGGGGACGACAGAGGATGAGATGGCTGGATTGCATCACTGACTCGATGGACGTGAGTCTGAGTGAACTCCAGGAGTTGGTGATGGACAGGGAGGCTGCAACTCATGGGGTCACAAACAGTTGGACACAACTGAGCAACTGAACTGAACTGGGTTCAAGTCTGCTGAAGACAAATCCTCTTCCTTTCTTCAATATGAAATATTACACTTTCACTCTTGAAAGACATGTTCACTAGACAAATAATTCTAAGTTGAAAATGTCTTAAAAATTTTTTTGCCTCATACATGATTATATTTCACTATATTCTTGCCTTTTTTCTGCTAAGTCTGCTGTCAATCTTATTGGCTTTTCCTTGTATGTAATCAAAGCTTTTTCTTCCTTTGGTTGTTTTTAAAACTATAATTTTTATACTCAGTATTTCAGGGGAGTGTGTAAATTCCTAGGTTCCATCTCATCGAGACAAAATTTTGAAGCGATGGATGGACAGTGTTAAAGCTCTTGGATGGACCGTGTTACAGCTCTGTGTTATAGCTCAGTTTTGTTTGGAAAATAAAGGAATGTACATCCTCAAGGTGTGAGGGCATGATGACCCAAAAGTCATGAAGAGAAGAGTGGCCCCTGGCCCAATTTTGGCTCCCCTTTTTATATATTTTTTTCTCCACCCGCTGGACCTGCCGTGTGTAAATTGGGCTAGCCAGGAGTGCTGTTTGTTTTACCTCAGGTCCTCACTCTGGTCCTCAGACCTTCCTTTGTTCTATTTTGGCGGGCTTTTCCCTTCTTTGTCTTTTAGCCACTGCCATTTTGGACTCCTTTTTCCTATTCTAACTAGGAGGTCATCACAGAGTAAGTAGCCCCTGTGTGAACCAAGAGATTCTTGGATCTACCTGCCACATCCAGTTGCACTCTTGGCTCCAGCCCCGTGATGGTTATCTGTGATAGGCGGGTTGGCTGGAGTGGGCCACTTAAGTCCTGTTGAACTATCGTGAGGGAAGGCTTGGCACTTGACCTTTAATCTCTTGGGTCCTCAGGGCAGAGTGCCATGCAATGTCCCAATTGATGGCATTTGTAGCAAGCCATTTGTCATGGTATGGACACTCTTTGGCCCAATGCCCTGCCTGTCTATAGAATAGGCATTTGCTTTGTGCCTTGTCCTTCAAGGACTTGGGATTTGCATAGGGCTTCCCTGGAGAGTGGCCAGCATCTGGGCATGCCTTATTTTTTTCCTTTTCTCCCTTTCCTGGGCCTTGGCCTCCCTCTCCTGTTCTCTGTTATAGAAGGTTTTGGTGGCTGTCTGGACCGTCTCATCTAAAGAGGCAGCAGGGACCTGGTGCTATAGCTGTTTTAACTTTATCCGGATGTCTGATGCACATTGGGACCGGATTTTGTCCTTTAAAATCACCTGTCCCTAGTAAGAGTCTAATCCCAATTGGTAAACTCTTTGAGGGCCTCTTTAAACTTTCCAGAAAGGCAATGAGGTTCTTGTTGGGCTCCGGAGTTATTGCTGAGACATGGGCATAACTGATTACTTTTTGCTGGGCTGCTTTCAGTCCTGCCTTCACATAGATCAGAAAGTGATCCCTTTCCCAGACGTGTTCAGGGTCAATATAATTCCAATTAGGATCTGAGGAGGGGACTGCAGTTTCCCCTACTAGGTATCTATCACTTGACATATGAAGCCCTGTAACATACCTTGGGGCTTCCTTTAAGATGCTAGCATGCTCAGAGTCAGATAAAGGTTGACTAAATATGACCATGATGTCCTTCCATGTCATGTCAAAGGCCAAGGTAATGTGTTGGAATGTATCTATATATTTTTATGGATCATCTGTATAGCTTCCCAGGTTTTGTTTGATCTGTCTTAGTTCTAAGAGGGAGAAGGGCTTATGGACCTGGGTTGGTCTGAATTCTCCTCCAGTTTCGATTAAGGGACATACTCTAGTTGGCTTTTGTGGAGGGGGTTATCATGAGATATGAGGGCACATTTGGATACAAGGAAGGGGCACCAGGCAGTTTGGGAGCCATGGGAGGTGAGCCTTCACAGGGGGTTCCTTCTCTTGGTTGTCTGTGCCTAACACCATTTGCCTAGTAGGCTCACTTTCAGTGCATACAGCAATCCCATACTTCAAATAGAATTCCTTCATATCTCTTAGTTGAAAGAAAATTTGGACATAGGGGATCTCTGTCCATTTCCCTTGTCTTTTGCAGAATAATTCTAGCTGCAGAATGGTGTTTTAATTTCAACTCCCATCCTCAGGCCACTGTTCCTTGTCCCCCAGAGGACACCATGGCCACGCAGTGGCACAAAATAACTTTAAATGACTTCTTAGAGTTAGAGGATCAAACAGCTTCCAGTTACCAAGGATGCACCTCAAGGGCATCTGTTGGGAAGTGGACTGGTTATTTCCCATCTGAAAGACAGTGATGACAGGGAGGGAAAGAAAAAAGAAAAAACTAATAGGGCTCCTTCAATTTCCATGGGTGGACTTCCTTCAGGGTGAGTTTCTTTGAAGCTTATCCTACCCGGTACTGTTGCAACCTGAGAGCCAGGCATCCCCAGTTCAGGGTTCAGATCCCCAGGCAGGCTGAAGTGTGACAGCTTCCTGGAGATCAAACCTCTGGGAATTGGGTCCCTGGGCAGGTTGAGGCATGTTGACCTCCTGGGATCTGGACTGGCAGATCCCCGAGCAGGTTGAGGCATGACAGCCTTTTGAGGACCCGATCCCTAGGCAGGTCAAGGCAGGTTGACCTCCTGGGACTCCCAGACTGGAGTTGGGCATCCCCAAGGTCTCCAGCATGACCAGTGCTGGGTAGGATTAAGGGATTGTAATTTTAATTTATTGCCTGTTTGTTCACTGCAAACGGAATAGATATCACGATGCAAAGCAATCCAAGTCTGTGCCCTGAGACTGGGAACCTGGTGAAACAACCATAAGGCTTATCCTCTTATTACTCTAAGGGAATGTAAGCCACTGATTTCCTCCCCTAGTCCTCCATAAGAGCAGGTTAGGGTGTCTCCAATGGCAAACATTTCATCGTCATAGACCCACTTTAGGTAATAACAGAAGTAATGACAAAGGAGTGGGTTATCTGGTCCTGTTAGGGGCATTAAGAGTATTTTAGTAATAAACAAGGTGGAGCGATGTTACCCATAAAGGAGAAGGGTCCTGGTTGTAGGAGTTAATAAGTGGCTTAAGAACAAATTGATAAGAGGCAACCGACCAGCTGTTCCATAAAAGTGGAGTGGAGATTTGATCTGGGGGTATATTTGTAACTTTAGGAGAAGGGTGGTCAAGATTTGGGCCCAAATGGCCTGCAAGGCTAACTTCCCAAAGTGGCAAACTTCATCCCTGGAAGCCCCATTGCCTTTGAAGGGATGCCAGCAGACGACATCTAGCAGGCATTGTGTGCCTGTAACCTACCCGAGTGGGTCCATTGAGAGATGCTGTTGTTGCACATGTTGTAGTAAGCATGGAAGATGAAGGCCTGAATATCTAGAGGGACTGGATATTATATAGCATTTCCCTCCCAAGAGCCAGCTGTTTTCTGGTTGTCCCTCCATAATATTGTAGAGGTAACACTGTAGGCCTGGATGGGGCTCAGGAAAAGAACAATGAAACAGGAGGGAAATGGGCAGGGCACAACTTTTGAAAGAATGTTATAGTGCAATGCCATAACATAAACTGATTAAAATCAAATGGGTCCAAGATGACAAGTCAAATTCAACTAAGACTTTATCCCCAATCTATAAGCTAAATGACACACCCAGAGGTGGCAGGACAGTTGCAAGTCACTGTCAAAAGACAGAGGAGTGGGTGGTTCCCCATTAGTTGGGATGATCCTCCCACTCATTAGCAAATGAAATCACCCACTCCCAAAAATCTAGCCACACCACATTCCATGGCTACAGCACTTGCCCTCTGGGATGGTCCACACTCTGTGGAGTGTGCTTCTCTATATCAGAACAAATCCACCTCTTATCTATCACTGTGTCTCTAACTGATTTTTTTTCAATGAGACATCAGAGCCTGAGCTTCATTAGGTCCTGAATCCAGTCATCATGGGTTTTGCCCAGGCTCAAGTCCTGGGAGAAAGGAGCTGAAGGACGGGAGGAAAAAGCAGTGGGAAAAACGTGCCCAGGAATCCACTTCATAATCTGCTGAAAAATCAGCTAAATACCTAATCTGAGCTCACAGTTTTCATTGACCTGATCCTTGGCACAAAGAAGATTAAGGACAGAAGAACCCCCACCAGCTTGCATAACAACTACTGGGGCTCAGCAGTTAGTGGAGCCTTTGGGACACTGAGGAGTGGCCCTTGCTATAGTCCCTCAATTGCACCCACAGCCACTGGCCTGTTCATGGGGGGTTTGAAGAAACAAGAGCTTGTAAAGGAATTAAGATTTTCTTAGAAAAAGGAGTATGTCAAGGCTGTATATTGTCACCCTGTTTATTTAACTTATATGCAGAGTGCATCATGAGAAACACTGGACTGGAAGAAGCACAAGCTGGAATCAAGATTGCTGGAAGAAATATCAATAACCTCAGATATGCAGATGACACCACCCTTATGGCAGAAAGTGAAGAAGAACTAAAAAGCCTCTTGATGAAAGTGAAAGAGGAGAGTGAAAAAGTTGGCTTAAAGCCCAACATTCATAAAACTAAGATCATGGCATCTGGTCCCATCACTTCACGGGAAATAGATGGGGAAACAGTGGAAACAGTGTCAGACTTTAATTTTTTGGTCTCCAAAATCACTGCAGATGGTGTTTGCAGCCATGAAATGAAAAGATGCTTACTCCTCGGAAGGAAAGTTATGACCTACCTAGATAGCATATTCAAAAGCAGAGACATTACTTTGCCAACAAAGGTTCCGTCTAGTCAAGGCTATGGTTTTTCCTGTGGTCATGTACGGATGTGAGAGTTGGACTGTGAAGAAAGCTGAGTGCCAAAGAATTGATGCTTTTGAACTGTGGTGTTGGAGAAGACTCTTGAGAGTCCCTTGGACTGCAAGGAGATCCAACCAGTCCATCCTAAAGGAGATCAGCCCTGGGATTTCTTTGGAAGGAATGATGCTAAAGCCGAAACTCCAGTACTTTGGCCACCTCATGCGAAGAGTTGACTCATTGGAAAAGACTCTGATACTAGGAGGGATTGGGGGCAGGAGGAGAAGGGGACGACAGAGGATGAGATGGCTGGATGGCATCACTGACTCGATGGACGTGAGTCTGAGTGAACTCCGGGAGTTGGTGATGGACAGGGAGGCCTGGCATGTTGTGATTCATGGCGTCGCAAAGAGTCGGACATGACTGAGTGACTGATCTGATCTGATAGTAAATAATAAAAGGCCATGTACAATAGTCATTTGTAACAAATTTACATTGCTGTTGCTGTTCAGTCACTAAGTCCTGTACAACTCTATGTGACCCTATGAACTGCAACATTCCAGGTTTCTCTGTCCTTTACTGTCTCTTGGAGTTTGTTCAAACTCAGGCCCATTGAGTCAGTGATGCCATCCAGTAATCTCATACTGTCACCCCCTTCTCCTCCTGCTTTCAATCTTTCATATCTTCAGGGTCTTTTTCAGTGAGTTGGCTCTTGGCATGAGGTGTTCAAATATTGAAGCTTCAGCTTCAGCATCAGCCCTTCCAGGGAACAATCAGAGTTGATTTCCTTTAGGATTGACTGATTTGATGTCTTTGCTGTCCAAGGGACTCTCAAGAGTCTTCTCCAATTCCACAATTTGAAAGCACTAATTCTTTGGTGCTTAGCCTTCTTTATGGTCCAAATCTCACATCCTTTCATGACTACTAGAAAAACTATAGCTTTGACTATACGGATCTTTGTTGGCAAAGCAATGTCTCTGTTTTTTAATATGCTATCTAGGTTTGTCATAGCTTTTCTTTCATGGAGTAAGTGTCTTTTAATTCATGGCTGGAGTCACCATCTGCAGTGATTTTGGAGCCCAAGAAAATAAAATCTATCACTGTTTCTACTTTTTCCCCATCTATTTGCCATGAAGTGATGGGACCAGATGCCATGATCTTAAGTTTTTGAATGTTGAGTTTTAAGCCAGCTTTTTCACTGTCCTCTTTCACCCTCATCAAGAAACTCTTTAGTTCCTCTTCAATTTCTGCCATTAGAGTGGTATCATCTGCCTGTCTGAGATTGATAGTATTTCTTTTGGAATCTTGATTCCAGCTAGTATTTTACCCAGCCCAGCATTTCACATAATGTACTCTGCATAGAGGTTAAATAAACAGGGTGACAATATATAGTCTCAATGTACTCCTTTCCCAATTTTGAACCAGTTCGTGAACACAGTTATTCCATGTATAGTTCTGTTGCTTCTTGAACTGCATAAAGGTTTCTCAGGAGGCTGAAAAGGTGATTTGCCATTCCGAGTTCTTTAAGAAATTTCCACAGTTTGTTGTGATTCACATAGTCCAAGAATTTAGTGTAGTCAATGAAGCAGCTGTTTTTTGGAGTTCCCTTGCTTTTTCTATGATTCAAAAGATGTTGGCAATTTGATCTCTAGTTACTCCACAGTTTCTAAATCTAGATCATACAGTACATCTGGAAGTTCTCAGTTCATGTACTGCTGAAGCCCAGCTTGAAGGATATTGAGCATTGCCTTGCTAGTAAGTGAATTGAGTGCAACAATATGGTAGTTTGAGTATTCTTTGGCATTGCCTGTTTATGGGATTGGAATGAAAACTGACTTTTTCCTGCCATGAGGACATTGCTGAGTTTTCCAAATTTGCTGGCATATTGAGTGCGGCGCTTTAACAGCATCACCTTTTAGGATTTTAAATAGCTCAGCTAGAATTTCATCACGCCCCACTAGCTTTGTTCCTAGTAAAGCTTCCTAATCCCCACTTGACGTCACACGACAGCACGTCTGACTCTAGGTGAGTGACCACAATATTGTGGGTACTTGGGTCATTAAGACCTTTTGTGTTCTTAATAAATAGTTCTTCTGTGTATTCCCTCTACCTCCTCTTACTTTCTTCTGCCTCTGTTAGGTCCCTGATGTTTCTTTCTTTTATTGTGCCCATCTTTGCATGAAATGTTCCCTTAGGTTTTCTCCATCTTTCTTGAAGAGATCTGTAGTCTTTCCCATTCTATTGTTTCCCCCCATTTCTTTGCATTATTCACTTAGAAAGGCTTTCTTATCTCTAACTTATCTCTGGAATTTTGCATTCAGTTTGGTGTATCTCTCCCTTTCTCCTTTGCCTTTCACTTGTGTTCTTTTCTCTGCTATTTGTAAGAATTCCTCAGGAAACCACTTTGCCTTCTTGCATTTCTTTTTTGGGGGATGGTTTTGGTCATCACCTCCTATACAATGTTATAAACCTGTGTCCATAGTTCTTCTGGCACTCTTTCTACCAGATCTAATCCTTTGAATCTATTTGTCACCTCTCCTGTATAATCATAAACTATTTACATTACATGGATAAACATAGACATTCTACTTCTATTATTTCATAGTACTGAACAAAGGGAAGTTGATGAATGCTTAAGCTTTTTAAAGATAGCATACAGTAATGCTCCCTACTTTTCTAACCTGTTTCTTTTCCTTGTTCTTCCTACCCTCATGCCACATCCTCTATAAGTCACTCAGTTTAGTAATTGACCCCATCTCCTCCTCAAAAGATTGTTCCTCTCAACACTGTGAACCATTCTTTATCTCATTATATAAAGAAGCACCTCAGAATCTGGCTGAATTACAGAAAAATGTTTGTTTAACTATAGCTCAAATGGTGCATGGAATGACAAGAGTTTTACTTTCTAATAGCACATATACAAGTTGAGCAAAGATTTTCCAAAGTGATTTCTTTTCAATTGCTAAACTTTGCATATTGCATTTCATTTTAGAATAATGCATTTTCATCTAGACTGAATGCGGTGTCCCCCCCTAATTTTGTATGTTGTTGAAACCTAATCCCCAATGTCAGGGTATATGGAAGTGGGACTTTTGAGAGGTCATTAGCTCATGAAGACAGAGCCCTCATAAGTGGGACAGATTGTCATTATTAAAAAGACCCCAGAGAGATACCTTCCACCATGTGAGGACACAAAGAAAAGGCAACTGACTATAAACCAAGAAAAGTTGGCCCTCATCAGACACCAAATCTGCCAGAAACTTAGCCTCCATAACCATGAGAGATAAAATTATGTTTTTTGTAAGCCACCCAGTCTATGGTATTTTTGTAGTAGCCTAAATAGTCTAAAACACATTTCAATTAAATATTACATAAACAAATAGAACTTTGTGTGCAAAAACTTGCAGTTTTAAAGGAAAACTAAATTGAGAGCTCTTTTTTAAAAGCATGATATATTTACATCACTGAAAGTGCCATCAAATTAAGTAAAAAATGAGCTTGATTAATCTGAGAAAGATGTATATATCTAAAAAATATTCTGCATAGATTTTTAAAAATGGCTTTACATATTTTCTCCATTCTGAAGGAACTGAAATTGAAAGATGATTGGCAATAAACAATAGGTGTGACTTATACTAGAAGGAGGACATATTTACACATCAAAAGGGGACTAACTGACCACTGAGTAACAGATTCTTTAATTTGATTTCATGTTTAAAGTTGAAATAAAATTTACCTTTAATGTGTCTATTGTCCTTTTATTTATTTCTTTAAATCAATATTTGCTTCAGTGATCTATTATAGGTTTTGATTATATTAATGAAGATTTTTTTTTTGTTAATGCTGAAAAAATATTTCTTGTTTTGCTGTGCTTTGGTTTATACTGTTAGAGAAATTTTATTTTCTATCAAAGTTTGCTAGCTTTCTTGTCTCAAAAGAATGCAGCTTATACTTAAGAATTGCTATTACATCAGTATGATTATAAGTCTCCATGTGACAAGATGGTGGTGAATCCGTGGGAATGATCATTGCATCACTGTGGATTCTGATACTTTTTTGCCAAATTGCCATGAGATTGAACTTTTATTACTTTGCTTTCTGCCAAAGTAACTCTAATTTTGCTTGTGTAATTATTTTGTCTCCCACCAAAATAAATTTAGAAGGAAGAGTTAAGTTTAATCAGAAAATGAAGCTATAGAATTCATAATTCAATTTTACATAAATTGGATAACCATATGATTTTTCCTTACAATGGAATAAACAGTTTTATTGGATAAATCAAAAACAGAAACTAAAAGGACATTTATAGTAGAAGTGGTGGCTCATATATACT
>NW_011495050.1:7956543-7959007 GCF_000754665.1 Bison bison bison
CAGTTAAAAAAAAAAAAAGAACTTTAAGTTAAATAATATAGTGGATCACAGATTTAAGAAATGTTGTTTCTTTAGAAACACACTTTTAAAAGTATGTTTCCTCTGGAGGCTCCTAATATAAAAATGCATCTGGGTTTGAAACCTTGGAGAATCTGGGAAATTGGAAATGGTAACTATATATTGCCTTGAAATTTTGAACAAATCTATGTTCTGACAGAGAGAATAAGAGTTTACATGGATGAATGCAAGGTATGATGAGTACTATATTAGGCTTCTTGTCCTTTAGCTTACAGTTTTAGAGAATATTATGTAAGTTTAAGAAGTTAGTTAGGTTCAACCCTAATAATTCTGCCTATATGCATAGAAGCTGTTTACCACAGGAAATCTGACACATTTGTGATATTTCACTTGGGTTTGATTTAAACCAGTTTTGGTAAATTATGGCTTAAGGGTCAAAATCAGTAGGCTGTCTTTTTTGGTTAATAACTTTACTGGGGGGAAAAAAGTCTCTATAGTCAAAGCTATGATTATTTCTGTAGTTATGTACCAATGTGACAGATCATAAAGAAGGCTGAGCATGGAAGAATTGATGCTTTTGAACCGTGGTGTTGGAGAGGACTCTTAAAAGTCCCTTGGACAGTAAGAAGATCAAACCAGTTTGTCCTAAAGTAAATCAACCCTGAATACTCATTGAAGGACTGGTGCTGAAGGACTGAAACTTTGGCCAACTCATTGGAAAATACCCTGATGCTGGGAAAGATTGAAGGCTAAAGGAGAAGGCAGAGAATGAAATGGTTATATAGCCTCACCAACTCAATGGACATGAGTTTGAGCAATCTCCGGGAGATAGAGGATGGGGAAGCCTGGCGTGCTGCAGTCCACAGGATTTCAAAGAGTCAGATACAACTTAAAACATCAAGAACATTTTTACTGGAAAACAACCATATTCATTCATACATTATTTGTGGCCCTGTCCACACTACAAAGTCCGAATTAAGCAGTATTTACATAGATCTTATGGGGCTTCTTTAGTGGCTCAGTGGTAAAGAATTTGCCTGAAAAGCAGGAGCTGCAGGTAACAGAGACTCAATCCCTGGGTCAGGAAGATTGCCTGGAGGAGGAAATGGCAACCCACTCCAGTATTCTTGCCAGGATAATCCATGGGTAGAGGAGTCTGTAGGGCTACTATCTATGGGATCTTAAAGAGTCAGACAAGGCTGAAGTGATTGAGCATGCATGCACATAGATCTTACAGCCCACAGATGTTTTATTTGGTCTTTTGCAGAAAAGTTGCTGATCCTTACAAGAATAATAGGAAGAAGACTTTATTAACTCAAGTTAACTACTGAATTTTTAAAGAACTGTGAAGTTTGAAATGCTTTTCCACTTAAATATTTTCAAGTTTTTAAACAAATAAAAAGTAAAAACAAAACAATTAAAGAGTAAAAAGTAATTCTAGTTTTTACAATTAATTGCCAGGGAAATTCTAGCTGAATCTCTCTGAGAGAAAGGAGGATTTGCAGGATAACAGTCCTTCCTTCAAAAGGGAATTTTAGAGCTGATCTTTATCAGAAATACAAATGGAATTTATTTTCTTTACGTTAAGATTGAATAGACAGAAGAACTGTTATCACATTTAATAATATTCTCTAACACTGTCTGGATGGATTGTTTTGGTGGACTTCTGCATAATATTTGATAAGCCTCAGAGTGTAAACAGATTATCATTATTATAGGAAGCACTTATCATCCAGTGACTTAATGTAAATAGAGTTTTGTTTGCTAAACTAATTTATGTCATTACTTAAAATTACATATATTTTTAATCTGAATATTTATTAAGTCCTATTAGTCACCAATTGCACTCATCTCACATGCTAGTTAAGTAATGCTCAAAATTCTCCAAGCCAGGCTTCAGCAATACGTGAACCATGAACTTCCTGATGTTCAAGCTGGTTTTAGAAAAGGCAATGGAACCAGAGATCAAATTGCCAACATCCGCTGGATCATGGAAAAAGCAAGAGCATTCCAGAAAAACATCTATTTCTGCTTTATTGACTATGCCAAAGCCTTTGACTGTGTGGATCACAATCAACTGTGGACAATTCTGAAAGAGATGGGAATACCAGACCACCTGATCTGCCTCTTGAGAAATCTGTATGCAGGTCAGGAAGCAACAGTTAGAACTGGACATGGAACAACAGACTGGTTCCAAATAGTAAAAGGAGTACGTCAAGGCTGTATGTTGTCACCCTGCTTGCTTAACTTCTATGCAGAGTACATCATGAGAAACCCTGGACTGGAAGAAACACAAGCTGGAATCAAGATTGCTGAGAGAAATATCAATAACCTCAGATATGCAGATGACACCACCCTTATGGCAGAAAGTGAAGAGGAACTAAAAAGCCTCCTGATGAAAGTGAAAGTGGAGACTGAAAAAGTTGGCTTAAAGCTCAACATTATC
>NW_011495050.1:7959107-7960015 GCF_000754665.1 Bison bison bison
ATCACTGACTGGATGGACGTGAGTCTGAGTGAACTCTGGGAGTTGGTGATGGACAGGGAGGCCTGGCGTGCTGCGATTCATGGGGTCACAAAGAGTGGGACACGACTGAGCGACTGAACTTAACTGAACTAATTAGTCACCTGTCAGGGGATGTTTGACTTTAAGGAATCCAATATGTTGCCATTTCTCAAGGATTCTCTGTTCCTTATCAGTTCCTATTCTGGGAATGAGTGAAACAGCATACTTCCCAGGACTGAGGTCATAGTATGAGACATCTATGAATCTCCTTCAGTGACTCTTTTCAGTGTCAGCGACTTTATATATATTAGACTATCCATATTGTTGCTATTGATAAAATTTCATCCTGTGTAATAGCTGGGTAATCATCTTACTAAAGATATATAAGCCTGCATTTCTGCTAATAAAGTACCCTTGCTCTATCAGAACTTGGGTCCCCACATCTTTCTTTCTCTCTAGCTCTCTCTCTCTCTCCCTCCCTCCTCCAGCTCTCTCTTTCACTTTCTTATCATCATCTCCAGACCACAAGCTTCTGGTCCATTAAAGGACCCCAACAAGTGGCGCCTGAACAGGGACCTGGTATACGTGGCATTTTGGGCAGAATGACTCAGGGCCAACTGAGATCGATAAGTACTAAGACATGGGTTAAATGGCTGAAAAGCCCCATCATTTCTCTACTTTACTTCACCATTTGTTTAAAGCTCTGGGACTTTTGGTTTTGCGCCAAGGAATAGAAGCTTACCTTCCAACAGTAGTCGAGCATAATCCCTGGTTCCCTGACAAAGGTGGTTTTGACTTAGAAATTTGGCACCAGGTCAAAGAAAATGTTGAACAAGCCGTCAGATGGAAAAAAAAAAATATTCCAATTGATTTCTGGCCCCTATGGGCTC
>NW_011495050.1:7960115-7960858 GCF_000754665.1 Bison bison bison
GGAAGAAACACAAGCTGGAATCAAGATTGCTGAGAGAAATATCAATAACCTCAGATATGCAGATGACACCACCCTTATGGCAGAAAGTGAAGAAGAACTAAAAAGCCTCTTGATGAAAGTGAAAGTGGAGACTGAAAAAGTTGTCTTAAAGCTCAACATTCAGAAAACGAAGATCATGGCATCCGGTCCCATCACTTCATGGGAAATAGATGGGGAAATAGTGGAAACAGTGTCAGACTTTATTTTTCTGGGCTCCAAAATCACTGCAGATGGTGACTGCAGCCATGAAATTAAAAGATGCTTACTCCTTGGAAGGAAAGTTATGACCAACCTAGATAGCATATTCAAAAGCAGAGACATTACTTTGCCAACAAAGGTCCTGCTAGTCAAGGCTATGGTTTTTCCAGTAGTCATGTATGGATGTGAGAGTTGGACTGTGAAGAAGGCTGAGCTTGAAGAATTGATGCTTTTGAACTGTGGTGTTGGAGAAGACTCTTGAGAGTCCCTTGGACTGCAAGGAGATCAAACCAGTCCATTCTGAAGGAGATTAGCCATGGGATATCTTTGGAAGGAATGATGCTAAAGCTGAAACTCCAGTACTTTGGCCACCTCATGCGAAGAGTTGACTCATTTGAAAAGACTCTGATGCTGGGAGGGATTGGGGGCAGGAGGAGAAAAGGGACGACAGAGGATGAGATGGCTGGATGGCATCACTGACTGGATGGACGTGGAGTCTGAGTGAA